>NC_142011.1:68330876-68670876 GCF_049901735.1 Notechis scutatus | reverse complement strand
GTTGCAGTGTCCTGGTTTCACCTTTTCCCACCTTCTGACCAGTAAAGTTAATGGAGAAGTCAGATTCACTGAACAACTGTGCTACTGATTTAACAACTGCAGTGATTCACTTAGCGACCATGGTGAGAAAGGTCATAAAATAGGTCAAAGTTCACTTAACAACTGTCCTGGTTAGCAACAGAAATGTTGTGCTCAATTGTGGTCATAAATTCAGGACTACCTGTATAGTTTTAGTCATCATTAAACTAAACTTCTAGCACAGGGCTATCAAACTCAAGTTCTGTGGGCTAGATCCAGCCCACGGGGTGCTTAAATAGCAAAGGACCGGCCCGCAATGCCTCTGTTAGTAAAAACAGCCCCCCTCCGCACCCTATTTTGGCAGACATGATATTTTTCCGATTAAAATCGGAATTCGATTTTTTGGGAATCGCCCG
The DNA here is from genome assembly GCF_049901735.1 of Notechis scutatus. NCBI lineage: Eukaryota > Metazoa > Chordata > Lepidosauria > Squamata > Elapidae > Notechis > Notechis scutatus. The sequence continues at coordinate 68,670,442 of NC_142011.1, read as the reverse complement.
GATGGTGCGAGCGGAGCCCGGGCGATGCGTGGCGGAGCCCGGGCGAGTGGCGGGCGGGTGGGTGGGGTGAGCGGCGGGCGGTGCGAGGGGCGGGTGGGTGGGCGGGCGATTTCTTGGCACATGGTGGGGGGTCTCTTTTGGCCGGCCCCGATTTTTTTTTTCAGAGGGGAATATCATGCCTGATTTTGGCCAGCAAAGTGCTGGAGGTTGTCCAGGCTGAAAAAGGGTTGCACCTCGTTTTGGCCAGCAGGGTGCTGCAGGAGGCATCTGTCCCGCCTCCCCCCACCCCCGGTTGGCCCGTGGAGGAGAACTACAATGCTGATCCAGCCCTTGAAAAAATCCATTTTGACACCCCTGTTCTAGCACGACTGTACTGCCATTGGTAAATCAAAGATTGGGCAGGAGGCATTCTCTTCTCCACAATCTCTTTCCCTACCCTTTCTTATGTTTCTTCCCCCTTCTTTTTTCTTCCCTGGATTTGCCTCCCTAGTATATTTATTCCAGTGCCAGTTTGAGAGCGTGTGTGATGGATTCCATAGATTTGCTCCAAATTACTGAAGTATTGGATTCAGAAGCCCAGGATTTTACATTTCTTTTCAAAACCTTGAACTAACCCTTGAATTCATTACTGGGCTCCAGGAAGGAAACTAGTTTCATTTCATCCCAGAAGGTCTTTTCGTCTCACATTCAATTATTTGTGGTCATGTTTGAATTACTACTACAAGGCAGGCACAATCTGTGACCAATCAAATTGAGCTAGAGGTTGATTCTACACAACCAGAAAGGAAAAAGGTGAGCTAAACAATACTCACTCCAGCTTGATATAAGAGGGGGGTGGGGAAGGGAGGGAAGGAGGGAGGGAGAGAGAGAGGATTCACAAGTTACAGATTTACCAATTAAACAAAACCGTAACTGTTCTGAAATTTTTTTTACTGGTATATTTGTCCTGGTTTTCGAAAACTCAGATCACAATGCGTTCATTTCTAATAACATTGAGATAAGAAAGCTTTCAGTTCCTCGAAATTTACCCTTAAAACCAGAATCCACAAGTTTCTATTAGAATTAGAATTAGAAGAACTTTATTGTCATTGTACAAGTACAACGAAACTGTGGATGCACCCCAGCAACTGTTCTCAATACCGAATACCGAAGCACTTAAAAATGAAGATAAGAAAAATAGAGTAGCCATGTCTCCCTTTGCAATTTGAATATACATATGTATCCCTATCTACCATGTTAGGCTGCTACAGAGTTAAATCACAGAGCCATCTGAAAGAATGGATTACTCTGAGAATCCTTGAAATGAAATGGAACATGTAAGGTGGAAGTGAAGTGGCAGAATTTTCTGCAGACTACTGGAACTATGGGAAAGTAAAGGCATATGCAGTACTTTCATTTAGTGAATGGTTACAATGGCACTGGAAAAAGTGATTTCTAATCGTTTTTCCCATTTATGACTGCTGCAGCATCCCCATGGTCACATCATCAAAATTTGTGTCTTGGCAACTGGTATGTATTTATGATAACTGCACTGTCCTGGGATCTTGTGATCACCATTTGTAACCTTCCCAGTTGGCTTCTGACAAGAAAAGTCAATGGGAGAAGCCAGTTTTGTTTAATGACCGCATGATTCACTTAACAACTGCAGTGATTCATTTAACAATTGTGACAAAAGGGTGACAAAATGGGCCCAAACTCACTTAATAACTGCCTTGATTCACAATAGAAATTTTGCACTCAGCTGGGGGAGGACTGCTTCTACAAACTTTTTTTGCCTGGTGTAGACTCTGCATCGGCTTGAAGGCTTATTAGTGTGCGGAGGAGACCAAGAATCTAATTTCTTCAGACCCTGCTTCAAACATTCTTCTTTTTCTGCATTTCTAAACTGGAAGTTTTTCAACTTTGAAGCGAGCCAAAACTGGAAGTGTTCGTGAGAGGGAGAACAGGAGGAGGAGGAGGCAGGCAGAGATTCTTGGCCTCAGATTTCTTGCACCAAAGAAGATATTATTCTTTCATTAATTGAACGAATCCAAATATAGACATATTAAGAATAGACGTGCAAACATTAGTTGGACTTTAAAAAATTGGAACAGCCATCAGCTAGGAAAAAGAAGAATCACACCCCGCACACACTGACAAAATGATTGAGTGTTGGACAAAACATAAGAAGGCCGTAACAGCTATTTCAACGATGTTGAATATACAACATATTTATCCATTTGAACAGCTGCTGCCATTAGAATGGAAGAACTTGCAAAATATGCTGGGGGTTCACCTAAGAGTTATAAAAAGCTGCAGCAGTCCTTGGCCCTAGATGCATATCTGGACTGAAAGTATGTTATTATACACTGAGACAGTTTGCATTGCTTTTCCACAGTTCTACTTCTTCCACCTGCTTCCCAATGATAAACACCTCTTTTTCACCAAAAACTCAAAGCAACTCTTCCTGTTCTTCTTGGTGTATGTTGCCAGCTGCTGAATAGTTCAAGGGAAAGTTCCGGAACATGCTTAATCCACACCGAGAAAAACAAAAGCTTGGGTGGCCATTACTATCTACAAAAAACGAATAACGATAGTTGAACTAGAAATTGTTCTTCTGTTTCTCTACCAATTATTTTTTAAGTTGTGTTTTTCCTTGTTTTCTTTTTAAAAACTCACTTCTTTTAGTAAGGTTTATAGAAGGGAAGCATTTAAATCTTCCCGTGTAATTAATTAAATAAATTGCTAGCAGATTTTTAATAGCACCGTTTTAAATTCCTACAAGGGTGTAACAGTACATAAATGTATTGTAGTACAATTATCACTATGACTAAACTAAATATATTACAGTATCTTTTTCTTCATTGCATCCATTTATATCTCATCTAGCTGTATCCCCATAATCTCATCCTGCAAAGTAGGATGTTTTGAGAGTTACTGGCTCCAAATAACTAAGTTAATTCCATCATTAAACAGGACTTGAAACTGGATACAAATATAACATTTTAACTACTGTTATCACTGTACTGGTACTTATATGTCTCAATCATTTAATGACTTTTTTTAAAAAAAAAAAAACCCCTCTCTTCACATTTGATGATCATTGTAAAAAGACTCAAAAGTATTGGAAAGGAATATATCAAAACATCCATAAAATTTTGAGAATTAAACGTGAATTGAAATCAGAAATATTTTTTTAAAAAAACAAACTTTATTGATTATACAACTAAAATATCAAACAAACACATACACAACACACAGAAAAAAAAGGAAAAAGGAAAAAAGAAAACGATTAAAAGCTAGCAGTTCTATTATCAACAATCTATCAGAAATATTTTTGTGAGACATGACCTCAGAGAGGAGAAATGAAAAGCATCAGAACTTGTTAAGATAGATGCTGACAGTGGCAACAATCAATCTGACAAACTGAAAAAGCTGAAAAATCTTGCTGACGGTACAAGATCAAAATGGGAGAATATGCAGCAATGGAAAAAAATCAACTGTAAATAGTCATAATAAAAGACTAACCAAATTCAAGCAGAAATGTCCCCCATTATATACAACATATTTCACAGCAAAACAAATTAAAACATTTCGAATAACATTTTTGAAGAAAGAGAAACCATTTTAAACAATAATTTAAATTAAAACAATTTAAATGGAAATGGGTAATAACTGCAGAAGTTTAAGGCATAGTACAAAAATAGTACAAAATTGTAAAGTACAAAAATGTAAAGTCATGGAATCAATTATTAACCAATCCATCATCCTCCACTTAGAGACAAACAACCTACTCTCCAATAAACAATTTGGTTTCAGAAAAAAACTATCCTGTAATCTGCAACTCTTACACTGCAAAAACATATGGACGACACAACTCGACCAGGGCAAAGCAATAGACGCAATCTACATAGACTTCTGTAAAGCCTTTGATTCAGTGGTACACGACAAACTACTCCTAAAAATAAAATCCTATGGTATCTCTGGACAACTGAATAACTGGATAGAAGCATTCCTGTCAAACAGACAACAAATGGTCAAAATCGGGAGCGTCCTATCAAATCCAGTACCTGTCAATAGTGGTGTCCCCCAAGGCAGTGTTCTAGGACCAACTCTCTTCATACTCTACATAAACGACCTCTGTGATCATATTAAGAGCAATTGCGTTCTCTTCGCTGATGATGTAAAGCTGTTCAATACCACAGACAATACTGCTACCCTACAAAAAGATCTTGACTATGTATCTGAATGGTCAAACAAATGGCAACTTCAAATCTCAACAAATAAATGCTCTGTCTTACATATTGGCAAAAAAACCAGAAAATAAAATATAAGCTGAACAGTCAAGATCTTGTTGATGACCCAAGCTCTGTAAAGGACCTTGGAATACTCACCTCTAATGATCTAAGTGCTAGAGCCCACTGCAACTACATAGCCAAAAAGGCATTAAGAGTTGTTAACCTAATCCTACGTAGCTTTTTCTCTGGTAATATCACACTACTAACTAGAGCATACAAAACATTTGCTAGACCAATACTCGAATACAGTTCATCAGTCTGGAACCCTCATTACGTATCTGATATTAGCACAATTGAGAAAGTCCAGAAATATTTCACAAGAAGAGTTCTCCACTCTTCTACTCGTTGTAGAATACCTTATGCCACCAGACTTGAAATTCTAGAACTAGAAAACCTTGAATTACGCCGTCTTCGGTCTGACTTAAGCATGGTATATAAAATCATACATTGCAATGTCCTACCTGTCAATGAATACTTCAGCTTCAACCATAACAACACAAGAGCACACAATAGATACAAACTCAAAGTAAACCGCACCAAACTTGATTGCAGGAAATACGACTTCAGCAATAGAGTGGTCAATGTCTGGAATACTCTACCCGACTCTGTAGTCTCTTCCCCAAACCCCAAAAACTTTAACCTTAGACTGTCTACTATTGACCTCACCCCTTTCCTAAGAGGTCTGTAGGGGCGTGCATAAGCGCACCAACGTGCCTACCATCCCTGTCCTATTGTTTCTCTTATTCTTTTATTTTTCTTATATGTACCCATTTCATGTATTCACAACTATGTATACACTTATACTTATTATCTTGTAAACAATTGGCAAATCAAATAAATAAATAAAAAATAAGGAGAAACAAAGAACAAAGAGGAGGTCTGCTTGGATGTTTTTCCTAATGGCCACTTTAAAAAAATATTTATTTATTTCTTAATCACTATATTAAATTTCACCTTTTGAATCCTTACTTCAACCTTCACTTCAAAGTAAAGGTTAAATAATAACAATAATCATGTTAATTTTATTTTAAAAGGTAAATAACACGGGAGAGTTGCAGATTAAACTGCTATGTATGTAATTAAATATATACATGTAATTATATATACATGCATATAAAGTGTTTTTAGGAAACGACACAAATGTGAGCATCGATTATAAGTCTGTTTACAAGATAATATTTGAAGGCAACTTTTTTGCTCTTTTTCTATTGTTCATAAGTTGGGTTGTCAGAGTATAAGGATATCGTTTACAGTTGTACATATGTGATGCAAAATATATTCATTTTTTAGTTCAACAGCTGTACCTGAGTATTGAAGCTTTTATTAGAACCAGCCTGGTGATTAAAAGACTAGTTTTGAAATAAGCAATTTTTCAGAAAAAGCTGCATTGTTCATGTACCTAAAAGAGGTATAGTAAAAGCACAGACAACCTATTTAAAATTGTTAAGGGCAGATTCCTCCAGCAAGCTGTCATGATATAATCTCTAAGATATGTGAAGAATGCAATCATCCAATCCATGGCTTAATGTGCGGTCTTTTTGACTCAAAACCTCCAAGAAAAAAAAAAAAAGAACTGAGAAGCTCTCTCTGACTTAAAAATAAACAAAGTAGCTGGCCTCACTCTTTTCTGTATATTTTAAAACAGAAGGCAGCATTTTTTCCTTTCAAGATACAAGAGCAAAATGATAGGAGACTTTGAGCAATTTTCTACATGTCTTCAGCAGCTGTAATACTCAAACAACTTTTTTTTGTGGTCATAGTTAATTCTAACAGAATGGTGTGAAGTAGTGTTTCTCAACCTTGACTGCTTGAAGATGTATGAATTTCAACTCCGAGAATTCCCCAGTTTCATTGGGGAATTCTGGGAGTTAAAGTTCACACATCTTCAAGTGGCCAAGGTTGAGAAACATTGGTGTGAAGTCTTTGGTTTTAAGAACTTTGGTTCGTAATTTGACTCATTTTTTTTGTACATTGTCAATGATACAGATTGATCAACCTTCCAGTTATTAAGAAGATGAAAGCTGGTTCACACATGCACACTCATCAAGCTTTGGAAGCTAACACATGGTAACTTGCTCATGGGAATGGGCCTTCAGCAGATAGAGTACTACAGGTGGAGCACTCAAATAAACCTAGCACAATGTCTTGGATCAAAAGAGATCCTTCATGATAGAAGTAAAGGATAAGAAAGCCATTAGTGCTATTCTCCTACCTGAAGTTGTTGCCAAGAACTTGCTCTGGAGATTGTGGACAACCCAGCTTTTCACTGAAAGTAAGTTGCATATATTCACAAAGCATATAAGATTGGATAACCGTGTGGTGCAAAATCTTATAGTTAGGGAAACTACTTTTGACTGAATCAAAACATGGTTCATCTGCTCCCTGTCGAAACCAGGAAAGATTTATATTCCCATTCCTCAAATTCATTATAACTAGATACAAACTGTAAAATATCTTTTGCTGAGAATTATACTTCACATATGTGTGGTTAGCCTCATCCTATCCTGCAAATATGAACCAATTCTTAATTCTAATCTGTTTAAAATATATGATGCACACTAATGTCATATGGTAATTTATGATGTCCTCATAATCATAAAAAATAGTCATTTTCAAACTTTGAAAAGTCCAGTGGAAAAGATGAAAATGATATTTGTATAGCCCGGATGATGTTTACTATTTGTAACTACCTGTGAATAAGCACAGTGGTATAAAAAGACATACGTATTTTAAAAATTTCCTATGTCCTATTTCAAAGTTACTAATAAAATGTGATCATTTAATTTACTTGATTTCTCTCATCTATAAAAACAAATGCATACTCATTTTTAATGGAGAAATGCATTTGGTTAAAAGGATATTTTATATACATTTTTGTATCTTCTGCTGTCATCATCTAAACCTGAAGTGTCCAACCTTGTCAACTGTAAGACCTGTGGACTTCAACTGCTGGCTTGAGAATTCTGGGAGTTGAAATTCCACAAATTTTAAAATTGCCAAGGTTGGACACTCCTGATCTAGACTATATAATAAAAGGCAAAATACAATTTATCTAATGAAAGATGCCACGATGGGAGCCAACATTATATAATAGTTAAGGTGTTAACTGGCAACAGAGAAACCCATGGTTATCTTCTTTCAGCAGATTATATTTCAAAGCTCATGTGCAACCAGAGAGAAAATTAAAACTTGAATTGTTGCCAGATGACAATTGTTTGTTTGCAAATTCAGCATCTCTAAGAGTTAAGCCTTTGGAAGAGGAGGTACTTGAAGCTACACATTTTGTAATTTCAAGTATAATTATAAATTCCTTCATATGCATGCACAGACATTACACACACCCAACCAATCACCAGAATGAGGAACCAAGTTGTTTAAGGACCAAGGTAAGGGTTATTCAAGTCTATTTCTGTAATGGCCATCAGCCCTCAAACGTTAAATTGAACGGGTCATCCATTAGACTTCTACATGGAATAAAGAGAGGAGACTCTTGGATCAACTCAGAGAGTACTTTTGGATTAGGGTGCCCAGCATTCATTGAGCAAGCAAACAATGTACTTTTGTTCAGAATGCAGGTAGTCCTTGACTTATCACCACAATTGAGGCCCAAATTTTCATTGCTAAGCAAGGCAGTTATTAAGTGAGTTGAGTTCCATTTCCTTTTTTTTTTTTTAACCACAGTTGTTAAGCGAATTACTGCAGTTGTTAAGTAAATCTGGCTTCCCCCATTGATTGTCTTATTGGAAGCCAGCTGGGAAGGTTATAAATGGTGATCCGATGATCCTGGGACAGTGCAACTGTCACAAATACATGCCAGTTGCTAAAATCCCATATTTTGATCATGTGACTGTGGGGATGCTGCAACCGTCCTAAATGTGAAAACCAGACAGAAGAAATCCCCTTTTCCAATACTACTGTAACTTCAAACGGTCATTAAACAAAGTAAGTTGAGAACTGCCTGTAACACAGAATACTGTGAGGTGAATAGAGGAGTGTTGAAAAATGTGGATCTGATCATGCGTATTCCTGACAGTCAAAAATACTTATGGTTCCCAAATTATTTTTTCTTACTCTCATGAATCTTACTAGCTCATTCCTTCAGGAAAGAGTCTGACCCCTTTCCCCCTCTTTTGAGATACTAAGGAGCTATTTGTGCTGATATCGGAGGGACGTATGTGACATGTGCCATTTGAATTATGGCATCATGTTGCATGTATCATTCCCAACTACCATTGTGGATGCCCACCAAGTTTCTGAGATTAGCATGGACCACCATAACAGTCCCACTTTTTTTTCATTCAGAGATATATATACTCCCTATCTTTAATAAGGAGTTGGTCTTCTACTTTCCATTCGTTCACATTTAACAGTTTGGTATTTCTACTTGAGAACACCATTGACTGAAGAATTTTGAGATAAATAATGAAATGGAATCTAAATGGCATATACATTGAAACAGATTTAAAATACAGCTTCCCTTTCTTCCAGAGTCAGAGAAGTAAATGAATATTCTAATTCATTTTGACATATAGGCGTCCTCTTTTGTATTTTATTTATTTAGGAAATTTATCTAGCCACCCATCTTAGGCAAATAACTCCGGGTGGCTTGCAAACTTGCTAAGCAAATACTCTTCTCGAAAAGAAATTTTTAAAAAAAGGAAAAGAAAAAAAAGCATGTGTATGCTCTTCATATTCAACAGACGATTCTTTTAAAATGTCTGTTCTTAACATGAATGGAATACAAAATATTGTCAACTGCTCCACCTATTGACATTTTAGTAGAATGAGAATATTAAATATATATCTATATCTACACACACACACACACAGGCGTCATTATGCATTTTCTGTATTTTGCATCCACTGTGTTAAAAACTAGGGATATTCAGGCAGTCAAAAAGGTCAAGAATGAAGCACCTAAAAATGTGTAAAAAACAGATGATGTTTTGAACCAGTAACCATGAACAGTAGTAAAAGTGCTTTAAGCAATCTGTTCTTTAGTTGTACTTCCTAATTTTATTTTTGTGTCTGAGGCAGGTAATTCCAAGCCACGTGGCCTATCCTTTCTAAATAAAAGAGTAGCATATGACTATCACAATCAATAAAAAAATATCTATAATCACAAAGAACTTACAAACTATCAGCAGCTGTTAGCTTCCCTAGAAGGATTGACAGCGTGGTGTCATTCGTATGTTTATTTGTCAATTAAAAATGTATATGTATATTAATGTCTAGTCTAATAATGAGAAGGGCTATGGGTGGTGTTAGGGATAACATTGTTTACCCTAACTGTTTTGGGTAAAAATAATAAATATGGTATCATGGTTTGTTAGTTAAAGTGTGTGTAACTTTAACTGCAAGAATGTAATTAAGGGTGTGGTTGTAAAAGCACTATATAAGAAGCGAGGCAATTGCAGCTCTCTCTCTCTGGCTTACTGATCCCTAATTACTGGAAGGATTGATGACTGTGTTCTTGCTGGAACGGGGAGAGAAGAAGGAGTGTTGATTTTTCTCAACGGAGAGAAGATAAAGATTGGATTGATTTATTGTAAGTGAACTGACATTGGCTATTCAACACGGACTTTGCAAATAGAGTATCCCCGACAAGACTTGACTGAAATTGATATATGACTAATGGACCGTTTATTTGACTATGCTATAATTCTTAAATGGAATAAACCATATTTTTGATAGCACAAGCGTATCTGTATTTTTACTGCGTGTTAACTAGAAAACTTATCTCACACATTTACCTGTCTTCCTATCTGACTTCGCTGCACGTTCTGTTTAGTTTGTTTTCCTTAACACCCGTTGGGGAATCCAGGCTTAACAGGTGGCATGATAGCTGTGTTCCAGTATCTAAGGGGCTGCCATAGATAAGAGGGGGTCAACCTATTCTCTAAAGCAGGGGTTGCCAACTTTTTGGACCTCAGGGACCACCGAACACTGTGGACCAGAGGCCCTGGGAAAATGTTTTCCTACTGATCGACCATTCTTTATTTGGGATTTCAGGATACCATCCCCAGCTCTGTTCTCAGGGGGAGAGAAAGAGAGAGAGAGAGAAAGAGAAAGAGACAGACAGACAGACAGAGAAAGAGAGAGAGAGAGAGAGAGAGAGAGAGAGAGAGAGAGAGAGAGAGAGAGAGACTTTTGGCTTCATGCAAGGAAATAAGTCTTTCTTTCTCTCCCCCAAACTCTTCCAGAAATGAGTCTTTGTCACACCGGCACAGCCTTTTGGAGTAGGATGCCTTGCGGGGTCCCAAAGACTAATTTCTGGTGGAGTTTGGGGGAGACAAAGAAAGACTTTTGCTGCTTTCCTTGCCTGCAGCCAAAAGCAGAAGAAGAAAGAAGTGGAAAGAAGCAGCCCGGTGGCCAGGCCAGGCATGTGGGGCGAGTGGGGCCAGTTCCCCCCTCCGCCCTTTCCCCCTTCCCCTCACTACCTCATGTTGTTTGCAATGCAAGCAACACAAGCCTTATGTTCCTGTGGGCCATGTGGGTGGCGCAGCCTTGTGTTCCCGCGCAGCCTGGATTAATTGCTTTGGGGGGTGCTTTGGGGGTGACATTTCTCTGCGAACCACCAAAATTTTCTCCTCGGCACACTGGTTGGTGACCACTGCTCTAAAACACCTGAAGGACAAGAAGAAATGGACAGAAACTAATCAAGGAGAAGAACTTCAACCTAGAAATAAGGAGAAATTTCCTGAAAGTGAGAACAATTACTCAGTGGAACGTCTTGCCTTCAGAAGTTGTGGAATGTGGACACTCCACCATTGCAGGTTTTTAAGAAGAAATGGGACAGCTATTTGTCTGAAATGTTATAGGGTCTCCTCTTTTGTCAGGGGTTGGACGAGAAGGTTCCAAGGTGCCTGCCAACCCTGTTATTCTGTATATTTTTCAATGCCCACATTCATTTTTTGCACGCTCCTCAAAAGAAGAAGAAGAAGAGAGAGAGATGTATCCTAGAAAGCATTAATGGTTTATAACATTTATAAGAGTCACACATTTCTGGCAGAATGCTAAGACAGATGGAATTGTCTTGGTTAAAGGTGAGGCTACAACTCAATTTCACAGAAGAAAAATGGCTTTAAAATATCTTTATCAGAGTTAGTCAGGAAGCTCTGCTGAATTGTTTCAGAAGTGGGAAGTGAATGTGAAGACTGTATTTTGACAACAAGGATAGCCTCTGAAAATGTCATCAGACAAGAATAAATTTCTACCTTTGCAAGATTGGGCATTTGACTCAACTAAATGTAAGTAACATTTCTGGCCTTTTAGCTTTCTTTCTTATTTCTTTCTTGTTCCTGTTTCTGTTTCTCTCTCTCTCTCTGTCCTATGAGATGGCAGCAACAGAGGGACAGAAAAAAGAAGAAAGATGGCATTAAACCAGCCCCACTTCTAGTGGGCACCAAAAGCCCTAGGAGGCTTAATTTTACCATCTTCTTCCCTTTGAATTCTAGAACTTCTTTACATTTTTCACATCACATTTTACTCCTTTTAAGGCAAGGCAGACAACTGATTCCTGGAGAAAATCTTTCTATGTGGTTTTTCTGTGGTCTTTTTAGACCAGGAGCATCAAACTGGCTTCTCGCGGGCCAGATGCATTATATGCAGGCCACCCCCACCCCAGCTCCACAGAGGGGAAAAAAAACCAGTTGTGATAGATCATGTGATGGTAACAATGCAAGTTGTTCTCAATTCAGAAAACTCAGAAATATAATGAAGTCTAAACTAGCTTTAAATTTTTTAAAGCAATACATTTACTCTAAAGCCCCAACATCTGATGACCTATGGGCATATCCACCATATTTTCAGGGTAACACTCAAGAATGTTACCCAGCCACATCGACAAAATCAGTTCAATATTTTTAAACAGAGGACCACAATGGGTGTATGTCATGGCCAATTGTCAGGCACCACAAGCATTCATTGAATTCAAAGCATAGAAGAGTTTATTAGTGCAAGCTCTAAGAACCTAATCAACTAACAGTCAAAACTAAATTGATACAAGATAAGGGACCTGTACTTGAATCTCTTGTGGCAACACAAGCACTCTAAACTTATGACAGGTTTAACAACACTTTCCAGCTCAGCCTCTTATCTTACACCAACAAGCAATAACTGGCTCAGAGTAAGGCTCCCTGTCTCTTCACTCAGCCTTTCAGGGTTTCTGGCAGGAAATATCTCTTAGAGCAGGGGCATAAACCTCACCAATGGTGCTCAGCAATGGCAGTCCAAGTGCTAGGGCCTAAGTGCAAGGCATAATTGTCCCTCGCCACCACCCAGAACAGCTGAGGGGAAGGAGGTATTGACCTTCACCAGTCTGGTTGTGGGAAACAATGTTGGAGCACATGGTTCCCACCAGTTCCACTTCCTGCCGCTAACTCCCTCATCTCTTATCTTTTTCGGAATTGAGTTTTAAAGAATACCTTCAGCAACAATTCCATTTGCCATTCCAAGTATGTTCCCCCCCTTCAACTGTTTCACTGCATCCAAATACTAACTAGGCCTGACCTTGCTCCGGTCACCTGCTACCCTCTCCTTAAAACCCCTACTCTCAAAAAAATATTGATCTTAGGGAATGTGCAAGCCATGACTTTACATACTCTGCCCCCATGGGCAAACCTGGCCCCCTACAATCTTCATCCATTCTTCCCCATAAATATTTGGTTTATAATAGGCCAGATCCCCTTCCCTTGAATGGGCCAACATGGGCAGATGCCTCCACGTATAATGGAAGCAAGTTACCCTCTGCTTGCCTTTCCAACAGAATTTCCTAGGAAATACAACCATCTACTGAAACTTGATCATGGTCATTTGAAAGGCAGCTGGGCAAGTCAAAATGAAAGTGGTAAGCTAATAGGCTAATAGATCATCAATAACGATTTTGATGGTATTTTTAACAACATCTCCAGGGAAGCTAAATCCAAAGTCAGTGGGAATCTTTATATTTAATTAATCCCATTGTTCCAAAACCTACCTCAAAGGTACTTCACTTCAAAAATATACAAGCTGACTCCATTTCTTAATGAAAAAAATAGGCGTCAAAGTTGCTGGAGGAAAAATGCAAATGAACTAGATAGCCGTGAGGATTGCCAGCCCTTCCATTGCTTAACTTTTGCCAAACTAGAGCCAGAATAATGAGACATTTAGGTCCTGGACTCTGGTTTCTGCCAGGATCAAAGAGTTTAACACAGGAACATCTAATCTTGTGGACATCAACTCCAGTGGTGGGATTCACATTTTTTTTACCACCGGTTCTGTGGGCGTGGATAGATGGGTGCATTTTGCGTGGGCACTTCCGCTGTGCGTGTAGAGGGTTTGCTACTGACCTCCTGCAATCCTGCACTCTCCCTGTGTCCTCAACAGCTCATGCACGGCAATCCACTGTGCCGTGCAAAGCAGCTGAGCTTCAAAACCAGGAAATTAAGGTCAGTATAGAGCCGGGGCAGGCGGGAAGGCCCAGAAGCTGATCATTGGAGTGAACCAGTTCACTCACAGATGATCCTTGGAGCTACCGGTTCAGGTGAACTGGGCCGAACTGATAGAATACCACCACTGATCAACTCCCAGAATTCCTATGCTAACTGGGAAATTCTGGGAAAATAAGTTCACAAGTCTTAAAGTTGTAAAGGTTGCATCCTCCTCCGCTTTAATGTATTAGGTTATATATGATTTATACTAAAATGGTTTTACATGCTAGTTTTTATTTTCCCAATTATCCTTTTTAAACAGGATAAACAGTTCTTTTGTCCGAACAGAACAATAATACATCTGTCCACTTTTATAGACAGTGAAGGAAAACTGAACTAGCAGCTTTGAGATTTGAGAGGGCTGCACATGCTGATTGTACGTCTCTGTGAAAAGCAGAAATCTGAATTGCTGATTACTTGCAAGAGGATCACGTTGGATACATAGTTGGCAGAATATAAACTTTGGTTTATTAAGTTACTTGAATAAATGGGCTAGAGTTTGCCTATCACTCAAATTAAGCATATAGGAGAAAAAAGCCTGTTCTTTTCTATTAAGTTCAATGTATCTTTTATGTATACATTCAAGAAATAGATAGCTTGCCCTTCAGCATTTAAAATGCTGCCACAGTGTCAGTTAAAATCTTTATTCCCTCCTCTTTCTTCAACTTGTTTTTAGAAATGACTCCCACACGCATTTTATTTTATTTTGCATTTATTTTCTTGGATTTATAGCCTGCCTTTTGCATAGCAGCTCACAGCAGTGTTGGATTTAATTATCGTTTAATTGTCCACATACTAAGAAGGTACACAAAATGAAGGAACATGTTTTCTAAGATTTTTTTTTAATGAGAAGTTTCGGTAAAAGGGTAATTGAAACAGCTACATAAGTGAACATAACTAAAAAGAAACAGCTATGATTTTGCTTCTGCTCAGCCCATGAATAATGATACTCTTAAAAAAAGAATTTCTATAGCCAACATTTGACAAGCATGTTAGCCAATAATACGGCAGGTATGGAGTCCAGCCTTGTTGTTTAGAGCCATTTTGAATTCAAAGGAAAAATGATTCAGAGCTAGATCTAAGTCTTTTATTCTTACCTATTTTAAATGTATTACTCTGAAAAAAAAGCAATGAGAGGTGTACTGCACTGATGCGAACTTCAGTATAATGGAACACCCACACACAGATAGTCAGATAAAAATTTGTAAGTTGATTCAAACTTTATGTTCTCAACATAAAGAGAAGTGAAATTACCCTCTCTGTTTTTTAAGCTAAACCTCAGGAAAATATTGCCTATATATTAGCACTGCCCACTATTTCTAGTAAGTAATATTTATGATCATCCTCCACAAAATTTTAATCACTAACAATATTGACTTGTTTCCCCTATTTTTGCAAATGGCTGTCATTTTTAATACTTTTAGTCCTGTATTATAATTTAGGGTCAAATACAATGGATGGACCATTTTCCAGGATGTACATTCTTCTCTTCTAAAACATGTCTGGACAATATCACTAAATGGCTTAGTCTTTTCATTAATAATTGAGTAGAATCAGCAAGTTTCCCATGACTTTTTTTGCTTAAGTCTGGGCAATACAAAAGTTGCGCCATGCTTTCCCTAGTCATGTTAAAAGTTTATTTGCTGGCAAAGACCAAAATAATCTGTAATATCATAGTTATGTTTCCATGAAATGGGTGCAATGTTAATTCCTTCCCACCATGCCACCATTATTTATGCAAGTGAACTTTATTAAGAATCTTTGGAATTCATAAAACATTTTATTTTATACACAAACATACAGTAGGTATCACCGCCCCTCGTAGAAATTAGCAGCATTATCAAAACCAAAAAACCCATAAACTCTCCGAAAGACAAAGATTTCTGCTTAAACAACTGAGGCACAATCAACTGGGTGGTTTACTATACACACTTAAGTCATTCCCACTTAAGTCATTCCCACTTAAGTCATTCCCACTGTGACAGATGGAAAACCTCCAACCAGATTGTGCTTTCGAATGTTTACATATAGCACTGACTTCCCCACATCATCATCAATTTATCTGCAGGTTACAATGAAGTTTGTTTGGGGGTATTTTTTTTGTTTTTTTTTTTATAGCACTATATGAAACACATAAAAAGTATAAATTATAAGCAACAATGAGGTGATCTCCCATCTGAGCCAGAAAACATGCACATTATTTTAGCATGTAAGCCCAACTTCCCCTTCATCAGAAACCTGTGAAAAGAAGCTCCACTGTTTGCATATCAGCTAAAAGAATGATTATATCCATTTAAAATATACATTCTTGGCTGATCATTGGATTTTGGGTCTCAATTCTTAAACAAATTAACATCTTGTATACCTTCAAGTTAATCATGAATATCCAGTGTAAGTATAACCTGACAATATCAAATGCCCTCAAGTCTTAAAAAGAATTAGTGAGTTTTCTTTGGGGCCATTTTCACTTGCATTTCATATAAATATTATTTGGACATTGAGTAGAAACCTTTTAAAATCATTTTAATCTGCTTTCAGGCACTATTCATGGAATATGCACAGCTATTGCTATATTCCAATAGCTTAATGCACTTCGTGATTCACTAGATCCAAAGACAGAATATGAAAACACAGACATTATTCTTAACAAGACATTGCCACTTCTTTTTTGACCACCACTTATTCACCTTGGCAGAGTTAAGAGACATACTTTATTTTAAACAAGATGATGATCTTATTGCATTCTAATTACAACATAACAGTAAACATATTTTACAGAAGCTGCAGGATTTTAAATCGAAAATTGCCATTTTATTTATTATTGAGACATATATGTCAAAATTTGATCATGAGATTGGAAGATCGTGTTTACAATTCGTTATATTATCACTATAAATAACAAGTAGCCCTAATTCGAAATTAAGGCTCACTTTCATTCATTTCAGTGGAGTTAAGCCTTACATCAGAGGTGGGGAAACATGGCCCCTTTATAACTTCTGGACTTCCAACTACCAGAATTCCTGAGCCAGCATGGCTTAGGAATTCTGGGACCTGAAGCCCACAAATAAATAAAAGGATCATTGCTCCCCACCCCTGCTTCACACGGTACAAATTATTTCCACTATTTAACCAGCTGTCCAGAGATAGGAACCTCTAAAGATTCTTGCCAAACTATCACAGGATTTTCCAAAACCAGAAAATGAGTATGGAGAAGCTTAAATTTTACTTGTCATGGTTATAACTAATTAACATATATTTATCTAGAGAGATTAGACAGAAGGATTGGCACTTCATCATTAGAAATTCTTATGCAATTAATTTCCCACCGGAGAATTTGATATTTCATTATTCAAAAAAAGCTGTAATTGAATTACATTTTAATGTTTTCTGGCACGGATAAAAAGTTTGACAATCAAACCATGAACAAGACGAAAAGTCAATCAGTATTTCTATCTGTTCATTAGATGGGAACCAACAAACGGCCACATTCTTTCTTGTATATATGCTAATTTTAGTATCCTGATTACATTTCCTACTAAGAGATGATAATTATGGACAAAAGAAGGAATCAAAAGCCCATTCAAGAGAACGTAGGAGGGATGAGATGTAGGATTAAGGCTTTCACAAATAGCTTCAATGACAAGACATAATGGACCACTACAATGGCCATAGCTGCATAGCAACATTCTTAATAATATGTGCTAATTTTAGCTGGAGTTGGGTTGCCATCTGACAAGGATTGTAGATCATTTTATAGCAGCTCTAGCAATGCTCAGAAATAATTGCATCCAGCCCAAATTGCCTTTGCAGCAAAGCTCATGGCAACACTGTTAATGTCACTTCTCCCTTTTGGTGCTTCAGAATAGCTACGGCTTGCTCATGAGTCACCCCTTCCAGAGACTGTCCATTAACAGCTAAAATCTGGTCACCACGCTTCAGTCTGCCATCATCTGCAGCTGCTCCCTAGAAAAAAAGGAAACAAAACAGATCAGAAACAATGCACATCATCAGCCAAGCAATGTTTTGGGACTAAAATTGTAGATAACCAATTGAAGCAAACACGGAGAGCACAGAGCAGCCATAGGATGACCATTCTTCAACCATTGGGGACATACTGGAATTACAGTTCCAACAAAATGCCAAGCCAGTAGGATTAATTTAGCGCTAGATCATGTGATACTAAATGGGAAAGGCTAAATTGGAGGGTTCTTGGTTGAGAAAGCTTCTCCTCAGACAAAACTTTTCCTTGTTATAGTCAAATTTATACTGTTTAGCTAACTTAGCAATTTTGACAAGATTATCTCCCTCACAGAAAGTGATACAGTGGCACGCATGGATCTAATCACCGAGGCTCACATATACATTGTGTACTGAAACTGGGAACAGATGGTGTAAACTGTCCCACAATTCTTTTCTTTAAAAAGTAACAAAAGCATCAACTGGGTGAGCTCAAGACACTGATGGTTAGCCTTTCACAGGCACATCCTTCAACAACAAAAAATCTTCTCTATGGAAATCACTACTTATTTTTCTAGAATTTGAATCATGGCAATTGGACTTCTTTTCTTGAAGAAGCTACTTGGATAAGTATCAAAATCATTTCATACCAACAAAGAAAAGAACGCCAGTTGCCATGACAAAAGTTCCAGACAACTCAAACTAGATGGCTGAGAATATTCATTGACCATACTTATTTTTAATTTTATGGAATTAAATAAATACCTGACATAACAGCTAAATATTTTTGGACTGCCCAGATTCTACTGTTATCCTTTTTCTTTTCCAATTCACTTTTATTATCCCATATCTCATAATTTTTGTTAAGACACATCAGTATTGGAAAAGACCCTATTTCCATTTTTAATGTACATTGTATACCATGGCAAAGGTAAACATATTAATAAATGCACAGCCCTTAATTATACTTGCAATAAAATAGCAAAAACATGTCCACCAGAAGGAAGAAGCCAAGAGATACTAAAAGGCTTTTGATTATGATCTTTGTATCATATTAACTTACTTGGTTGTCTTTGGTTCATTTGGAATTTAAGATATTTTAAATAAACTGCATTAAATTAACATGATTTGCTCCATTAATGTTCATTGCTCATTGTAAATTCATTCAAAGCACAGTGTTTTGGGGGATGAGGCAATATAACCAGTTGCAACCTCTTTGGAATACAGAGTTACAATGTCACTGAAAAAATGTGAATTACAACTGGTCCTTGCACTTATGACTGTTGTAGCATGTCCATGATCTCCTGATCAAAATTTGGGCACTTGGCAGCCGGCATGCATTTACATGGTTGCAATGTGCCAGGGTCATGTGATTGCCATTCATGACCTTTCAAGATGGTTTCCAACAAACAAAATCACTGGGAGGGGGGAGTGGATTCACTTAAGGACCTTGTGGTTCACTTAACAATTGCAGAGATTCACTTAACAATGGTGGCAGAAACTATCATAAAATTAGATGTGACTCACTTAACCACAGAAATTGGTTGCTTAACAACAGAAATTCTGGTGTTAATTATGATTGAGGATTCGTTTTCTAATTTGCTTGAAACCTTGGTTTGTAAGGTAATTGTTTTTGGCAGAAACCTTAGCATAATTCACCTACTTCCTTTTTTTTTTTCTGGCCAGATGCCCTTCAGATCTGTTGGGAGTACAAAGAAGTCTGGAGAAGACAGAGTTAGGTAAATTGAGGATTATCTATAGTATATGGAGTTTTCTTGTAAGATCATACTAGGCCTCTGCCTGATTTTCCATGACATAAGTAAGTAGTCCCTATCCTAGCTTTTACTTGAATGTTTGGCAGGTTTTTTTAGTGACATTTGTTTTCTTCATAATGCCTATTCATTTATGTAACTTGTATATTTTAATGAGTTACAATATGTTATTTTGTTATACTGTTTTATTATTTTACTCTTTGTATTAAGAAAGGAAGATAGAAATGTCAATTTTTCAGAGTCCTATTGGACAGGCAAGTAAACTGATTAGGAATATGATATATAATTTATATATATGGTTTGTACTAAAATAATGCGGGATATTTCCTGACTGAATAAATAACAACCTATGGAGGGTCAAAATATTTCAGTGGTAAAGATTAACAGTGATATCACCACATGTTCCAGCTCCAGTCTGAACTAATTTGTTCTGAAATGGTTTCTTAAAATTTGCACAATATTTCCACACGTAGCATGGCCCTTTAAGTGAAGCTTTTAATAGTGTAGAGGAGGGGCCTCCAACCTTGGCAACTTGAAGACTTCAACTCCCAGAATTCCTCAGCCATCTTTGCTTCAAGTTGCCAAGGTTGGAGACCCTTGGTGTAGAGGAATGTGCCCAATATTTAGAATATAAACAGACCCAGAGGGCCCAGTATTTTGTCCCAAAAGCTGATAATCAATTTAAGGATAATATTCACTTCGATTAAACTACTGACACACACACAAAAAAATTCAAGGAAGATTATGGAAATTGTTTCAGTTTTCTATATATTATTGTAAAATACAAAAAACAATCTAACGTTTTTCTCATGTTCCTCATGAAAAGAGTAAGTCAAATTGAATATCAGTGCAAAGGGCCACTACAGAGTAACATTTTGGAGTACCTTGGCAAAAATGGTCTTGACATATATAGGGAGGTCTCCTTGTGGGCTTCCGAAGCCTCCTACAATGCTAAAGCCCAATCCATCCGATCCTTTCTCCAACACAATGATTTTAGGCTGAGGTGCTCTGAAAAAGACATCAAATACCCATCAATACAGTGCTTACTTAATATGAGGAAAAACAGCATCACAATAGCTCAAGGGTTTCCAACCTTGGCCACTTTAAGACTTGTGAACTTCAACTCTGGAAGTTGAAGTCCACAAGTCTTATTCACCAGGAATTTGCTATGTGCTTGCAATAATGCTGGTCAATTCCCTTACATTCTCCAATACTCCTCTGTTTTTATTTTCAGCAGCTGAAATTAGTAAATATAACATTTCCCATAACTGAAAACACTGCAGGTTACTGATCTCTGCAGCTATTTATGCTGTAAGAATTCATGACACAAAGAATGCATAGCACTAAACACTACAGACCAGGAATACCTGCATTTTCTAATTTGCTTGAAACCTTGGTTTGTAAGGTAATTGTTTTTGGCAGAAACCTTTAGCATAATTCACCTACTTCCTTTTTTTTCCTGGCCAGATGCCCTTCAGATCTGTTGGGAGTACAAGGAAGTCTGGAGAAGACAGAGTTAGTTGAGGCGGAGAACCAGTTAAGAGAGATGTGGAATTAGATCTAAGCAGGCTGGGTGGCATCCTAGGTCAGGATTAATTCCCTTGAAAGGATGATGTGATGGAATGTAGTCTGAACTCTCAGGAGGGAGGGTGTGCATTTCAGAGATGCAAAAGACAACTCAGTTCAGATAGTTTGTGTGAGAGAAAGAGAATGAAGATGGTTACTCCTTAATAATTCCAGAGTAAATGCTTTGGTGGGGGGGATACGTTGCTTTAGTTTGGCAAGACTTCTACTTATGGGTGAGTAACAGTGAAAAAAATCTGTTTGGGAGAATCACATCATGTATTTTGGGTTTTTTTGGAGCTTGACAGATGGCAAGCTACATGGAGAAACATGTTCTGCACACAATCAAGTGGGGAGACAGCTGTGTCCCCAGTATTCCCTTCATCACTGTCTTTCTCTGTCTGTGATGGGCATAAATATGTCTGCTTGGTTCTACACAGACAGAATCATTCCACTCAGGATGCAGCAACAAGCTAATGCTCTGCCTGGAATGGAGTGGCTTCAGCCTTCTTACCCAACTTAATAATGGTGCATGCTATTTGGGAATTACTGCCACTAGAGTAAACAACTTGAGTGACATGACCATATTTACAGTAATACATTCCTGCAACATAGATGTAGAGATAGGTTTTTATGTTTATTTAACTATAAAGATGGTAACAAGGACAATCTCCATTGGCTTTGTGCCTAAATGAAGCAGCAATAAGAAATAAGAGCTCAGCAACTGCTGTTCCTGAAGCTTTGACAGGCATCTGACTACAGGAAACTAAGAATCGGAACAATTCTCTTCTTCTACACCAGGGTGTCCAACCTTGGTAACTTTTAAGACCTGTTGACTTCAACTCCCAGAATTCTTCAGCCAAAATTGCTGGCTGGGGAATTCTGGGAGTTGAAGTCCACAGGTCTTAAAAGTTGCCAAGGTTGGACAGCCCTGCTCTAGACAAATCAATTAAATAAGAAAGTACTTGGCAAAAGATTGCCAAGTCTCTTGAAGAAAGATGTATTTCAAATGAATATATGCAAGAATTAATTCAATATACTAGAGCAATATATGCCTGTGTGCCGCATTCAGCTTAATTTTTAAAAAGAAGTTCGTAGAGCATTTATCAAGACATTTTTGGGAAGATTCCACATTTAATTTCTCTCACATAAGATCATTGCAGTTGTCATAAATCATCTCAAGCGAAAACACAACCAGGCAGAAGGATAATAAACATGACAACATGTCAGTGGGGGAAAACCCACCCAACCTCAGAAGATCTGCTTGTTCTTTTGATCAGTCAAAAGAATGAAAACAATTTTTTTCCAGCAGTCTGAAAAACCCACTGTAGTATATTTTGTGCTCTTGGAAACATTATCTGAAATTAGAAGCTTGAAAGCAGAAATATTTACATTAACTATCAGGAGAGAGGACCATAAAAACTTTCTACAAATGCTACAAAATGGATATGGGGGACAGAAATTAGAAATATGGAAAGCATGCCTGATTCCAATTTATGAACTAATAGCCATGACTTGTATTTGGACCACCATATATTCTGACGCACAGGGAGAATGATTGAGGGCTGCTTCTATGTCCAAATATCTGTCAAACTTAAGAGAAGCAGAATTACACAATACATGTTCAATATAAATCTGCACTGGGTAGAGTTTATACAGGACTCAGCTCTTGGTAGAGTTTATATAGGACTTGAATCATATGAATAATCGCCGACCCTACAATAGACAAGGAAAAAGATTCATTCTCAAAGTTGAGAAACAGCAGAAAACTGAAATAATCTGACAGTGTAGAAGATACTAATGCAGACCTGTACATAGACTGCGGGCAACATTTGGCCCTCAGGCTGTTTTTGTCCAGCGGCAGCATTGGAGGGGGGCATCAGTGGGGGGAGGGCAGGTCAGCACTGGCAGGTGGCGGGGTGACATTGATGGGGGCAGGGTAGGAGCACTCCACAATAGTCCCAGTTTCTTATGTGGGAAAATTCTTTCTTTTGGGAAAATTAATTGCTCATCCCTAATCTAATGTAATACACAAAATCCAAAGTCTTGCAAAAATAATAATCAATATACATCTGTCTATCAGTCTATCTGACAGGTTTCCAAATGATGAAATCTATTTAAAAAGAATAAATCAAAGTCCATCTTCCAAGACCATTTCTTTTATTTAGGAAAGCATCAAATTGGCAAAGTCCATGGTAATTCCGGATCTGACACAACCCGGAATTACCCCACAATATTAGAAGTTAGAAACAACCCCCAAAAGTCACATTCTCCAACAGAAGTAATTCAACGTTGCTTGATGTCATAAATCTCCACCTCAAGGGGCCCCAGCAAGGACAGCTCGTTTCCCATGGGAAGAAAGATCACCTAGCCAAAACATCTCTCTTTATCTCCACTCCTCCACCCTTAGGAATGTGTCAAGCCTGAAACCCTTCCCCCCATTACTACCACAGAGAAAGTAAAAAGAATATATACTGAGCCTAACTAAAATGGCTACACATATGTCAATTTAGGGTTTGACACTATCTTCATAACAGCATTTTCATTATTCACCATACTTCCCCATCAATATGGCACAAGCCTTATTTTGAACATGAATCTGTTATTTCATCTATCAGATTATCAACAAATGTGTGTACTTACTCTGGGTATTCAGAATGATGCTCAGTGGGTGGAGTAAAGTTAGTGCTGGAAGTCATATTCTCTATCTGGCTGGCAATGGCACTGATGTTGGTATCAGCCACTACCTATAGTGTAATAGAAGAAGTAACAAGTATCAACAATTACTACTGTTAGAAAAATTCTAGCAATGGGCTATATTTGATGGATATATTAATGGACCAATGAGAAGTTAGCTTGCTTGCAATGTAGCTTGCTTAAGGATCAAGTGAACCACTGACGGATTAATAAGTGAACCAAGAACATGTTTATGCAGTTACTCCTTTAAAGAACTGATTCAGCCACGCAAATTGGACCTGGGGGAGCAAAAAGTTCAGCCCACAGATGGCTCTTTTAAGCCTCAAAGTTAATTGTAAGTGTTAAGTACTTCCTGTAAGTTTTATCTTCAAATACAGGCAATATGTCAATTTAACTCAACTTTCCAGTTAGAATGAAATCACTGCAAAACTGCTTATAGTTCCTGGTTGTTTGTTTGCTTTTAATGGCAATAATCTCTGTGTGTTTGTGTGTCATTAGCAGAGGAAGCACACCAAAGTTCAAGAACTCACAAAAAGCTTTGCTTTATCTCATTGCCAGGACTGCAAACAGCTGATTCAATTATCTAGGAGCACCCAAACAGCCAGGCTGGATCAAATATTCCCCAGAGATCCTAATCCCTCCTTTGCAAAGAGCATTAACACATTTCTTTGTGGATCTGCCCAAGGCATCCTGACAATTAGCATTTCCACAGCCCTATCTCCAGTCATCTGAACTTTCCTATCCATTTTATCATGAGGTCATTTTGCTGATAATAGAATTACTTAATGATGTGTCAGTGATGAATATCAGATTTTAAAGAATGAATTCACTTCTGTGATATGAATTCAGGCAAAGCACACAGTTATTTAAACACAACATACTATTCATATTTTTACGGACATATTTGGGTATTGATTGATACAGACGGTGTGAATATGGCAAGCTGTTAAAACGACTAATACTTAAAAAAAATTAGCCATACATGTAATAGATTAAGGCTTTCATCTATTTAATTTAAAATGTGTGATAGCAAAATCCATATTTTATTTCTCTAAGTTAATTGTTTTTTAAGTAAGAAACATATTGCAGGAGCTAGACATTATTTTAAAACTTGAACAATCTGCTTCTCTAGAAGTGCTAATGTAACTGATGGTGTATTATTTTTATCTTATAAGCCAGTAAATTGAGTTCCCTGCATTGCTAAAATATTACTGCCTATGTACTATTTAAAAAAATAAGTATTAGCAATTTGTATTAGTATTTGTATAATAGTAGAATTTGGCTCTATCCTTGGCTGTCAATGTTATTTTCCACATTATTTTAAAGCAGCTAACTATATCATTTGACTTAACTGCACATTCCCATGTCATCTGCTCTAAAGCAAAAGTTTGTCTCCTCTCCAAAATCATTCAGTTTTTTTCACTTGAATTTTCACTGGATGTGGTTCTTGCTTGATATGGATCTAGCAGCCACTTCAAATAGACTCTATAAATATCAGATCAGGCACCACTTGCCATGCCAGGGGTGGGCAACTTTACGATCTGTGGACTTCAATTCCCAGAATTCCTGAGTCAGCAATGCTGGTTCAGTAATTCTGGGAGTTAAAATCTACAGGTAGTAATGGGGCCATAGTTGCTCACCACTGCTCCATACAGTGAACATATCATGGGCAGAAACACAATATTTATTGACCTGATTCTCATTGCCTAAACTTGAGCAATTTATGAGCTTCAACTGCTGGCTTAGAATTCTGGGAGTTGAAGTCCACACATCTTAAAATTGCTAATATTGAAAAACACTGTGCTACAAATTGCTGCAGCCTCGGAATCAATTTGCAATATTTCTTCCATTTCTTTCAAAATTGATCTTTTGAAATAGAACAAGGAATAAGTAAGAAAATATGTCAGTGTGCTCTCCTTTTCAAAAAAAATATTTTTATTAGGATATTTAATTCCATCAAAGTGTTACTCTCAAGGCTGGTTTATAATACTTTATAAATCCTTACTAAGGCCACACCAGTTTTGGTCACCGCATTGCAAAAATGGTTTGAAGACTTTGGAAAAAGTGCAAAGAAGAGCAATTAAGACAATTCAAGGCTTGGAGACTAAAACATATGAAGAATGGTTGCAGCATTTGGATTTGGCTAGTCCAGAGAAAAGAAGGACTAAGAGGGACATGATAGAGGTATTCCAGTATTCCAGTATTTGAGTGGCTGCCAGGGGATCAACTTAATTTCCAAAGCACCAGCAGGACAAGAAACATTGGATGGAAATTAATCAAGGAGAGAAGCAACCTGGAATTGAAACTTCCTAACAAAGGGGACAATTAATCAGTGGAATAGCTTGCAGTCAAAAGTTGTGGGTGCTTCATCACTGA
The DNA here is from genome assembly GCF_049901735.1 of Notechis scutatus. Classification (NCBI taxonomy): domain Eukaryota; kingdom Metazoa; phylum Chordata; class Lepidosauria; order Squamata; family Elapidae; genus Notechis; species Notechis scutatus. The sequence continues at coordinate 68,644,330 of NC_142011.1, read as the reverse complement.
AGGTTTTTAAGAAGAGACTGGACAGTCACTTGTCTGAAATGGTATAGAGCAGTGGTGGCTTACCTTTTTTGGACTCCTGTGCCAAACTGTGTGTGCGCTGGCACTCACGCACTTGCGTGCCAGCACCCAGAAGGCAATGTGCCCCCCCACGCCCCCTGCGCATGCGCGTGCAATCCCCCACGCCCCCGTCCCCTTATCTGCACTGCACCTCACAGCTGATTTTTGGGTGGTTTGAGGCCTTTTTTGGCCTCCCAGAGGCTTGAAAAAAGCCTCTGCAGGCCGAATAGGCCCACTGCGTCACTTCCGGTATTACAGGAAGTGATGAAACGGGTCTATTATTTGGCCTGCAGAGGCTTTTTTCAAGCCTCTGGGAGGCCAGAAAAGGCCTCAAACCATCCGAAAATCAGCTGTGAGGCACGCGCACGCGAATGCACAGTGAGGTAAGTTTGCCTGCGGCTCGCATGCCGGCACAAATGGCTCTGCGTGCCACCTGTGGCATGTTGCCATAGGTTTGCCATCACGGATATAAAGTCTCCTGCTAAGCAGAGGGTTGGACTAGAAGATCTCCAAGCTCTATTCTGATTAATTGATTGGTGTCTGAAAATGCTCAAGTAAAATCAATTATTTTGTTTTTAGAAGAGCATGCCTTTTTAATTTATTTTTTTAAAATATGTTTTATATTCAGCAGATTCTGACCAGTTCTGGAGAACCGGCAGCGGAAATTTTGAGTAGTTCAGAAAACCTGCCTGCAAGATTTTACAGTATCCTTCATACCATTTCTGACTGGAGATTTTACAGTATCCTTCCCCTGCCACGCCCACCAAGCCACGCCCACAGTACCGGTAGTAAAAATAATTGAATCCCACCACTGCTTTAGATATGCTGTATTTTAGGCTTTCTCATATAAGGACTTTCTCCAGATTGTTAGGTATTCAAATTCATTGTTGTTTTCAGTTCTACTTTTTTTCTCTTTATCTGTGCATTTTCAATTTTATTTATTTTTACAATGCTTATAGCATGTGGTCTAATCAAAACTGCTTCTAAGCAGCATTCAATTCTTCCTCTATGTGGGGATAAAAGAAAAGCAAAATATATACCATACAAAATACAACTCGAACACTCACATATCCAAGACCCAGAGAATAAATTACAATCAGCCCATACACAATTACAGCAACTGCCTTTGCTAAAGGCAAATGGGTTACCACTCAGTCTAAACACATGTGTATACAGATTAAATCGCAGGGCAAAAAAATGAAATGATACAATTGCCTCAAGATTGGGCTGTAACACTAATTTTAGAAATTCTACAAGATAAACTTCCAAATGAATTTAAAAAATTTAAAAAAAAGAGAGAAGGGGGGAATGTTTTTTTCTAAGCTGATTCACACAATTGTTTAGACAGATTTATTTCCACGACTAGAATTGGAAACTGAATATGTTTTTTCAACTCAGATAGTTTCTATCTGAGGAGTGGGATTCCACCGGTATAACAACCAGTTTGGAGACAGCTGATCCGAACCAGTAGAATCCCACCCCTGTATATAACTTTTAGATTCAGATACACAGGCAGTCCTTGACTTACAATTACAATTGAGCCCAAAATCTCCATTGATAATCAAGGCAGGTGTTAAGTGAATTTTGCCCCATTTTATGACCTTTTTTGCCACATTTGTTAAGCAAATCATTGCAGTTTTAAGTGGATCATATGATTATTAAGCAAATCTGGATTCCTCCATTGTCTTTCCTAGTCAGAAGCTGGCTGGGAAGATTACAAATGGTGATCACATGACACCATAAATATATGCCATTTGCCAAGTGCCCAAATTATGTGACCATGAGGAATGCTGCAAATATCAGTGTGAAAATCAGTCATAAGTCACTGTTTTCCGTGCCATTTTAACTTGAAATGGTCACTAAATAAATTATTGTTAAATTGATGACTACGTGTACTGTCCACCAGGATTGGATATGATTATAGTTATAGTAAAAACCTAAGCAAAAATAAATGAAAAATCCAGAACTACAGAGATGACATAGCAAGCTCTATCAATATTTCACTACCTAAGCTTAGACAATAGCAGAAATCAAATCTTCAATTTGCATTCAGAATGTATTACTTGCCAGATACAGATTCTGCATTTTTAGCTGATTCCCCACAGATTTCTACAGATGGACTCTTTTTGACTCAGCCAACTTTTGCTTTGAATATATTCAATATAAATAATTGTAAAATGTATTGGTATAAGAGGTAGTAGCTGTAAAAGACCACTGATCTATACTAGTAGGAAAGTTAAGCACCTGTCTTCCAAAATCCTGCCAATGTCCTGTGGACCTTAATAGATATAAAATGTGTAAGGCAAGGTATATGATCATTACAGCCCAAAAAGATATATTGGGATTTATGATAATATATCTTGCTTTTAAGCAATTTGTATAGGTCAACTAATAAAACAACCACCTTGCAATTTATGAAAAGGAAGAGAGCACATTTTCATTTTTGCCTTCTCAAATTAAATTAAAATGAGAGACAAACCCTCCAGTTCATGCATTGCACCTGAGTCATATTATAAAATCATCACCACAGTTAACAAAGCCATTTGTTTTGCTCTTTTTCCTCTGAAGTAGATGTTAACTGGACAGAAAGTTCCATCAAAGTTCCATAATAAAAGAGAAGAATCTGTTTTTAGTCAGGTTAATTTTTTTTTGGTCTCCAACAGGATTTAATTAGTTTATGGATAGAAAGTATCCATAAACTGGAAAGTTTATGGATAGAAAGTACAAAGAAAAGGAAAATATTAGGAAAATAAGGAAGGAAAAAGGAAAGAGAGAAAAGTGCGGGGTAAAGAGGAGAAGAAAAAGAAAAACATTGACTTCCAACTCCTTTGGTGCAATAGAATAAGGTAGAAACATAAAACCTCAACTTTTTACTTTGATGTGACAACATATACTAATCATTTCTCTAACAACAAACCTACTTAATCAGCAAAACCCAAAATCAAGCACAAAGTCCAAAAGCAGTTGTCAAGTAGAAAAAAATTTAATTGTGTTTTTTTCTTTAATAAAAGCAGTCAATTTAGCCATTTCTGCTAAATCCATCACCTTTTGCAGTCATTCTTTCATCCACTGTGAGAATCAGAGAGGAATCTGTTTTTTGTTTTAAAAGTGACAGAAGCTAAAAAGTGGAGATTTTTTTAAAAAATCATCTCCGCTTCTTCCCTTTCTTTTGATTTCAAGCCACCATTCCCATAGTTATATGAGCAAGAATAAAATGCTTTTGAACGTAATAGATTTTTCGTTCATCCTGCATAACTGACATCAGTAAACACCTTGTGATGTCCAGTGCTGGGCACACTCAGGCCATTATTTAAAATTACCACTGAAACCACTGACACCATTGCACAGTTGTCTGTTCAATTTATCATTATACCTGCAGGATGATGGTCCCATAGGCATTCTTCAGCAGATTTACTACCTCAGCATGAGACAGACCATCCAAAGGCTGCCCATTAATACTGACAATCCTATCACCAACCTAAAAGAGAGAGGAAAAAAACAGAACATAATAAGAAATATTGGTAGCATCAGGGATACTGGAGGGATTGATCTGTTTTGCAAGTGTGGCGCTGCATAGTCATGTTTCTTATTTATAAAAACACAACAGTCCAATTTATAAAACCCACCAGAAGTATTTCAGCCACATGAATTTGTCTCTAAGATTAATGTATCTTCTAAGGCAGGGGTCCCCAACCCCTTGTCCGTGGTCTGGCACAGGGCCGTGGCATGCCAGAAACTGGACCACGCAAACAAGCAAAGCCCCATCCGCAGGATGCAGGCAGCACACAAAACCACACCCCCTCCGGTCTGGGGGAAAAACCTCTCTCCATGGAACCGGTCCTTGGTGCCCAAAGGGTTGGGGGCCACTGTTCTAAGGCAAGGAAATTTTAGTGCTGGTAGTCCATATGTGAACCGTCTTGCTCCAAATGGTTGAAATATAAATTTAATAAATAAACAACTGGACATTGAAAAGATTTATTTTTACGGTATTGTAAACCTGTTATTCATGATTGATTGTTACTCTGGGTTTGTTATCCTTATTTTATTAATAGTGCTTTTTAAAATTCTTTGATCTGTTTCTGAAATTTGTGAGCTGTTTTCAGCAACTATTTTCTAAATCAAAGGGAAATGTGGTGCCAATGTTTTTGTATAAATAAAATAAAAATGCAAAAAAAAGAAAAGAAAATAACTCTTGCTCCTATTTTACAATCTAGGCGCAAAGAGAAATCATTGTAAATGGAAGAAGAGATTACTGGTAGTATGTGAAACACTCTTTTTTCCTAGGGGTACTTGGTGAAGTGAAGATGTTAATCATAACTGCTATTATTTTCCCTGCAAGTCATCCAGTATCTTCTGAATTTGAAAAGAAAAAGAAAATAAAGTTCCTGTTTTTCTATGTTGTATTCAGATTGAAAAACGAAACTACATGAGATGAGTTCACTGTCTTGATTGCAGACATCGTACAACTGAAATGCAATTTTCCACAATTGCTGTTATTCATGGCAGTGGACAAAAAATGATGTTTTTTAGCAGCAAAATGAATGAAACATCTTCCAAAGTTGGAAAAAGAAACATTTTTGGAGGTAATAAGAACAGCAACACCAGCAAGAAAATAGAGCTAGTATTTATGCACATATCAGTTATTCTTTCACTTACTCGTAGTTTATGTGTGCGTGCTGCCACTCCATTGGCTTGAATCATAGCAATGAAGATCGGAATATCTGCCAAGGGACTTCCCTTGCCACCAGCAATACTGATACCAAGAGCATCGTTCAGGCCCTTAACAGAAAAAAAAAAGGCTATAAGAATCACTTATTCTGCCCAAGTTTCAAATACCGTATTTGCCGGCGTATAAGATGACTTTTTTATATAACCTGTGGATCTGGTGTCACATGGAATGCAATTAAGCAAAGACACAATGTGATATCTGATTTTCCATGCCTTGTACAAAAATTCCATGTCTATCAAAATTTCAAATTGTTTTAGTGACATTATTAAGCACATACAAAGAAAGCTCTTTTTTTGCATTTATTGAAAGCGCTGTCATTTTCAAAACTAGATTTCAATGATATAATACTAAAATCTTTAAAATTTATATATGATATTCCTGTATTCTCAAGTGGAAAGCTGAGGTACCATGGTCAAGATAATATATTCTCTATTGGAAAGCTGAGATACTATGGTCAAGATAATTCCATAATTTCTTTTATTTATTTCCCTATAATTGCAAATAGATTTGACCACATAAATCCATTGTTTGCACACTGGACAAAATAACATGGTTTTGTTCTTTCTTGCTAAATATATTAAGTAAGAAGAAATTACTGACCCTTGTTATTTCCACAGTTCTTGGGCTTATGTCTGCTCCAACTAAAAAATAAATAAATATATAGAATAATTAAAGGTGAAAGGTATCATAATATTATGTTCTCTACTTGTTACTTCAAAATGATCACAAATATTGTGCTCCTTTCCCCAAACTGAGGGTTTCAAGATGTATGGTCTACAACTTCCTAAATTCATAGTCAATAGGCCAATAGTTTGAGAGCCAATTTGGTCTAGTGATTGAGGTACCAGGCTAGAAAGCCAAAGATTATGAGTTCAAGTCCCACCTTCGGCATGAAAGCCAGCTGGGTGACCTCTGGCTAGTCACTCTTTTCTTAGACCAACCCACCTCATAGGGTTGTTGTAGGGAAAATAGGAGGAGGAAGGATATGTTCACCGCCTTGAGTTATTTGTAAAAATAATAAAGGCTGGATATAGACAGATAGGCAGGCAGCAAAGGGGACTAAAACATTCTTTAAGTTCTGAGAAACAGGATAATATTTGGATGCCTCCTTAATTATCTGCACTATAAGAGGGAAGAATCTGCAAGATTCTCTTATTATAACCAATCTCGATAAGTGCAGTCATTTTCTTGAGCAAACTCAAGAGCAGAATATCCATTCTACTTCACAGAGATGTTAATTGTTTGTTATCTCTCATACCTGAATTTCTCTGAGAAGGATCAGCAGATGATCTCTTACTGCTGACTAAATTCTGCAAAGTGGAGATAACTGGAGCGAATGTAGGATGAAAATGGCTATGGACATTATGTTGGCTCATCTGAAAATCCAAGAAAAGCAAATAAGGCCCAAGATAGAATCTGCAAGGTTGTTCCATATACAATCCATACCAGCTGTTTACAGTTTCATTGATTATAGCTTCTACCATTATATCTGTTCATTAAACCATGGATGATGCTTACGTTATCCAAGATGCTGTTAAGAATTTCTAAATTACTACTAACAGATTCACACAAACACCCACACTCCAGAATTTAAAATTGATTTTTCAAAAAAAAAGTATAGAAACATGCATGAACAAAATTCTAATTTGGCTTTTTAGATGAGGGAAGGCATATTGTGCCAACAGATGAAGAGTCAGGGAGTCTGCCAATTGAGGCTAAGAAAGTTGGAATTTATTTATTGCACTTCTAACTTTCTTTAGACTTTTTATTCCATCATATCTGGAGCACAGCTGCTGAAAGGCAGGAACAAAACCTACCACTCTCTTAATGAAATAGATTTTCAAGCTTCAGAACTCTAATCAAATGTCTGAATCAATGTTCCTCTGTATGCCGAGGGAATTCATTAGCAGTAGCATTCTGTATGCTGGAGAAAGACTAACAAAGTGAAGTAGTAATACCTGGACTTGTTTAGTTTATTTAAGGCAAAAATAAATGGTGCATCAAAAGTTTGGAAGTTGGGCACAGATTGGGGAATGTTCCTAAACTGAAATAAGAACATATGAGAAATGATATTGTTATATATCTCTATGCCTTCCTGGAAGAATGCACAGTAGTTTGTTGGATAACTTTCTAAAACAGGGGTCCCCAACCACCGGTCCCTGGACCGGTCCCGGTCCGTGGAACAATTTCTACCGGGCCGCCGGTTTGCTGGGCGCCGCCATCTTGTTTTGATGAGAAAGTGCTTCCGGTGAGCTTTTCCGGGTAGAAAGCGGCGTTTGGGTGCTGAAAGAATCCTCGCGCCTTAGTTTCATTGAGGGGGGGGGGCGGCTTCGAACAAAACTAAGGTGCGAGGATTCTTTCAGCACGCATGGCAAGGCGAGCCGAGCGACTGTCCCGAAGCCGTTGCGAAGCCCATCGACACAGGTACAAAGGAGGAGTTGAAGGTGGTGGGGAGAAGCGGGGGACGGCTGGCTGGCCGGTCGCTCGGCTCGCCTTGCCATGCATGCTGATGCCGGTACCGGGCCGCGGATGATTTTGTGATGCCGGTACCGGGCCGCGGCACAAAAAAGGTTGGGGGCCACTGTTCCAAAACACATACTGTGTTTCATTATTATCAGGATAGGAAGGTTCATTTTAATTGTATTTTATGTCCTTCACTGCATGTAAAATGGATGCCATGAGATGACTATTGTGACTGCAAGTGGCTGGTGAAAATGATACTGCTCCTATGGCCTTTCTGCAATTAATGGTTTCAGGAAAAATCAAATACATGCATAATTGTACAGAAATTATTTAAAAATGTACTGCCAGTTAAAACGTGGGAATTGTCCCAAATATTAAGGTGGCCTTCAGATAATTAAAAATGATAGATAGAAACAGATTTTTCTGAATTAAGGTCATATTTAGATTCTAATAATTTTATTCCGATGATCAAACCAGACAAGACAAACTATTTACAAATACATGTTGGGATCCATTACTTTATCCTTCTTTTTAAATGCATCGCCATCTGCTACTAACCTGACTGTTTTGAGATGTCTTCCTTGAGGATAATGAAGAACCTGCCCTCAACCGTCCAATCTCCAGTTGCACAAGTCCTTGGGCACACTTTGATATACAAAGTACAAGATCACAGGTATTCATTTTTATTGCTGTCCCTCCAAAAACTATACCTTTAAATAAACCATGACCATTTAAAATGCCCTAGTCCTTGGAAGATCTGGCAACATCCATTTCCCAACTTGTTCTTTTTCTCCAGGTTATTCATAATAAACTCTATTAAAAGACCGTATTTTAGCTGTAGAGTATACTAAGGACTGTACAAATGAAAATTATTTTTAGCTGCATACATTGATTTAAATTGTGGTTTGTTTAATTAGTGAATGATCCATATTGGCCCAATTCTGTAAACAAGCTACATTATGGCTTAGTGGAATTTGCAACTGATCTTGTCTTTTTATTCTTTTATGAAGAATAACCAGAAAATTTAAGTTTTTAAAGAAGGCAGCCCTTATGCGTTGAAGTAGTATTACCTCTTAGTAGGAAAAAAAATAGGAGTACACAAAATGCATTAGTAGGATTATATCAAAATGCATTTTATAATTATATATATATTTTTCTAAATACTTTACTGATAAATGTGGTTTATTTCCATTAACTACAGTTAAAATTAAACACCGTGGATGATTAAACATAAAAGCTATATATAAATTGAAGCTCCCACCATGCTTGTCTTGATGAGACTGAACTGTGTTTGAACACTTTGGCTGAACTTAGTATTTCCGAAGGATGTTACATTTTACCTAGACTCAGCTGCATACTCACCTTAAGAATGGTGGCTACCACCTCTTGAGAAGCCTGTCTGACATCCTCACCGTTGACAGATAATATCTGATCTCCTTGAATTAATCTTCCATCAAGGTCAGCGGCTCCTCCTTTGACAATGTCAGAGATAAACACACCGCTTCCATTTCTAACAATATAGGTAACATTTGTACTGTGTTATTAAACAAATAAACTATACATGTTTTTTTATCAGCAATGACACATTGTTAATTATTTCCAGCCCAAAACCAGGACTTCTGTTCTTACTTTTCTAAAGACAATAATATAGCTAAAGGCAATTTTGATTGATGGCCTCCTCAGTCAGAAAGGTCACATTCTGTCATTTATGCCAATTTGTTGTGGTATAGCAAATTGTTCTGCTATACGGCTAAATTGTTATCATAAATACATTTTCAGATAAGAAGCAATATCTATCAATTTACTTTTGCACACAGAATCACTATGCCACTGTACAAAACAATATGATGGAAAGCACAGAGTCTTCAACTGAATGGTTCATTTTAAATCTACTGCCCCTGAACTGGTAAAATGCTAGTATAATTGCTAGCATAGCACTTGTAATAATTTCAGCACATACATTTTATAAATATAACGTAGCAGTAAATGCTCTATGACACTTGTATGCCCTCTCTGTTTCTATTGCAAGAAACATTTAAAATTAATTATGGTCAAATATATATTTCTTACCTTTTCCCTACAATGCTAAGTCCCAATCCTCTGCCCATTTTCCGTTGTAGGTCTACAAGGAAAATCTCAAAATTTTCTTCATCTTTATAATGAGCTTCATCTCTATAGACAACAAGCTGCACTTTTGGAGGTGTTTGCCTCAAGGCAGTGATAGCATCTTCATGACTGGCATTTCTCAAGTCTATGCCATTAACCTAAAATAAAATAAAGCATTTTATTGGATGTCCAGTTTACTTACTGGATTTTAATTAGTTTGATAACAGTGATACATTATATTGGAGGGAAATTAACATAAGCTGCCCAGAGTTGTCTTGTGATAAGATAGCCGGAAAATAAATTTAACAAATAAATGAACAAGAAAATAAATAAATAAATTTTCCTAGGGCGTCCCAAAAAGAGTGGTCCCAAACCCCACCCCATTTTTGGAAAACTGCTTCTGCCATTCCTGCAACTCTATCCTAGGTTAGGGTTAAGGTTTACACAGACTTCAAGCGGAACACCAGAAATTCTGCCAATTCACGTGAAAGATAAAATCATGGTTAAACATTTCAAGAAGGCAGTTTTCAGCTCAACCCATTTGATACAGGAAGTTTATTCAATTTGAACTCCAAAGTTTGATTGATCTTAGTGAGAACAAGTTAGGCGTGAAAAGATGAATTTTCCTTAGTTAGATTACCTACAGTTCCTTATTTAGATTACCTACAGTTACCTACCTCAGAATTATTAAACTAATATACAGATTATAGTTAAATCATAGTTCAGAAACTAGACACTCCCATCAGGTTGTTTTTTTTTAAGATTCTAGTATAGTTGAGTACTCTAGATGAACCAGCACTTATTCATAAATGTTGTATTGTATAATTTTGTAAAATAAACCACAGCTTCCCTCTGCTTATATTATATAATGTCTCTTATTACTTCTTAAATAATTGAGTAAGAATATATCCATTCTTCATTTCTGATAAAATTATTTGAAAATGTAGATTTCCCAAAATTCTTAGAGCAAAGCTTCATGATGAAAAAGCAAGCTCTGTTTGTTTTCTGAAGGAGTAACACTGAAATTCTACACGTCTACTGTAAAGTCTGTTAATTTCAGTCATGGGTAAATAGAAATAGTACCCTGTTTCTCCAACAATACGGCCTCCCCCAATAGGAAGTCCCAGCATGTTTTATAGGCATGAAATAAAATTAAGCCCCTCCCCCCAAATTAAGGCCTATATTAAAACATGAGAAATGGGGGGGAAATGGTGGGAGGGCTTGCCGTTAGGAAGTACTTTTGTTGCACACCTGGATATGGTGCTGCCTGCGTTGACCCCGATACAAAGTGCCCCACCAGCGCCGAGGTCAACATCCAAGCTGTCGCCACCCGCCTGCCCAAAGATGCAAGGGGGGGGGGGGAAATTAAGTCACCCCCAAAAAGATGACCTAGCCATTTTTTCGGGGCTCAAAAAAAAATAAGACCCGGCCTTATTATATGAGAAACACGGTATTGCTTTCCGACCCCTGCTGTTTTGTATGCATAATAAATATATACCTGTTTTTTTAAAAATTTTCACAATTCTATCCTTTGAAAGCAAAGTAATATTTTTCTATATTCCAATAGATGGCACACCATACCACAGAAAAACTTTAAATTGGCCTTAAAACAAATATTAATATTAAATTTCAAAGGGAGCCAGAACACTATTTCCATTATCATCATGGCCAAATAAAAATATATTTCTGTCTTAACTACAATTATTGCAACTTGTACCCTAATGTAATTTCTGGAACAGATCTGCTATTATACTATTGTATATTTATCTTGGCAAAGCAATTTTCATATGTAAGGACCTTTTTTATGCCTTCCCTTAATTTCTACATTACATTACTGTAATATAATTAGACTAATGTAATTGTCTTGCAAAACATTGCCTTCAAAATCAAAGCAGTTGTACATAGGTGACAGCTATTTTGGTATAGTAATTAACGAAAGTGAGGTGAAAACCAGGAGACAATTAGTTGTGGCTGTTTCTTGGACCCAACGCTGGTTGGATGCTTTGAGGCCCATCACTTTCTTTCAGCCCTGGGAAAACAGCAATGGCAAAGAATTTTAGAAAAATATTGTCAAGAAAACTTAATGGATTTTTCCATGTAGTTGGTAGGAATGAAGTCTGATTTGAAGTCACCTCACACACACCTTAAGAATATTTATAAATTATGTAATATTTGATAAGATATATTTGTGGGATCCAAACAATTAATACTGGAGTTTCAATTCTTGCACTGCCCAGCTGGAGCAAATTCTCAGTCTTAAGGTATTTCAACACATCCATACAATTATCCTGAAGACAAGAGAAATATTCAAGGAAGTAAACTTGAAACTCACTTCCAGAATTTGATCACCAGCCCAAAGTCGACCATCTCTAGCAGCTGCTCCTTCTTCATAAACTTCATGTATGACTATGGCATCCTAGAGAAATATATAACCTTTATATCAATATTTAACAGTTTGAGATTGATAATTCAGAACATAAAAATAACTGACAGGCAGACAGATAAGGAGGGAGGGAAGGAGGTAATTACATGTCAAATTTCCCATTGTATATAAGTATATTAAATATTAATAGATATTGTGTAAATGTTTAAGTCCTTCTTTGATACTGTGTAGAACAGGGGTGTCCAACCTTGGCAACTTTAAGACTTGTGGACTTCAACTCCCAGAATTCCTCAGCCAGCAAAGCTGGCTGAGGAATTCTGGGAGTTGAAGTCCACAAGTCTTAAAGTTGCCAGGTTGGACACCCTGGTGTAGAAGTTTAGGTGCATCAATAGAATATAGTGTCCAAGTCACAATAGGTTAATAGATCCATTATACTCCCCACTGGTCAGATTCAACCTTGAATATCTGCATCATAATTTAAGAATTCAGACAAAGTGAAACCGATTCATAAAAGGACCCAATCACTCTGTCCCTCTCTCTCTAAAAAAAAATTGCTCTTTTGGTTCCAAATGGTCATTGTAGAATCCAACTAATACAAAACTAACACAAAGTTTGTGAGAATGGGAACATCTTTGCCTGATTCGATGGATGTTGATTGGGGCAGCAAAGGCAAACTCTACATCTGAGAAGGGCTTCCTTGTAGCCACGATCACTTGTTTGTGGCACCCTGAAAAGCCATTCAAAGGCCTGGAACAGATAGTCCTTGACTTATGACCACAAATAAGCCCAAAATTTATGTTTCTAAGCAAGATAGTTGTTAAGTGAGTTGTTCCTCATTTTACAATCTGCTTCAGACAGTTCAAAATAAAATTGGACAATCTGTTTCAGAAATATTTTACTATCGGGTATATAGTCCTGACAAAATTAGCAATTATTTTCATGCATGCAAACAGTTATCCTTTTGCCCTTCCAAGGACATCAGAATCTTGTCTTCAGAAAGCATTAATTTGCTTCCATTTCCCCATCATTACAGCATCATTTTATGTCTCTCAAAAAATTCTTAATTTTATCTGGAAACAATCTTTGGCAAGGCTGGCATATTAGCACAAGACAACAGTCTGTGAGTCCATTGAGTTTCTTTAGGAAATATGATTAAAATTACATTTGGTGTATTTACTTTCAAGGCTTGTTAAATGATCTAAACAAAGCACCATTGCCAAGTCTTCCTCCCTCCCTCCCCTTTCTTTCTTTCATTTATATTTCCTATATCTAAACCACCTATCTTCTTCAGAGACATAAAAGTACAAACATTTCTTAAAAAGGAAATTGAAAATTTAAATCTTCACTTTAGTACATAAAAAGAACATTAAGAACAAACATTTACAAAATAGTTTGTTGTTTCTTCAGAAACAAACACTTAGAAAACAGTTTTTTGTTTCCTTTGATCATAAGTGAACTATAAGTGTATGTCTAGTAGCAAAACTTTCCATCTTTTTCTCTTCAATTTCTTTCACTTCACAATTGATATATAGCTTTATCTGCAAACTTCCAGTTATAGTAAAATTAAATATCTAAAGTTTATATATCCATAACTAAGTTTATACTTATACCTGTTATCATATAATTGCTTGACTAAATAAATAAATAAAATCATTACTGCAAATGCCCAACATGCATGTGCTGACCACAGAAAAGGGAACCAGACTTAAATCTCAAGGATGCTTGTGAAAAGTTACTTCCAATATCAATGAGCGAACCTTACACATTCTGTCTTTCAACTTTACATTTGGAACTTATTCCTGATATAAAGCCGTTGATAGTAGACAGTGTAGTTAGTGTGAGTTCAGAAGAATGTGTTCAATTTAAAAAATACCTTTCCTGAAGCAGCACTACACCACTTTGAGCAAGGTGACATGAAACGAAAAAGACAAGGAGGAAAGTAACAACATCTTTGCCCTAAAGCAGTTCTTTTGATCAAAGGATTGTTTTGAAGCTTCCCTTTTTCTTTTAAACCTCACGGCTATGAGTATTTACAACTATGATGCTATTGCAAAATGTTAAACTGCTGTATCATATTTCTAATTACTCTGTTTGGGTTTTGAGGGACATTAGTGGCCATTTATTTACAGAATACCACAGAACCGCAAACCACTGCCGATTCAAGAATCAATCTGTTTACAGGAAGCTGCATAATTAAATTATAATTACCGATATGAAAATATGGTTTACACATGCTCATAGAGTGATATCATTTTAGAGGGGGGAAAATGAAAAATGCAACCAGCATGGGCAGAAAATTTGAGTATAGTTATTTTTATTAGTACAGCAGTCAGTTTTTCAGATTGCCTCCCAAATAAACAGACTCAGGTATTAAAGATCTGTATATCTTACCTTAGACAAGAACTACAGTATAGTCTAAGGCAGGGGTCTCCAAACTTGGCAACTAAGCTATGCTGGCTGGAGAATTCTGGGAGTTGAAGTCCACAAGTATTAAAGTTGCCAAGTTTGGAGATTTCTGGTCTAAGGTAAGATATACAGATTTAATGTTCCACAAACTATAACTTTAGTACAGGTAGTCCTCAACTTACAACAGTTTGAAAGAAAGTATATCCATGTGTATTTGAATATGGCTTTACATGCCAAACCATCAAATGGTTATAAGGAAACCACTAATATTAGCCTTATGCTTAGTCAAAAGCTAGGTCCCACTATTGCAGGTTGCATGCTAGTGCCGTTACAGTCACATCCTTTTCAGATTTAAAGCCTTCAAACCTACCATTTTAATAGCAACATTCATTTGCATTCTTTCAATGTACTCTTATAAAAAAATTTCCAGGTTTTATTTTGATATCATTAAAGTAATTTAAATTTTAATGATTTAATTTTTTAAAAATATTTCTGGCAATTATATGCTAGAGCAGATGGTAGAGATGTATTTTAAAAAACAGAAAAGAAAGAAAATTGTCAATAAGGTGAACCAAATAACTACCTTGTTTTGATGAGGTAGCTTCATTAATCCCTCTGCCCCCACTCCCAAAATGTGCTAAGTGAGCAGGGATTAGAATAAGAAAATTATGCTTAAATTGCAAAATTCAGGCTAACCTACTTCTTAGGCCTATTGCTATCTTGCATTTTTTTAATAGAAAGTATCTATCTATCATCTATCATCTATCTATTTATTTTTCATTTCTATGCCACCCATTTCACTAATAAACCAACTCTGGTAACGTTAATACTGTGTCTGTCTGTCTATCTATCTATCTATCTATCTATCTATCTATCTATCTATCTATCTATCTATCTATCTATCTATTTTACATTTCTATGCCACCCATTTCACCAATAAAGAAACTCTGGTAATGTTAATACTGTATTGATGATTCCTGGACAAAATTCAAAGTATAAGTCTTCTTTAAATAACCTGTCACAAATCATTATTTTCAGAGTAAAGAGAACAGAAACAAGATCCATGTATTGGATTTCAAGTAGGAAAAAAATAAATACTAAATTGGGATTGTGTCAAAACAGGAAGGGGATTGACTGACTGTATGCCCTTCAATTTTCAAGACCATTAAACTATAAGTGGCTGAAAGAATTTGCATATCCTCTAAAGGTCACAGATTTTTTTTTTATGTACTAAGAAAATTGATATTTCAAAATCTCTTCTCTTGGAATTACATGTGAAGTTAAAGCACAATTTCTCACCATAATTTAGGTACATGTGTCATAGTTTCTGACAAATTAAAAATTACATTAGATAAACAAATTGCCCTTAGAATTAAGGGACATTTCAATAGTGGCTCTATGTATTTACATTAGTGATCTGAACAGCTATTAACTTCATAAATTAAGTCAAATTCACAGAGAATCTTGGGTGGCTACAAAGTACAAAGGTTGAGCTCACTATTTATTTATACCAAGATATTTATATATCATCTGGAGTTGCCCTGGATTATTTTCAAAGCAGCATACTAGAATGAATAATTAAAAATGAACAATTAAAATGCTAAAAACCTGCAGATTCAAATTAAAATAATTAAAAATATATAAAGTGATGTAATTATTTGCTACCACAGCCGTAATTGGAAAAGTTGATGCAGAGATGAAACAAAGCTATAGTTTTCTTTTGGTCTCTGCATTCTTTTCCCATCATCCCAAATATAGTCACCTAAGTCTTCATGACTGGCCAGCCTCTTACCTGTTCAGCTGAAGCGTAGTTCAGTGCTGTATCTTATGGGATGTCTCCCTTAGGAGATAAACTAACTCCTCGTTGAGGCAGGATAATTGAATGGAAGACAATTCTGGTTTTAGAATTTTCCCATAAAATCTATGGCCCTAATTAAGTTAGAGAGTGGAATGGTTTAAGAACTTATTTGAGAAGTAGACACAATATTGCCAGTGGTTGCCTTCATAAGAAATGCAATGATGCTTAGTTGGAACAGAAAGAGGCCAGTCTTCATCATAGACTATCTCAAACAGATAGATGTTGTGTTGATTAAAGCTCAACAGGGTAGGTGACATGTCAATGCCAGGTCTTCCACAAAATAAAATGGTAACATTTCTTTATTTTAATATACGGAACTTTAATATATTCAAGGACTAATCTACAGAGAAGAATTCCCTTAACTTCAAGCTTATTCTATCAGCCTAAGAAAGTTGGACCTAATTAAGCATTATAGAGCATCATGGAGATTGTTTTGAGGGAAATACTCAGAAGCCATTAGAAAAGAAAATGGCAGAAGCATTCCTTAAGCCTTGGGAAAGGAGACAATGTTAGAAAGAAATCAGGCTGCGTCCCCGCTGACTCAGAGGGAGGAGAGGAAAAACACACTCAGACTTGCAAAGTACTGTCAATATAATCTCAATGAATCTGACTTTTAGTTGTCTTGTGGAGTCTATTTCCTGATCTGGATAACCTTGAAGAGCTGACACTTATTCACACTCTTAACAAAAAAGTGTTCATGCATTTTAACTCTACATTCTCTCTATTCCAGGAAGGTTATTTTTTTTACTAACTGCAGCAAGAGTTAGTCAAAACTGTTGTAGACAGTTGTTACAGAGTGAGTAAATATAAGTTGTGTTTAGTATACCATATTTTTTAAAATTCTATTTGCATTGCATTTAACAATGCTCTTGTCATCTCCTAGTCTCCTGCCATGCCTCCTGAGGCTGGAGAAGAATAAACACATTATCCTTCTAATAAGGGAGAATATTTGTAGCTGAGGTGCTCTTTGTAGCTTGGTGCTCTTTGAGGTTGCTCACTTTGAGCTTCCTCCCTTGCTTGAAGACGTTTCATTACCCAAATGATTATGTTACCAAGTTTGGGTAATGAAACATCATCCTTCCCTTGCCCATTATAGTTTCTCTACCTTAATGTCCTCAGATCACATTTCTATTTTCTTCAATATATTATCCCACAATTGAGAGGATTTGCCATTTGTAAAAACTGTCACTTATACACACTATCTCTTTCCATTCTGAACAAACAACTTACAAGTGGTGTATCCTTTCCTCCTACAATACTGAGTCCCAGACCTGATCGTCCTTTAGATATTTCAATAATCATTTCTTGGCCAGGAACAATTGGGCACATTGCTGGATCTACTGGAGGCAGTGGAAAGTTGTCTACATCAAACATAAAAAAGTATTAGTCCATACAGTTGTAAGCATTACATAAACACTTGGCAGACAAATATGTTAGAATCTCATAATGGATCTGATTAAAGAAACATGGCTCTTGGAAAAATTCAGCTTTGTTGATGGATAATTGTAATAGAGAAAGGAAGGAAGGAAGGAAGGAAGGAAGGAAGGAAGGAAGGAAGGAAGGAAGGAAGGAAGGAAAGCAGTTGAAGTACAACAGGGACAATTTATATATATAATATTGCATTGAAATGGTTGTTTCCAAAAAGAGAATCCACTGAAATGAAGGAAAATAGTTTCATCTGAGCAGAGATCGATTCCTTGTGATACATTTTCTTGGTTTATCTTCAATCTAAATAGTAAGTTCTGCTATCATTATGCCACTAAATGCATAAAAATAAATCCAGTTGGAATTTTATACAGTATTTTGTCGCTAACCGGGATTTTTCTCCCCTCTCCATATTAATTTGTTTACATAAACCATAGATGAAGAACTGGATTTTTTAATTTTTAATGCTCTTGTGTATGTTTATATGTAGTATGAATAAAGAAGGAAGCAGAAAGTCGTTTATTATATACTCTTCCTTGTTGTAATTGAGTTTCAGATTAAATGTGTAATGTAAACATGCACAATGAGCACGAAGGCTGGTCTTTACATGCAGAACATGCTGTAGGAATCCAAGATTGTGATAAAAGCAACAGGATCCCCGAACAGTAAAAAATAAATCCATAAGAATCTGGAAGTAACTTAACATATTTGGCAGGAAATACTCCAGCCTAATCGTATTCCTGCTGTTCTTCCAGTGATCTCAAATCATGATATTCAAATTGTTTTCAACCACTTTATAAAGGATTTCAGCATATCATCATGTGGATTAAACATTTTTAACCTAAAATACAAATCCTACTTGAGATAATTTATACTTCATGCAGAATTTCTTTGGACCCTTGTCTACATCCTTTAGAAATCCTTTATTGGCTTTGAATCAGGCCACTTCAGACAGGAGGAAGGGGCAAGAAATTTTCTATCCTGTTTTATTTTAGAATCCAAAAGTATTTTTAAAATTAGTTTATAGTATAAAATACAAAAATACAAAAGCAAATAGTAGAACATTGAGGGGAGAGGACGGGAAGAAAGGGAGGAAAGGAAAAAAAAAAAGGCATCGACTCTGTTGCAATATAATAAGGCATTAACATTGAACCTCAACTTTTTACTTTTCCATAATATATAAACTAGAAATTTCTATAACAACTAATAACAACAATAACAATCAACCTCATCAGTAAAACCCAAAAGAATCTAACTCCTTTTGTTTCTACTTGGAAACCACTACTGGACTTTGTGCTTGGGGTGGAAAAAAAATGAAACTTAGAATCCAAAATTATTAAAACACACACCCTATGTCAAGGTGATACATATTTTAATTAAATGCATAGAAGATAAGAGCCACTGCAGAAGAAGACAACATTAAAGAAACTTCATTTAAAAGCAAAAAGCTTTCATTTCTATGCAAACAAAAATGACATAAATGAAGCAAACAAATGTTAAAAAGTTATGATATTTATGCAGTTACTTACCAAGCACATCTAAATTATATTAAAGTAACCAAAATATCTTTATAGCCCCCAAGGCATTTTGACCATTCCTAATGTTTGAAAATTGAAAAAAAATCTGACACGCCATAGTTACTGTTGCAGTAATTTAAGCGATACTTTAAACACCTTAAATGTCTTAAGACAATTTACCTTAGTTAGTTTTTTTTTAACTTAAAAAGCAATATTACCACCCTAAATTCTGAAGATTAACGCAAACCACTTCTTCAGAAGGAAATAACAGATTCATACTTTGGTTGCTGAATTCTGTCTCTGGAGGATAAGATGATTCGGGGGCCAAAGAAATCTCATGTAAATTGATTGGGATGGGATTCACTGTGGAAAACTTGGTTTGCTTTAACTGGTTTCGAAGCTGGAAGAGGAAAAAATAAAATAAGTATTTGAAATTTTAACTTCATATAAAATTCTAAACAAAAAGTTTAAACCGTTATGCAGGTAATATTTACATGAATCAGGAATGGACAGTGAATAGTTTTAAGAATAAATTGTCTACTTTTGGAAGATCAGTTTCACATATCTTTACATGAATGTATGAAGAAAAGATAAACTCCTAACAAAAAGCTGTAAGAAATGTTCATATTTTGGGCTATTTTATATGTCTCCTTATTTATTTATCAATATATAAAATAAAACTGAAACAATGACCAATAAATAAAACCATTTATTTTTTATTTATAACAATACAATTAAATACCCACATTTTCTGGAGCCTGGTCTGCCTTAACTTCCTGGTCTTCAATCACCTGTTTTTCAGGTTTGCTGCTGATATCCTGATAATCAATATGGATACATAAATTGTAAAATATTAGTTTGTGATACACTGTGTTCAATTAATTGTATGAATATTAGCAATTGCCATGCTGCTGCTTCTGTTGAGGCAACAAGCTGATATTTGGTTTTCAGTCCAGGAGTAACCACTCATTGCCATTGTCCTGTGACTAAGGATTTATCAAACTTGACCTGTTACATTCTCTAAGATAAATATAAAATATAAAATTTGATTAAACATTTATTTGCCTTGAACTAAAGTATGAATCTAACCCATTTTATCTGTATTTGTTTGAATGTAACTTGTGCATTTGAATATATCCATCCATCCATCCATCCATCAATGCTTGACACTCAAATTTGCTTGCCCATTTGGAAAGGATCCTAAAAGTATAAGTGTTTTTTTTATAAGGGCAACCTGGGCTACCCAAATACGGGATGGAGCATACTGCTTCCGCTTTCACCTTTTGGCCCCAATCCAGGAGCCTCCGCAGGCGGTTGCTTTCGTTACAAACTATTTTTGTGTTACATTTATATCTACCAACAAAGAAGTAAAGGGAGACTAGTATAGGTCTATTTCAAGCTATTTCTCTCTCATCAGCTACCCTTCTGGGATTCGAACCCAGGACATTCAGATCCCGGAAGGGTATGGCTAACTGACGAGAGCTAAATAGTTTGAAATATATCTATACTAGTCTCTGTTTATTTCTTTGTTGGTAAATACTGTATAAATTTAACATATCCTAAAATCATAGTACTTATTTTGAGGACTTTAAGGATAGCATGATTAGAAGCAGTCTAATGAATATAACAGTAACAACTACATTACTACTTCTAGCTTGAAAAGTGATGCATTAATTTTAATGGTTACTGTTAGCCAAGTGAAACCCTGATTCCATACTAGCTTTACTGTCAGTATTACTGTTTAACATTTTCTTCTTTTGATGTATCAAATATCATTACTTGTATAATCTCAATAGGAGTATTAATGTGAACAGAGATATTTTGAAAGTTTCCCACCCTACATGTTATAGTTCTCATTTAAAACTTCACTTCCCACATCTGATGGCATTATATTTTTTAGAAATTTAAGTGTAGTTGTTAATCACATTTTAAAAGCAGAGGCTGATATGATCCTTACAGATATACTTTAGAGATATACTCAGGCAGGCTGGCAGGCAATCGATCATTCTTTTTCCTTCAATTATTGAAACATTTCTTTTATAAGCAATGTATACTTTGATAAATACTGTGGAAAATAATTCCCTTCTCTGCAATCACGTTGACTGATAATTTTCTCTTTGTACCCATATGCCTCTGTTGTGTTATTCACACAGCCAAACAAGCTATGCAAATTCAGGAAGACATCCTGTTTTAAGTAGTGCAAAGAGATTATACATTCATCCACTAGAAACAAGGTTTGGTGATAAATTAAAAGAATTTTCAAATCATATCAGACTCACTGATTATAATCCATTTCTGGTCATACTTGTAGAGACTAATAATAATGCAAAGAACAGCTTCAACCTCTTATCACCAAGGATTATAGAAATCTCAGGAGGAAGTTGAAGATCCTAGAGATATAGGTGGCAATTCTGTTCATTTTTCAAAGAAGGCTACTGACAGACTGTATACTATTATACTAATATAATATAATATAATATAATATAATATAATATAATATAATATAATATAATATAATATAATATAATATAATATAATATAATATAATATAATATAATATAAAATATAATATAATATAATATAATATAATAATATAATATAATATCTACTATTGACCTCATCCCTTTCCTAAGAGGTCTGTAGGGGCATGCATAAACACACCAACGTGCCTACCGTCCCTGTCCTATTGTTTCTTTTTATTTTTCTTATATGTATCCATTTCATGTATTTATAACTATGTTTATACTTATGCCTGTTATCTTATAATTGCTTGACAAATAAATAAATAAATAAAATAGAATATAGTGTTGAGAGGGATTTAGTTTCTATCAGCCTCAAACTTTAGTCCTGCTTTTTCACCCTGCTCTTTGTACTTTCCGTATTAGAGCATGGTTGTGTATGTGCATGCATGCCTTCAAGTTAGTGTGGATGCGCAGTGACAACATGGACATGTTCCTGAAGTTTTCTTGGCAAGATTTCAGAAATGATTTGCCATTGCCTTCCCTAGGGTGGAGAGAAAGTGACTGGCCCAAGACCACTTAGCTAGCTTTGTGAAGGAGAATTCAGTCTCCCAAACTGCAGTGGTGGTATTCTACCAGTTCTACTCAGTTCTGCTGAGCCAGTAGTGGTGATGAACAGTGGAGACTGAACCAGTTCTCTCTGCCGCTCTGCTGTTCGGCCCACCCGCCTGCCCGGGCTCCCATACTCACCTTTATCCTCTGTTTTTGAAGTGCAGCTGCTTTGCGCGGCACAGCAGCGTGCTGCGTGGCAGCTGCTGAAGTGACCAGGAGAGTGCAGGCTTGCAGGAGGCGAGTTAGAACACCTCTGAGCCTGCACAAATGCCTCTGTGCCCGCACAAAGTGCACATTTGGTGCACACATACACACAAAGTGTGTGCATGCACGCAAAGCGTGCCCACCAAGCCACACCCACTGAACCAGTGGTAAAAATATTTGAATCCCACCACTCCCAAACTGGCTCTTGAATTTTTTTAAATTTTCAGATGAATTGTACTCTAGGGTATAGAAGTACCTGGTAATCTGGCTGAACCTTACGTATTACCTCAGAGAAAGGCTAGTGAATTGGTGAAATGCTAGACAACTGGAAAAAGTTATTTCCTTCACAAAGAGAAGAAAGGAGAATCCAGGAACTAGAAGTATAGCTTCTAATTTTTTAAAAAAAAGTCACTGTACTTTGAATTGGTAAGATCATTCTTTAGTACTTTGACCAATTCTGGAACCTCCAGGGCATCCTTAAAGATTTAGAGCAAAGGTCTTCAAACTTGGCAAGTTTAAGACTTGTGGACTTCAATTCCCAGAATTCCTGAGCTAACATGACTAGAGGAGGAATTCTGGGAGTTGAAGTCCACAAGTCTTAAATCTGTCAAGTTTGAAGACCCCTGATTTAGAGAAATAACCAGTTCAGAGAAGGGTAACACAAATGATTATGACAATAGAAATTAAGTCCTATGAAGGTATGTTCAAATGACTGAATAAGAAAATTACAACATTTTTCAAAATCTGCTTCCAACATGGTAGAGCATGGGATACACAATAATGAATTAAAGTTACAGGAAGACAGATTCTGACACAATGTTAGAAAAATTCCTAAAAGTAGACCAGTTAGATGGGAGAACCAATTGCTCTGGAAACTGACAACTGCAAATAGACTATAATAGTGCACTGGGCAGTCTGGTTGTGTTAGGGTTTGGGAATTAACCCCTAGAAGAGTATTGCAGCAGTAGTCAAGCCAGGCAACCAAAGGAGAGTGGAAGGGCCCCAGAGTATACACACACTGAACACAAACACTGTTTGTAGTTTAAATAGTTTTTAATCCAGTTAGAGTTTAAGCATTGTCATTCAGTCCATTAAGTCATTCACAGTATTTCCATCCAGTAAGACTCACTAGTATAGTCCAAGTTAAGAGTCCTTGCAATATCTTTATCAGCCGATAAAGATATCTTCTCCTCCTCCGGTTTCACTCTCCAGAGAAACAAACGCTGGATATTCAGTAGAATTACGTAGTAAATCAGCAAACAGTAGCAAACAATAACAGTTCAGTCACAGCACTCACAGTCAGTAATCACAGTTAGTCGCAGCAGCACACAGTTACAGACGCAGCAGCACACAGTTACAGTCAGTAAGCTTTCCAGCTTCTAATGCTTCCTTATATAGTAACTTCTAACCGCACCCTTAATCGGCTAATTGCCTGCTGCATTGTGCTTAAAGTGATAAGCACTTAAACCATGATATCTAAGTTTTATATATTTATTCACCCAAACCATATTTGGTATCAATGTTATACCTAACATACTCCCCTTTTGGGTGAAATAAATATATAATACCTTTACAATCTAACCCCATATATTTCACAACTCTCCTGGTGCTTAATGGCACCTTGGGCTTTAGTAAAATTATCAGCTAAATTGTCCTCCGACATACAGTACTCTAGCTGAATCATCTTACTTCTTACAGATTGTCTCACGTTTAGGTATCTTAGATCTGTATGCTTGCTCCTTGTTTTTACTCCAATATTTGTGGCCATTTGAATTGCTGCCTGATTATCTTCATGAATAATTATAGGATAATCTACAGTTATACCTATATCAATTAACATTTGTTTATACATTATTAATTCTGTACATAACAATGATAAACAGGAGAATTCTGCCTCCATAGTAGACAAACTTATATGCTGTTGTCTAATTGACTTCCAGCCTATTAATGTCTTACCCAGCATTATGGCTGTTCCTGAAGTCGACTTTCTAGTGTCTCTTTCTGATGCAAAGCTAGCATCTGCATAAGCACTCAAAATTAAATCACCCTTTGGTTCTAAATACAATGAATAATTCATTGTCTTTTTAAGATATCTTAATATCCTCTTAGCTGCATTCCAGTGTCTTTCACATGGTGCAGAATTGAATCTAGCCAACTGATTCACGCAGTACGATATATCTGGTCTAGACCAATTACTAATATAACTCAAACTACCAATTAAAGATTGATAAATCACCTTATCAAACTCAGGGCTTTGTTCATCAGTGTTGCTAAACTCCTGACTCATTGGAGTCTTAGCCGGCTTACAAAGCTCCATCTTGTAATCTTTTAGCAATTTGCTTATCTTATCTTCCTGAGATATCTTAAAACCTTTCCTTGTTTTCTTTATATTCAAACCGAGATACTTCTTTATCTCCCCTAATTGCTTGATCTTTATTCTCTTTCCTAATGATGTTATTATTTTATTTGCTTCATCATTAGTTTCAGTTATCAATGCAATGTCATCTGTGAATAGTAATAATAATGATACTTTCCCATTTGTCTCCCTCTTAAACAGACATGGATCGGCTAAACCAGCTTTAAATCCTATATTGTCTAGTTCCTTTACAATATACTGGTTCCATTCATAGCCTGATTGTTTAAGACCATAGAGACTTTTCTTTAACAACCAACAATCATTATTATCCTTATTTTCACTTTTAATACCAACAGGTTTTTTCATATAAATAATATGTTTTAATGGGGCGTGCAAGTAAGCAGTTTCCACATCTAGATGGTTAACTATATAGTTTTTACTAGCTGCCCACACTAAAGCTGCTCTCAAGGTTGCTGCCTTAAGACTAGGTGCAAACACCTCATCATAGTCATTGGCATTCTGCCTAAAACCTTGGGCTACTAACCTTGCCTTATGGATTAAATTACCATCTTTATCTATTTTTACCTTAAATATCCATTTGCAGTCAATGGATTTATTACCTACAGGTAATTTGGCATTTTCGTACACCTTCATATCACTTAATGAATTCAGTTCCTTATTCATTGCTGCATACCATTTTTCTTTTTCCTTATTAGGATACTTTTTAATTTCTTCAACAGAATTAGGAACTTGATTAATCTGGCACACTGTGTTAGCCTGGTACCTATCAGGCGGTCTAGATACACGTGTAGTTCTTCTGGGAATTACAGGGCTTACAGGAGGACTTTGTTGAACTACTACCTGTTCATCTTCCTCATCCTGTTCAGCTATTGAATCTGTTTCTTCCTTTATGGGCACTATTTCATCCTGTATTTGTCTCTTTACCTTATTTTTAAAGTTACAGGGATAACTAATGGGATTTCTATAGGATTCAATAATTACATCTTTATTGGCATCCTGTTCTAATTTCTCCCATCCTTCATGTTCTAGAAATTGGGCACTAGCACTACATAACACTTTAGATGTGCCTTTCTCCCAAAATCTATATGCCCTATGGTTTGCCTGATAACCAACGAAGAAAAATCTTTTAGCTCTATTTTGCCCTTTTTTTCTGAGTTGTGCAGGAATATGCACCCATGCTGGTGCACCAAATGTGTGCAGGTAACTTAGGTCAGGTTTCCTGCCATGCCACCTGGTGAATGGTATTTCACCTGTTGTTGTATTAACAACGTTGTTCAATATGTTATTAGCACACATTGTAGCCTCCCCCCACAAAGAATCAGGTAACCCAGAATCATTTAACATTGTTCTAACCATTGCCTGTAGTGTTTGGCCTCTTCTTTCAATAAAAGCGTTATGTTCTGGCCTGTATGGAGCAGACTTCTTATGCTCTATTCCAGCTATCTTAAGTCTGTTCTGGAATTTGTTATTAATAAATTCCGTGCCATTATCTGTCACCAGGGTTAACAGTTGTCGTTTAGACTTTCTTTCAGCAAACCTAAGCCAATTGAAAAAAATGTTGATATGTTTCAGTTTTGCTTTTCATTAAATAGCAAAACCCATATCTAGAATAATGGTCCATAATGCTCAGTATATATCTAGCACCCCCCATACTGGGTTTCTTTGGACCTATTATGTCTGCAAATACTACTTCTAAAGGTTCTTTTGTTTTGAAACCATTTAGCCTATTTGCAGGCAATACTTTGCTCTTATCTTCACAGCAAACATTACAACGCAAATATTTATCACAAGGTTTTAACCTTATTCCTTCAGATAACTCAACTGTACGTTTTAGCATTTTAAAATTTACATGCCCCAAACGCCTATGCAATAAATGGATACATTCTTCATGAGGCTTTATATTATTAAATACAGTTTGAGCCTCCCCTTTCTTACTATTATCTAAGACATATAATGTTCCATTTAAAGCTGCAGTTACCCTTTTGTTATCTTTTTCAATTATGCAATTATTATCTTTAAAAGTAATTACATAACCTAATTTATCTAATACCCTTACTGAAAGCAAATTAAACTTTAGTTGCGGTACATACAACATTTTTATATCCTGGTTTATGTACGGACAACGTGCAAAACCTTGACCTTTCGCTTTCAGGTTCCAGCCGTTAGCAAGAGATATATGTTGAGAACTTTTAGACATTTTTATAAATTTTGTCTTATCTCTTGTGATGCAGTGGGATGCGCCACTGTCAACCACCCATAAATTATTCTTCACATCAGAGTTGCTAAACGTGGCTAGTTCAAATGCTTTCTTTGGCTTTTTACATTCTGGCTTTTTCTCTTTTTGCAGAATCTTGCCAAATGTCCTCTGCCTCCACAATTAAAACACTTTTTAATTGTGTATGCCGTTGAAGATAAATTCTCTTCTTCCAGGTGCTTTACTTTGCTTTGCTGGTTTCTTTCAAGCTTTGAAGATAATTTCTCTTCTTTCTTATCTTCTCTCAGCTCGTCACGCTCACGCCTTCTTCTGGCTTCTTCTAGTAGCCTGCCTGTTATCTCGGTTAATGAGAGGCTTTCTTTTGGCAATACCTCTAACGAAGTCACATAGTCATCATAGCTTTGATCTAATGAAGATAATATTATGTAGACTTGTTGCAGTTCATTAAATATAAGCTCTTTTTCTTGCAATTCTTGAAAAATGCTCTTCATACAGTTTAAATGAACTAACATATCTCCATTCCTCTGAAGATGCGTTCAAAAAAGCTTCCGTGTAAGATTTATATGTGCTCCTACACTGTCCCGAACATAAATCTTCCTGAGGTTCTCCCAGCAGTTTGCAGCATTTTCTTCTCCACGAATATGGACAAGCTGCTGATCACAGAGAGTCAGTCCTATGATGCATAAAGCCTGCTCATTCTTCAGTTTAAAGTCTTGTAACTTTTCTTTATCATCATCATTAGCAGGATCCCAGCTACTCACATCTGGTGGGTTTGCTATAATGTCCCACAAACCTTCTCTGCGTAGAAGTAAACTACATTTCATTGACCATGAAACATAGTTTGTTCCATCCAGCCTGGATATCATGGACAGTTGTGACAAATTTACTTGTGCCATTACTCTTCAGATATTTTGACTATTTTAAACTAATTAAAACAGTTTGTTTATACAGTAATGTGCAACTCACACCAACTCTCTCTGCTATATCCTGGTTAGTTAGACTATGCTGCTGGGCCCATAACCAATGTTAGGGGTTTGGGAATTAACCCCTAGAAGAGTATTGCAGCAGTAGTCAAGCCAGGCAACCAAAGGAGAGTGGAAGGGCCCCAGAGTATACACACACTGAACACAAACACTGTTTGTAGTTTAAATAGTTTTTAATCCAGTTAGAGTTTAAGCATTGTCATTCAGTCCATTAAGTCATTCACAGTATTTCCATCCAGTAAGACTCACTAGTATAGTCCAAGTTAAGAGTCCTTGCAATATCTTTATCAGCCGATAAAGATATCTTCTCCTCCTCCGGTTTCACTCTCCAGAGAAACAAACGCTGGATATTCAGTAGAATTACGTAGTAAATCAGCAAACAGTAGCAAACAATAACAGTTCAGTCACAGCACTCACAGTCAGTAATCACAGTTAGTCGCAGCAGCACACAGTTACAGACGCAGCAGCACACAGTTACAGTCAGTAAGCTTTCCAGCTTCTAATGCTTCCTTATATAGTAACTTCTAACCGCACCCTTAATCGGCTAATTGCCTGCTGCATTGTGCTTAAAGTGATAAGCACTTAAACCATGATATCTAAGTTTTATATATTTATTCACCCAAACCATATTTGGTATCAATGTTATACCTAACAGGTTGAACTTGATGGACAAAATGACTCTTTCCTAAACAGGATTCTATGTTTGTGTCTATGGAGATTCTCAATCATCTAGGTCATGATTGTCCCAAATATGCTTTTTCAAAAGGCAACTGGACTTGTAGACATTTCTCTTTTCATCCAAGAAGCTTTTCAGTTCTGACTGAATAGTGGAGGATGAAGGGATCTATATTCTTTGCAGTCATCTGGTCATTAGCTGTCATTCTGAAGATCATTGAAGCCACTTGGATGTTTATCTGCTTTCTCTGTGTGGACTATGTAGAAAAGAGGAGATAGGTGGAGTTGTACCTCTCCCCCTCGGATGAGAGAGGGCTGTTCAACCTTAATGTAGATGGCCTCTTTGATTGCTCTTTCAAACAAGTGGTCTAGATTTTGCTCTCTTCGAAAGAGTGATCTTTGTCTTTCAAATGCAGATGGACTGTTGAATCTTGTCCTGATGGGTTTGTTCTTCTATGTTGTGCCATGCGTTTGTGAAGTGGTTGTTTTGTTTCTTCAGTGTACAGATCTGTACATGTTTCATTGCATTCTACTGCAGGTACCACATTGCTCAGTTTTTTCTGGGTGTTTTATCTTTCTATGTATGATTCTAGGTATGAGGAAACCTTCGATAATGTGGTCAGAGTTCCAGGCAGAATCTGGAAAGTGCTGTTATCATTTTCAGCCGCCTTCATCCATTTTGCTGCTACTACTCTGTCTTTTGTCATCTTCCTCCCACAACCACATCACACAGTTGCTTTTTTCTTGGCTCCCTCCTCACTGTTTGCACTACTGCTCTGCTTTTTTTTTTTCATCCTCTCTGCCTGCTGGCATGAAAGAATGCACCGTCAGAGCCAGTCAGGAGCTTTCTCTAGCTGCCAGCAGAAAAACTGCAGTTTTGCACATACCAAAATCTTTGTTTCTTCAAATGGTGATTTCTGGTTAAATAACAAAAGAACATCTGATCCAATAGAAAACTATAGTCTTCTGTCATGCATAATGTCAGAGAATTGTGCTTGATGTAGAAACTGACTTTAAGAAGACCAAGCTTCAGCTCATTCTGGATAAACAGCAGCAATAATTTGGAAATTCTTCTGAGTTTCTTTGTTTAATGCAGGTAGTTTTTGAATTACAGCCAAAGTTTGATGATGCTAAACAAGGGAACTTATAACTGGTCCTTGGAGTTATGGCCATTGCAGTGACCCTGCAGTCATGTGATTACAATCTGGATGCTCAGTGCCAATCTCATGATTGCAAAATCACAGCAAGCTGTTGCTCGTGATTTCTGACATTTTCTGCTGGCTTCCCATAAGCCAAGTCAATGGGGAAGCAAGCAAGATTTACAAGTTGCTTCTCCCACTGCTCCTTTTTTCATCTACCCTACTCTGTAGTGCCTGGCCACAGCCTTCCCGTGCCATCCATGGCAACTATCTGCCCACAGTTCTCATCTGCAAGTCTGCTTAACTAAAATTCTTGCTTCTTCCTGAATGACCTACAGTTACAATGACAATTGGGACTGCCATCACTAAATTATATGATTACATGATGTTGTGCTTTACAACCGTATCACTTAGTGACAGATTTTTCTGGTTCCAGTTGCAGTCATAACCTAAAGACTGCCTGAATTTAAATGATGTCCCATTCTTGCTAATTATACATTATAGGATAACTTCATAAAAATCTACAGAAATTATGTTGGGCCATATTTGACAATGAAATTATGTTTGTGAATGTACATAACCTAGTCATTCCACTTTTGAATATGTAGATTACATGCTATTATTATTTATTATTATTATCAACATTTATTATGGCTTCCCACTTGAAAAGACTCTAGATAGCTTACTGTCTGTTTCTCTGCCTCCTTCCTAAGGCTGAGGGAAAGTATATTTTAACTCCAAAAGAAACTTTGCCTAAATATCAGTTTTAAGGTATTGCTGCTATCAAATGAAATAATTTTGACTTACTTTAAAAAAAAATCAATATAATATCACAAATGCAAGTTTTCTGTCCAAATGATCTCTGTCTTTAATGGCTCTTAACTTACATTGTGGAAATGTTCGTTCATTGATTACACCACTTAGTAACTGTTCTTCCTGTAGCCAAAGGATATTTTCTAATGCTCACTGTTAGGGGTAGCGGAGGATTTAATTATATACATGTTTGAGATTATAGAAAGCTAATTATGATTAATTGTTCTCATTTATAACACACTGGAAAGCATCTTACCTCATTGGAAGACTGAGTGCAAGAGGGTAATGGAAAAGGAGCTACAGCCATCTGGTTAAATGCATCCTCATTGCTAACAGCCAAGAGAAAAAATAATTGATTAGTCAAACTAAAAGGACAACTCACATTCAATCTCCCCCTCTGCCCTTTCTCTAATGAATTATAGTTGTTTATCATATTTACAATTTCCTTTCCTCATTTCAAAATACTAACCAAATTGCTATGTCATCTGTGTTTAATATTTGCCTCCAAAACAACGAGAAGAGCATCTAAAAAGCAAAATTAAGAATGTATTCCTGTCCCTCCATGCTGATTTACAGCAAGGCAATTAAGATGCTGGATATATAGATACCATTATTTGGAGAAATGTAGTTCATTACCATATGTTCAGTTGCAGACAATTAACACAAGACCCTTATGAAAAAACAAGGGATATTCCCCAAAGGATGGTGTGGATGCTCAGAACAATCCTATTTCAAAAGGTCTTCCTCTCTGGATTATTAGATAAGGATTGGAAAAAGGATTTGGAATTTTGTATGTTGACTATGGTGAGAATTTTATATGCCCATAAGACATGATGAGTGAACACATACTTGTTTAATGTCACCCAAGAAAGAACAAGAAAACATATAATAGCTAAGAATGCCAGCAAATAGAGAAAAGGAAGAAAAAGAAGACGATGGTATTTAAAGAAGAATTTACAAACACCAGAGCATTCAAGAATAATAATGGAAGAGATTTAATAGAGGCAAATTAAGTTAAGGAAAGACTTTTAGAAATGGGAGATGAAACCTTTTACAATTGAACTGTAGACAGGCATTCTTACGGAACTTTTTAAAGAGGTTTTTAAAGAAATACAGTATTCAGTATTCCGGAACTTGTTTCTGCTAGAAAACAAAATGGCACAACGGGCAACAGAAGAGTTGTCACAAGGAGTTGAGATGAAATTTTACTATGTTTAAATTTAATACATTTATATGGCTACCCATCTCATTTGCATGAGTCTTGGTGGCTTAGAAAAACAGAAAGGAAATATTGTATAATTAAAGAACCAAAACTGAAAAACAGCAGAAACAACATAAAATAGCATAACACCCCCAAAAAATAAATGATTGAGCTGCTTACAGCTGCAAAGGTGTTAGCTAAAGTGCCAACAGCTCTAACTTGATAAATGTGGACAGGACTACCACATGGGCTAGAGACTGGAAAAGATCACTGTATATAACACAATAGATACAAACTCAAGGTAAACCACACCAAACTTGATTGCAGGAAATACGACTTCAGCAACAGAGTGATCAATGTCTGGAATACACTACCTGACTCTGTCGTTTCTTCCCCAAATCTCAAAAAATTTACCCTTATACCGTCTACTGTTGACCTCACCCCATTCCTAAGAGGTCTATACGGGGCATGCATAAGCGCACCAACGTGCCTACTGTCCCTGTCCTAATGTTCCTTTTTATTCATATCCATTTCATGTATTCATAATCATGTTTATACTTATACCTGTTATCTAATGCCTCCTTGACAAAATAAATAAATAAATATGTTAAAGAAGGGAGTTGCATGAGAAGAGTCTAAATGAACCATGGCAATACTTCTCATGCCTACAATGTTTTGAATAAGATCTTGCACAGAAGAAAACATCCATGGTTGATGAGAGAAAAGATAAATGAATGGGCAGCCATGAGATCAGCTGGCTAGCTTTAGCTGGATCAGGGGGAGAGCAAGAATGTTTAAGGAGGAAATTAACCTTTGCTTTATTGATGCAGCCAGGCCTTTGATCACATACATCATGCCAGAAGATGGAATATATTAAGATTATGGATGTGCATTCAAGATTTCATTCAGAAATATCTTGAATGAGAAACTACTGTAAGAACTGAGTGTTGTACAAAGCTTCAGAATAATAATTTTTTTAAAAAAAGGATATAAGGGAAATAAGACAGGAAATCATTAATCTCCAAATCTGTTTATAGTACAGCAAGGTAAACATGGTAGAATTGGAAGAAATTGAATCAAATGGGAGATTTTCAGCCAGATTTAGAGGATAGAGGTTTATCCTAGACCAGTGGTGGCTAACCATTTTGGGCTCCTGTGCCAAAAATTGTGTGCGTGCTTGCATGCTCACGCTCGCCAGCACCCAGAAGGCAATGCACACCCCTCACGCCCCCTATGCAGGCTCATGCAATCCCCACCCACCCATCCCACTGCCCCCTTACTTGCACTGCACCTCACATCTGATTTTCGGTGGGTTTGAGGCCTTTTTCAGTCTCCCAAAGGCTTGAGGAAGGCTTCTGCAGGCTTCTGGAGGCTTTGCAGACCGAAAACTAGCCCCATTTCATCACTTCCGGTATTTTTCTAAAAACAGGAAGTGATGAAACGGGACTAGTTTTCATCCTGCAAAGCCTCCAGAAGCCTTCCTCAAGCCTTTGGGAGGCTGAAGAAGGCCTCAAACCCGCCAAAAATCAGCTGTGAGGCACACACATGTGCAGTGAGGTAAATTTGCCTGCAGCTTGCATGCTGGCACAAATGGCTCTGCGTGCCACCTGTGGCACGCGTGCCATAGGTTCACCATCACAGGCCTAGACATTAATGAAGAACTAATTGATTTATTCTGGACAAAAAGAAAGTGGGTGGGCTAACTGTTCCTTTGAGAAAATGATCAACAGCCAGAAATTCAAACATTTCAAACATCTGATACAAATGGAGGATGAAAAGTGGAATATGGAGTAGAAAAAGCAAGATTGAGAGAAGTAAAAAAAAAGAGATAAATATAATGAATAAAATAAATGAATGGAATCAAGGAAAGTCATTAGAAAAACTATGCATATTCACTAGAGTCATATGATTGGCCCGGTCAGAATCCCATCCAATGGCTATAAACTAAATTTGGACATGAGGTTCTAAGAAGGAAATTAAAAGAAATATTAGGCAGACCCAGGATGCAACTCAGTCATTCTCTTTGATTCATGACTCCTGCTTAATGAGCAGCTGGCAATAATGACTAGGAGGGAATTTGCACAGTTTTGTCTTGTGTGTCAGTCTGCCTGTTGCCCTGCTAAGAATCACTCATGCCAGATTGGACTACTAGAGTTGCATTCCTCATAGAGATGACCTTGAAAAACTTCAACTGATACAGAATGGAGCACCGTGGACAGTTATGTACATTCCTAGAGCATTAAAACCATTCGTTGCCAATTTGCTTCTGGGTCCAATTCAAAGAGAGGAAGGAAGAGAAGGAGGGAGGGGGAAGGAAGGCAGGCATATAGCTTTCATATATGCAGAAAAGTTCTATGTGTTGGAAAAATCAGACAAAATACTTTTCACTTGGAAGTCAGTGATATGCATTGAGAACAAAAACCGCAACATTTCTCCATGGCAAGATGAACAACTCTCTATTGGATTGCCATTTTGAGCAACAGCTGCATGTCTGGGGTGACAAATGTTTAATGTATTCTTGGCATCTGCCATTTTCCATCTCCATTAAAACTGCATTGTGTGTGATTTTAAACTGGCAATACTCTTTAATCACATAAGGTCAAATTCATCATCGAAATAAAACAAAATTTAGGTCAAAAGCTTCTCATTGTCTAGTTGGTTGCACTTGTTGAGATTTTGATGTCTGCTTCAAACAAAACTGTTCCATTACACATATATTTTAAACAGTAAAATAAGCTATCTTTTGTAGAGAAAAAATGAAGCATTTGCCTTTTGTTTTCCCATTCTGCAACTATTAAGCAATATAAAATTAATGACTGAATTATGAGGGGAAAGAGAAGTTATTCATGAACTATCTTTGATTTTCTTTAAAGTTAAAATGTTAAAATAAAAAGGAAAGGAGCTAGGAGCCCTTTGATCTTATATTTAATTCAAACATTTTGTTTAGGCAGACATCACTTTCCTAAGGTTACTTTGAGCATGCTCAGGTCTCTTTATTGCAAACAGAATATCAAATCTCATTGCTAACAAATGAACATGCTCTGTGTCATTCCCCCTAGTTTCCACTATCTCCTTCCAATTCCTAAACTTGCCAAACAACATTAATGATGAGATGGAATTCTCATGAATAGAGTGATAGTAATTAGGTTTCCATCTTGACATCCTACCAGGGACTCCTTTTTGCCTGTGAACTTTTCTCCTTTGAGGAAATGGACAAAATGCTGCCTAGATTGTCCTCTGCAGATATAGCAAAATTCCTGTGGCTGAGCATATTTGCCCATATGGTGACAGGGAGATTGAAAACTTCTTACATATTGTAAATTTTACAGACATTCGAATGATTAGATGAACCTACACATTGTATCTCTAATAGATAAAAGATTCTTCTTTTGCAGTTATATTCCAATTTAAATACATAAGAAAAGCAAATATATTTAGAGTTACAACAGGACCAAATTTCTTTTGGTTGTTTAATTTCTTGCATCACAAGTAGGCACAATGAATGCATCCAATTCTGTATATCTGTTTGCCACGCTTTCTCCCAACCCATTTCTCAATTAAGCAGCAGGGAGTAAACTTTTGTACATGACATTTAATTTTCAATAACTGTGTAAAAGGAAAAGGAGGCTGGAAGTAAGATCATTAATCATCCAGTCTTGGAAGTCTTGGAATAAAAAGCGGAGAGGGTTTATTTTAATAGTACTGCTTTTCCTTTGTAGTCATGACCTGTCCATAGTAGAGTTTAAGATTTAACTATATATTAAGTTATATTTCAAAACAAACATATGTTGTAAAGATTAACTCAGCAACAGTATTTACCATACTCGGTATTATTCTTTGGGCAGTATTAAAATCTGAGTATTGGAAAGAGACTCAGAAACAGCCCTCTTCCATTATTTTTTTTCCAAACAAGAAATAAAACTAGCATTGATGGTGTTACCTAGTTTGGCTAATGAAACATCTGCAAAAAAACCCTCACCAAGCTCAAAGAGCACCAAGGACCCCTCATTTCAATCCTGCACTACCAATGTTCTCCTTTATAAGAAACAAAACATGTGTAGACTAGCCTTCAACAATTGGCTGGTAGGTACAACACATCTGAAAGTACCGGGTGAGGGAAGAATGGCAAAAAATTGTTTTGACATTTTCCTAAAAAAGAGCTAAAAGCCAAATACGCAATACAAAACAAATAAATAAATGTACTTTCCCCCAGGGTTTTTTGTGTTTTTCTTCAACTGCAAGCCACTCAGAGTTGTTACAACATGTAACAGTTAAAACACATATGGTAGAATAATGTAAATGACAACGAAATAGAAGTTTATTGTTTACTTATATAAGTAAATAAAATTATGAAATGACACAATATATTAAATCAAGAAAATCCCCTCAAAATAAATTGGGTTTTAGACCAGTCCATCAGACATGTGACTAGTCTGATCTCCACAAGGAGGTTATTCCAGAACGTGCTGCCAATGTGCTTCAACACTGGAGGTTTTTAAGAAGGAATTGGACAACCATTTGTCGAAAATGATATAGGGTCTCTTGCTTGAGCAGGGGATTGGACTAGAACTGTGATGGCGAACCTATGGCACGCGTGCCGTAGGCAGCACACAGAGCCATTTGTGTTGGCATGCGAGCCGCAGGCAAACTTACCTCAATGTTCATGCGCGTGCCTCACAGATCATTTTTGGCCGGTTTGAGGCCTTTTCCGCCTCCCAGAAGTGACGAAATGGGCCTATTATTTGGCCTGCAGAGGCTTTTTTTCAAGCCTCTACAGGCTGGAAAAGGCCTCAAACCAGATGAAAATCAGCTGTGAGGCACAGTGCAGGTGGGGGGGATGGCAGCAGGGGAATTTAGTGTGCAATGCGCAGGGGGCATGGGGGGCACACATTGCCTTCTGGGTGCTGGTATGTGAGCATCACGTGCCAGCGCACATACAATTTTTGTCACAGAGGTCCCAAAAGGTTAGCCACCATTGGACTAGAAGGCCCTTCCAACTCTGTTATTCTCACCACCATGGGCTCCTTCCACTTCATATAAGTATGGGACCACCACCACCTATTCCCCACAAGATCTAATGGACCAAGACAATCCTGGTGAAGGTGAAGGGTCTGGAGAAGGTGCTTCTGCAGATACCCAGCTAAGCCTTGAATGGCTTCAAAGATCAACAGCATCACCTTAAATTATCTAGAAACTGGTGTGCATGTGCACACCCGCAAACAACTTCACACTTTCTTAATAGTTTCAAAAATATAGAGAGAAAATTCAGCTGTTTACTTATTTCTCCATCCCAGAAGCTTTTTTTTTTTTTGAGAATCCTATTTTGAAGACAGCAAAGTCCACATTTTGGATAGAGAGGTCTGCTGGTTTGAAAGAGGGGTCAAAGAGGCCATCTATGTCAAAATTAAACAGCCCTCTCTCAACAGAAGGGGAGAAATATGACATCATCTATCTCCAGTCCAGAACACAGTCCTTTCAACAGTTCCAAGAAGGCTGCACACCCATTTGCACTACTCATGACCCTGATGATACTGATAAACCTTCAGGTGGTCTCAAAGACATCCTAAAACACAGATGTCAAACATGCGGCACCATGTTGCCCTCACGTGATATTTCATGGCTTTTTCCCCTTTGCAGAGCTGGGTGGGTGTAGCCTGTGAATGACGCATTTGGCCGCGGGCTGCCAGTTTGACACCGCTGCGCTAAAAGAATGCAATTGAACAGCTGTCTGCAAGAAATATAAATCCTTCCATTCCCCATCCAGTCAGACCTGAAGATGTTTCTTTGATGAGAACGAAATGTCTTTAAAGAAAAACATGAAGGTCCAGTTGCCTCCTGAAAAAGCACCTTTGGGATGTATTGACATGTTATATTCCTTTACTACAATTGGCCTAAACACATTATTAAGCACAGTTATTCTTCCTTCACTTTTTCTTCTTTTCTAAAGTACAGCTGCATAATGAAGAATTCTTCAAATTCAAAAGCTTGACTGTGCAATCTCCAATTAGCCTAATGAAGTTACTGCCTCAAATGAATTTCTGACTTTTTTCTCTGCATAGCTTATGTGACAGCCTTCACTTTTGGCACAAAATAGTTACAAAACATTTAAATATTTTTCCCTTGACTAAACATGTTAGCAGCTTTCAGCTTTATGACAATACTGAATCTTTTATTTATCACTTCCCAGTTCAGGCCATTAATTCTTGACCTCATCAGCCCAACTGTTAATGATTATCATTCTTACCGTATAAATACCAGTTTGACCTTTGATGGTGCTGTCTTAATTATCGCAGAAGCATTCTGGTGACTCCTCCCATATAAAATCTGGTTATTTATCTGTTTTGTAAAGAACATTTAGCACAGTTACCAATTAAAAAGAAACAACAGGTCCACTATTACTTTGTAATTTTATTACATTGGATAGCTCCCCCTCCCCCTTTCTCTCAATCTGATTTTGAGTTACAGCCAAAACAAAGAAAAGCAAAGGGTAAGGTGGATAAAGACACTGTAATTTCTTTCTTGAAAAACAGGATGTTTCTGGTTGTTGTTTTTTAAAACACTGCATTAGCCAATCATCTGAATAATGCTGATAATCAACAGGAAATAATTATGTTATTGCTATAATTTGGGGAGTAAGATTGATTGCATCAACATAATTTGGGGCATATGCCACTTCAAACAATATTACTGAATGTATTAGAAATGCTGCAGAATAAAGGAGATTTAAATCTTCAGTCCAGGAACCTATTATATTAAGTCAAGCCATATTGGAGCTTTAACTTAGTTTTCCGTTTTCCTTTCTAAAGTCACAGATCAGCATTACAGAAGAGATGTAAGCTCACCAGCAGATTCATTAAGGCAATGCGTTCAAATACACAAAAGGCAAAAAATAGTTAAGGCTAATCTTTTTCAAGGCATCGGCTTGGAAATTTGAAATCATGGCAAAATTCCATGCAAAGCAAATTTTAACTTTTAGGTGTGTCTTTGCAAACACTCACAGGTATGCTAGCAGCTTTTTTAAAAATCTATTTTTTGTACAATTAAATTTCTGAGGCAGAGAAAGAGAGAACACACACAAAACGATTGATTTAATGAGCCCTATTTGCATGCAAGATGTGCATGTGTATATTATGCATCTTATGACACTGTCAAGATTAATAAATGTATTGGGATATTAGTTGCTACAAAGATGCTTTTATACATGGGAAGTAGGAAATCTAGGAATGGAAATATAAAAAAATTAAGGCTTTTTATTATAGCAAAATTTAAAAAAATACACTGTAAGGTGGAAAATATCATTTTCTATATACCGAAGTCAGAAAGAGCTTGAAAATCAAATAGTACTGTTATTTTCTATAGCTAGAAGCACTGTGAAAATGTGTTAAAACTGAATTGAGCTGTAATTTTAAAATAAATTATTGATGAAAGTGGGGAATTACATAAAATTAATTGCTGGATATATTGTATACATTTTTGTAAAGGTGATTCTTTTTAGGACTTCTTTTTAAGCTCTGAGTTGTGCCTTTTTAAATATAAGCAAAAATCCTTTCACTGAAAGTGTCCCATGTACATATGCCAAGGGTATAAGTTGGGGTGTCAAACTCGCGTCTTCATGTTGTCGTCACGTGATGTATTATGATTTCCCCCCTTCACTAAATCAGGGTGGGCGTGGGCGTGGCCAGCACATGACACATCCAGCCCGCAGGCCGTGAGTTTGACAACCCTGGTTTAAGCAAAACATGCTGTTCATTTTCAACAGCCAAATCTGATGTCACAGATTGGCACATTAAACACCTGCAAACTCTCAGGTGTAGATTTAATCAAATACAGGTGGTCCTCAATTTACGACCAGTGTTGAGCAAATTTATGCTGCTAAGTGAGAAATTTATTGAGTTTTGCCCCATTTTATGACTTTTCTTGCCACATTTGTTAAGTGAATAACTGTGCTTGTTAAATTAGTAACACAGTTGTTAATTGAATCTGGCTTCCCCATTGACTTTGCTTGTCAGAAGATCATTAAACGGGATCACATGATTCCCAGAAGACTACAATGACCATAAATGTGAGTCAGTTGCCCAGCATCTTAATTTTGATCACATGACCGTGGGGATGCTGCAATGGTTGGAAGTGTGAAAAATGGTCATAAGTCCCTTTTTCAGTGCAGTTTAACTTTGAACAGTTACTAAATGAAGTTGCATGTTGAGGACTACTTGTAATGCTTCTAATGAAAAGTCAGAAAGTTTGATCTTTATTGGCAGGATGCAAAGCTACTTTAAGTATTATGAGCCATGGTGGCACAGTGGTTAGAGTGCAGCACTACAGGTTACTTCTGCTGCTTGCTGGTTGCCTGCACTTTGGCAGTTCAACTCTCACAGGCTCAAGGTTGGCTCAGCCTTCCATCCTTCTGAGGTGGATCCAGATTGTTGGGGGCAATATGATGACTCTGTAAAACTGCTTATAGCACTGTAAAGCGGTATATAAGTCCAAGTGCTATTGCTATTATTGCTAATTTTATAAACTATGAATATATGTCCCTAAAACATAAACACACACACACACACACACACACACACACAGCATGTTGTGGTTTCTTCTGAAAAAAACAAAACAAAGCTCAAGCATTTTGACATTTCTTGCTGGCTTCATGGAAGAATGAACTATTGTTTACTCTAATACTAAAATCTACTGATTTAAAGGCATTATATTAAGTGAAACGCAGGCAAATAGGAAAAAGAAATAGCAAAGTTTAACGGGAAATAAGATCAATGAATGAAACAAAGTGGCCAAATTATGAACAAAAATTAAAAACATTAGTTTACCTAGACAGTTCCAATTGTAAGCAACAATTTTAGAGCAGATGGCATCGTATATATTTCGCTGAAGGGGGATGTGGCATGTAAGATAATGAAAACTAATAGGTGAAATTTAAGGAAGAGGATGTTATGGCTGTGTTTCCTGAAAGGAGCTCTATTAGTCTGAAAAATTATTTCCTACTACTAAACTGTTTGTTTTCCTTTTCTAAAACTACTTAGTTTAAACTGGGCACTCGAGGTTAACTCTTGATTTCTGATTATTTTTGATCATATGTTTTTCAAGAACGTTTACATTTCATTATTATTATTTTCATTCTCTGGAGAAAATTTATGCAAGAATTAATAGTCTACCCTTTAAAATTAATCTTATAAATGCTTTTTAAATGAACTATGTATAATTAATTGGATTTTAGAACAAGTTGATTTAATTACTTAATTACCGTAGTGAAAAACAGAAGAGTATAGACAAATAATTTGGGGGAGAAGTGTTAAATAAGATAATTATTACATTACCGTTATTGTTATTCTCTTGTTTTAATACTTTTTCTTTGAAATAATAATAGTTTGCAATGAATCAGTATGG
Organism: Notechis scutatus; assembly: GCF_049901735.1. Classification (NCBI taxonomy): domain Eukaryota; kingdom Metazoa; phylum Chordata; class Lepidosauria; order Squamata; family Elapidae; genus Notechis; species Notechis scutatus. The sequence goes on along the minus strand of NC_142011.1, from coordinate 68,603,312 downwards.
CTAGCTATTGTTGTAACCCACAAGCTAAAATTCTGCAAATGAAGAAATACAGAGTTTATGTCAGGGAATTTCAGTGAGGAAAGTAGGTTTGATATGTTGGTGGTCCCACAACACTTTATTCTGCCTCTTGCAAATTTGTTTGAAATGCTGTGTGAAATTATTGAATTTATTAAATTTGTGTGTCACACATTTTGTCTAGATCAATGTAAATAAAAGCTTTTCTCAATATTCTACAGTATATGTTGTGTATCCATACTTATTTACAGCACAAATGGGGTCATTTTAATATTGTTTGGGTTCTGAAAAAGAAGTTTAAGACATTTATTAAAAGTAAAAGTTTTCCCAAGAAATGTATAAGTTAAGGGCATTTTCAGATAACCTCGTGTTAGTTCTGAAGATCCTCTAAAAAACAGGCCTGTCAAACTGGGGCCCTAACCCTAACCCGAAGATACCAAAAACTGATGCACAATTAAAACCAGAAGTTTTTCTTTTAGACACATCAATTGAAAGGAAACATGGGACTTTGCTCTTACTGTGTAGATGATAACAGCAGCAAGACTTTTATATGTACAAAGGTGGAAAGTTACACAAAATCCTATAATGTAAGAATGGGTTGTGAAATTAATGGAGCTGTGTAATGTAGAAAAATTGGCCACTTTGACAAAAAGCAAAAATTGGCTAGTTTTGCTTTCATTTTGAAACCCCTTTTGGATTTCTTGGCTCACAAAGGATGGAAACACAGATTTGTAGATTTGATGGCTAGATCTGCTTCGATTATAGAAATATTCTGTAATGTAATTGCTTTTGTTTGTTCTGCATGTTCTACATGTTATGCCTTTAGTTTTTGTTTAAACTTAAGAGTAAGAGGCAAAATTATTATATATCTGTATCTGCATTGAAGAAAATGGAAACTTACTCTTTTTCTATATCTTTTTTTTCTATTTCTTTTCTTTTCCTGTTACACCTTTAATTTTTTCCCTCTTCTCCCCATTATTTTTTATTTTATTCATTTTGGAAATTTAATAAAGATATTTTTAAAAAATGCAATTTGTCTTGACATACCTATCTATATCAATCTTGTCTAATCTGTTAATCTTCAGATCTTTTGCATTTCAGCATAGGCCTACCAGATCTGCCCAACAGAAATCCAATTTTTAATATCTTTTTGCTGCAGTCTGATAGTTGTTAAGATGCATTAGATCTACTTCAGCTCCCGTTATCCATCAGCTCTCATTAATTTTAGGCGACATGATCAACATATGCGAAGGCCCCACAAGGAGATTACAACACACGTGAATAAGACAGTTCCATATGATTGCTCCACAGATCACATCGTTGAAATTATATTGAAAAGCAGTTATTTTAAAGTGTGAAATTTCTGTAAGCGTTGAGTGTTTTTCTGAGTCTGAATTCTTTTTCTATTGGGAGAAAGAGTGCTCTTTAAAAAAAGCCTGCATCTTTTTTCATCCAGTGCCTTCAAAGAACCTTCCTTTTTATCTTATTAATGCTTGCCAGACTAGCATTGTCTCCACATAGCAGATGAGCAATTGAAAATGAGAGAGAATAAATAGCTTGCCTATCTGTACAGAAATGAACAGGTTGCTGAAATGTATGGAAGGGTCAGAGCTCAGTAGACGCATACAGGAATATGTTTGGTAGAAAGTTAAATAGCAAAACTAAAATAATGGAGGCCTATTGAGAATACAGACTGACTAACTATAGAGCAGTTTTGTATGTTCTTATCCATGTACTTTTTGGATTAGTTAGAGTACACTTTCCTACAATTCTTATTGTAAACATGCCTTTTGCAGCTCCACTAAGAGGTCTCTTGGGCTAGGTGTTTCTGTTTCTGATCGCTGAGTGTGAATTTAAAATAAATCTTGGGGCAACACTTTTTTCCTGAGCCTGCAATGTCTATCATGAGCTAGCTGTTGCAAACACTAACTTGGTTAACTATTTACTGTTTTTATAAGACTACCCAGAAGTAAGTTTCAGTAAGGTTTTCCTATTACCCTTAAATACTTTTATGGCATGGATCCAGGCTATCTGGAGAAACATTTCACTCCAATGGCATTCTCCTGCTCCACTCATTCCAGCACAAGAAGCATTTTGCGGGTCCCATAAACCGAGGAATTGCAGCTGGCAGGGTCCAGGGAAAGAGCCCTTTCTGCTGTGGTTCCTGTCCTCTGGAGCATTGAGCCCCCTTCCACCCAAGGTAAGATCTTCCCTTACCCCTTTGGCCTTCTGAAAGGGCCTGAATCCCTGGCTCTGCCAACTGGCTTGGGGCACAATGGTGGCTTCTGATTCTGGGGGTGGCCAATACATTAGATAAAATCCTACTTCCAGCCTGTTTACAGACTGTTTTTTTAATCTAATTTGTTGTTAATGTTAATGTTTTAATTTAATGCTTTATATTTTAATATTTCTAACTTTTCCATTATCTATATTGTTACTATAAACCAGAGTTGCTTGATAGTGAGACAAGAGAGATATAAATTTAATAAATATAAGTTCTAATATGGATCACTGTAAAATAACTGAGCACAGAATGCACCTTCAGCTTTTAATACTAGCCCAATAGAAGGAAAAATGTATATAGAACAAATATTCCAAATAAAAGATATCCACCAAATGGAATTGCTACACTCCACACATATCAATTACATTGTTTTATAGGACAGAGAATACTTCCAAGTAGATGTCTCTAAGTACCACAAAACTGGGCAACATATTCAGATAATAAAATCCTTGCCTGAAAGCATCAGGAACACTTTAATTACTCTGAAGTCTAGGTTGAGACATAAAAATTGATCTGTTTTTTGGGCAAAGGAAACATGTAGAAGGTGAGCAGTTTATAACTTCCCTATCATATAAGGGATGCGATGGCTCAGTAGCTAAGATGCTGAGCTTGTTGATCAGAAAGGTCGGCAGTTTGGCGGTTCGAATCCCTAGTGCCGCGTAATGGAGTGAGCTCCCGTTACTTGTCCCAGCTTCCGCCAACCTAGCAGTTCGAAAGCATGTAAAAATGCAAGTAGAAAAATAGGGACCACTTTGGTGGGAAGGTAACAGAGTTCCATGCACCTTCGGTGTTCAGTCATGCCAGCCACATGACCATGGAGACATCGCCGGACATCGCTTTGTAATTGAGATGAGCACTCCCCCCCAGAGTCAGGAATGACTAGTACGTATGTGCGAGGGGAACCATTACCTTTGCCTATCATATAGAAACTCCCACCATTATTATTTGTTGACGGTTCTCTTAAACAACTGTTTTTCACCATGATAAGTAAAACCATTTGATTAGCCTTATATAATCAAACATTACCTCTAAAAGTTCATCTCCAATATGCATTCTTCCATCTTTTCCTGCAGGGCCATCTGGACTAATCCCCACAACAAAAATGCTCATGTGGGACCTATCCTTGTTGCCTGCAAGGCTGAGTCCAAGTCCATTCTTATCCTTTTCAAGTTCAATAATGTGCAATTCTCCAGGAAGTTCTGCATATCTTTGTCTGATTTTCTCTAAAAAAAAAAAAGAGAGAGAAATATGTAGTACGAATAGGAAAGCATATTCTATGCAACATAAGCAACTTGTCATATTTACTCAAAGAAGGGTACCATATGCAGAATCCGGCCTATTTCAATCGATCTCTTTTGGAAGGTTATCTCACTGTTCTGATCACCAACTCAATAGGAAAGGTACAATAAAAAAATGAATAAAAACCTCATTCTCTAAGTATCTGTTCAACCGTAGTTAGATAGGTACTATTGTTATAGAAGAAAGAAAAATTCCAGGGGACAGAAGAAATGCCAAAACAATTTTTAGGGAAACAAATTTAAAAGCAAGATAAGAAAACAAGAAGATATCAAAGAGAAGACAACCATAGAAAGCTAAGCTCTAAGACAGAGGGAGAGAAAAATTTAAAAGATGACAAGATTGCTTGGTTGCACCCTGAACAAGGACTTTCATACCATGGCATCTAGCTACTTTTAAGCAACCTGAATTTCTGCCAAGTTTTGCTTGGATGGAGCATCAATGAACGTTCAGAATAAGAATCGTACAGTATTAATTTAAAGAATGACACAAGACCACAAAATCACGTGGATGATTTTATCGTTGTCTGTCATGACTTCATCGGAGAAATGACTCCTCAGAGGAAGGAAACAGCTCCAGTAAACTGACTGAGCCACAAGCCAGGTCTTAATACAACATCCGGACCAGAATCAGTGCCATTAAATCAGGACTGTTATCTCATGCAGCCTATGTAAGATAAGATACGGTAGATAAGATAACCTTTGTTGTCCCTTTTCTGTGTGCACAATGACACACATTAAAATGAAATTCCAATGTCCGCTCTCAAACGAAGAAATTATGTATATTTTATACATCATTAAAAAGACAACGAAGAATGTTCTTCTTGCATCAACTCAGAATGTTCAGATTGCCCAAGAAGCTGCTGATACAGTTCTATAGAGGAATTATTTAGTCTGTCATTTGTACTTCATTAAGTGTCTGGTTTGGCATAGCAACCAAACAGGATGGTAGAGACTTCTACGGATAGTTAGGACTGCAGAAAAAAACCAATTGCAACCAGCCTGCCTTCCACTGAGGATTTGTACACTGCACAAATCAGAAAGAGGGCTGAGAAAATATCTACCGACCTCTCATATCCTGGACATCATCTATTTCAACTTCCCCCCTCAGAACACAATAAAGAATTCCTATTGTGTTCTGTTCTACTCTACTCTTGAATAGTATGTACTCATACAGTACACCCCCTCACACACACATCATCACAGTGCATTTTGAATACATATAGTCAGGGGTGGGTTTCAAAAAGTTTAGCAACCAGTTCTCCGCCCAGTTGCTGGATGGGCGTGGTCATGGTGGGCGTGGCCTAGTCAGCCTCCTGCACCATAGCGGGGTGGTGGTGGGTGTTTTCACCTTCCCCAGGTTCCGGAGACTTTCTTCGAGCGTCCGGGAGGGTGAAAATAACCTCCCTGGGGTCCGGAGGCCCTCTGGAGGCCAGAAACTTCATTTTTGTCCTTCCAGATCATCCGGGAAGACAGTTTTTTGCCCTTCCCGAGCCTCCGCGTGGGCCATGTACTTACCTGGGATCCAAAACTGGCCTCATGGGGACTCCTGGGAGGGGTGGGGTGGGTGGGGCCAGCCAGAGGTGAGATTTGCCAGTTCATCGAACCAGCCATAAAATGGCTATAAAATTAGATTCCGGCTCACCCAAACCAGAGAGAACTGGTTAGCAGTCCACCGCTGCATTTAGCAGAAAATCAACAATGATCAGCAATGTTGCCAGATTCAGTATCAGGTTTGATACCGAAGCTAAGTAAGCTAAGTAGCCAAGATCCTGCAACTAGATCAGGCATAATAAGCACCAACTAAATAAGAACAGAAAACTTATATCTTCTAATATTATGGTATCTTTTGAAATATAATCTGTTGATGGAAACAATATCTAATAAATTCAACCCTGTTAATCCAATTCTTTTTGTACTTGAATGCTGATCTAGGACCAGGATTTTATAGTTCTGGGTTTTATTGCTGAGAGCCTCCAAGAATTGTGTTTTAAGATGGGCAATCATCTCTCTTTCTCCCTGTGAGAATTTGTGTGTCTGTAAACCATACACAGGTGATACATATATATATGGTTTAATCTCTCATTCCATCTAAAAGATAATATTATCGGCAAATAACATTAAAATAAAAATAAATGTTTCTATATAAACAGTAAAGTACAATCTGACAGAAGAAAACCTATTAAATAAAATTACAGATAATGCTATAGTACAAGTCACTCAAAACACAAAGGTAAAGGCACTTCTACACAAGGATTCTGTGTCTGTCTGAGAGCAGCTCTAGGCTTTTGTGATTTTTAAATGAGGCCTGTGTTCAAAAGCGGAGCTAATTTGTATCTAGCTCTCCTGCAGTGTATTGGGAACAGCAGTAAAATGAATCTTCTTTAAAAAAAAGCTACCTTCTTACAGATAACTGAGGTCGGCAGGTCTAAGCAGAACTGAACCTATTTGGTACTTGGAAATGAGACCATTAAGAAATTCAGGGGCTATTCTGTCTACTGAGGAGTTTAAAACAGACAAAAATTCCTAGTGAATGGCAATGTTTGGGCCACCACATGTCCATCAAAAACATCACATAGACATGGAGTTCCGAACAGCTAAGCATAATTTGAGAGAGACGTTAGTTATATGTTCCTATGCAACTTATGGGCAACCCATTTTCCCACCTGTAGAAACCCAGAATATGGTCTCCAGGTTATTTTTCTGCTTTTTCTCACCCAACCTCATATATGACCAAACAACTGGACGTAGCATGAAGTAAAGGAAGTCAAGGAAGAAAGGACAGCAGCAACGCATCATATCCTTTTAAATATAGGAGGCTTTTGTTAGTGCAGGGAGGATCTATGCCATAGTTATGAATGATGGTCCTTGGGAGTCAAGCAGCCATTCTCAAGATGGCTCCAAGCAATACCACTCAAAAAATAAGGGCAGGGAAGATTAATAAATAGAATCCAGTTAAAAAATTCAATTAGCCTTAACATGTAGTCAACACTGATTACAGCATGCTTGAGGGCCATTTCAAAGATACATTGAAAGACTGCAATGAACAATACTGTGGTGTTATGTCACTCCTTAGCAGAATACCTCCCACTCATTTTAATACCTTTTCATTAAAAAAATTAGCCAATAAATACACAAGGCAGGATGTCCATTTCACTTTAGAGTTCAAGTATCCTATTGAGTCAATGGAATCAACATATCCTTTCAAACCAAATTCTATCATGATTATACTTTAAAACTGAAAATAACAAGTTGTTAACTAGCTGTTACTTCTATTCTATCTGGAAAAAGAGTCAGGTCCTGCCTGTAGGAGACCTAGACTTCGTGGGAAATAATTTATTGTTTTTATCAATGTCTTTGCCATTTCATGACTATTTTACTGTTCTCCTAAACTTTATTTATGGTATTGCCCACACTATATCTCATCAGATATCTCATCAATATATCAAGATATACATTCAACTATTTGCATGGTATAAAATAGTTATTTTAAATAAATTTAAAATAATAATAATTATTATTTATAATTATATAACATATTTTTGAATGTTATGTTTGATGATCCCATTAATAAATGAATCAATATTCATATTTCAAATACTGAACAAAGCAGAACACTTTCCATGCTACCATTCCTACTAAATAAATGATGATGGCATGAACTGCTAAAGTACACTGTTGTCAACATTTAAAAAAACCATAGGAATGACATTGCTAAAAAGCATCTATGTAATATTTCATTTATGTAAAATAAAAGCTTTTGTATGGGGGAAAAAAATGAAACAGGCAAAATTTAAGCAAATGTTCAAGGATATAATTGGCTATATTTTATATCCACAAGATACCATAGTTCAAAATCAAGTCTGAATAAATCTACAAATACTTAACTATGCTATTTTCCTATTGAACTGACTGAAGTTCAAGCTACTTGGATAAGGAGCGACATGTTTCAAACAAGAATGAAAAAAAAAATCCAGTTGCCATGATTCAAATTTCCAAGCAGTTTCTTACTGAATGTTGCTAAGCGTAGATTAGTACTTGTTACTTTTCTTAATAACTATGTTAAATCCTTCCAATTTATTAAAAAGCATTTACAAGAATAAATGTACTGTATATACATTTATGCAATATTACAATATTTAAATGTATCAGTGTTATGAAGACTTCTCCTTGGAGGTGATTGTGACAATTAGCAACAGGTTCTTACAAGTATTTTATATCATGCTACTGATTCTTGATTGGAACTAGTATAAACATAGTGTTAAACAAAATTCTCAAGTACTACACAAGGATTCTGTGTCCATTTAAAAGCAGCTCTGGATCTCTGTGATTTCAAAAGGATGCTTTTGCCTTTTGAATTGCCATTAATTCTGCAGCAACTTTTCATTTGTGCTAATATGGCACAAACTATCTGATATTTTCCCAATGAAATAATCATTTTCATGGCCTGCTTCACATGTAACACTTGTACAGGAATTTTAACCATCTTTTGTTGAATGACGTGTTGATTAATATACAGCACTAAGGCCTAATAGGTGAACTGAAAATAAACAACTTCAGTATGGTTTAGCACAATGTGGGAACCAAGCCAAATTTTCACTTAATATCACTGTAGAAAAATGTTTTTTTCCCCTTGCTACAATTTATGTCCTGCCTTTCTCCTAAGTGAAAAGACTAAGTGCAATAATGCAAAACTCAATAGAAGTAATATGATATAAAACAAAGAAGCCTTAGAACTAAATTATGGCATCTTTCTGAAACTGATATATACAATATGTCCAAATTCTAAATCAAATATTGAAACATTTGATCCAACTCAAAAGTGTAGATGAAATGGTGGTAAAGCCTCATTATGGCATGAATGGGTGATGAGCATGCATGTGTGTGTATGACATCTCCTAAAGCTAAAAAGGTAAAGGTTTCCCCTGTGCAGTTGTGTTTGATTCTATGGTGGTGGTGCTCATCTGTTTTCTAATTAAGGAGTCAGCATTGCCTGAAGAAACTTCCATGGTCACATGGCCGCCATGACTATATGCCAACGTACACAAAATGCTGTTAGCTTCCCACCGAAATGGTACTTATTTATCTACTTGTATTTGCATGCTTTCAAACTGCTAGGTTGGCAGGAGCTGGGGCAAGAATAGGAGCTTACCCCATCAGGTGGTTGGCAGATTGAGACTTTAGTACTCCCATCATATTGTAAGTTTGGGTACTTGGATCTCAAACTGCCAATCTTTCCATCAACAAGCCCAGTGTCTTAATTGCTAGGACACTTGTCCCCTTTGGTACTCCCTACATAGACATTTTATATTTAATGAATGCAAAGCCATACTGAAAATTCTGTATTTAATTTGTGTTTCACACCTGAAACTCTTCCAATCATAGTGGAAATTATAATTTACTGAATATGTACATGAAAAGCTGTACTCTCCATTTTTCAGTTAGATAGTAGTTGACATGACTTATGGACTACTCAGCAGGGACTCTTACATCCTCTCAAATTATGCCATTTCACTATTTTTTATTTATTTTATTTTGTCAAGCGATCATAAGATAACAGGTATAAGTATAAACATAGTTATGAATACATGAAATGGATACATATAAGAAAAATAAAAAGAAACAATAGGACAGGGACGGTAGGCACGTTGGTGTGCTTATGCATGCCCCTACAGACCTCTTAGGAAAGGGTTGAGGTCAATAGTAGAGAGTCTAAGGTTAAAGTTTTTGGGGAAGAAACCACAGAGTCAGGTAGAGTATTCCAGACATTGACTACTCTGTTGCTGAAGTCATATTTCCTACAATCAAGTTTGATGTGGTTTACCTTCAGTTTGTATCTATTGTGTGCTCTTGTATTGTTATGGTTGAAGCTGAAGTATTCATTGACTTCCTACATCTTTAGAATGAAGAATGAATTACAACCAGTTGCTTTCTATAAGGGACCTTCTTTGTGTAAAGAAATCTAACTCTAAATTACACTGTGATTAAATTATTTTAGATTGAGTGAATACACTGTGTTCCTTCCTTAAGTACAGCCTGAGCTCCTGAACTCTGCCTGGAATTTATTTGTAATAAAGCATTTTGACTTATCAGCCATTAAATTCAATAGTCCAGTTTGAACACACAGAATATATAACAATGGCATAGCAGAAGTCTTATCAGACAAATAAAAGAACAAAAGAAAGAAACAGATGGCATTAATTTTTCTCTATTAGGAATAAACAAGGCACAGATAGGAAAATTAGGTTAAATTTTTCTAGTACTAAAACAACATACTTTTCAATAGCACAGATGAAAATAAAAACATTCCTATTTCTTCTCTTCTACAGATCAATTCTAGACTTTATTTTAGGTATTTTATTATCCTGTTATTTAAGGGTACAGTTATTCCTATTTTTTCAATTGCGTAGGAGGGTTGTATGTAGAATGTATTTGTGCCACAAGAATGGCAATATACAGAATGAGCAAGTATAAATTTAGGAGAAGTGATGATGGACCCAAGCAGGTTGAATGAAAAACATCAGCTTCAGACCACTTCTTCACTCAATTTATTGTTGTAAATAATTTTCCTTTAGTGTTCCTTATCTCATATATATAAGTGTGCACAGAAACATGCAAAGCCGTCACAATAAAATTGACCAGCACCTATCTGAAGATTGTATAAAGCATATGAACGTTTTAAATGTTTTGAACACCTTATTGGAAATGTAATTGAAATTATAGAATAAGATTGGAGACAGACGTAGTTAGAATCTCCTTAACTCCTGTTAGTATGCCACCTTTACGGATGGCTAAGCTTGGATCCAACCAAATATAGGCAAGCAACATCTTTGTACAGTTACAACAGGTCATTTAGCCACCGTTCAAAGTTACAAAGGCAAGAAAAAAGCAACTTATGACCGTTTTCCACATTTACGACCTTTGTAACTGTGATCAAAATTTGAATGCTTAGCAACTGTCTCATATTTATGAAGTTTGCAATGTCCTGGGTTCGCATGATCACCCTTTGCAATCTTCTTATAAGCAAAGTCAATGAGGAAACCAGATACACTTAACTGTGTTACTAACTTAAAAACAGCAATGAATAACTTTAACAACTGTGGTAAGAAAGATCACAAAATGGAGCATATTCAGTTAACACATGTTTTGCTCAGCAACAGAAACGTTGGGCTCAATTATGGTTGTAAGCTGAGGACTACCTGTATTCTGTTCTTAGACTGATAAGATTCATTTCAATTTGTACGCTACTAAGGAAGGCATATGGAAAAAACATATCATACCATCATGTTGTCTGCTACATTGACTTAGAACTTAGAGTAACTTTTTTGTCACTTGGAATGTACACAAATTGGCATACATTAAAATGAAACTTCATTGCAAACAGCTCTCAAAGGGTCACCACCTCCAATATACATGACATAAACATGTCAAAATAAATAAACAAATACAAAATTATGCATATACCCACATATATTATGCAACACAGAGAAACAACACAGTCTAGTTCAGATGTACATGGTGAGAAAAACGAATCTTTGTGAGTTTTCCAGATGGATGGCATAAGGAACAAAACTGTTACAGAATCTCGTAATCCTGCTAGAAATACTTTGAAACCCCCTCCCACAGTCCGTGGTGTCTCTAACAATGCTTTGAGCTCTAAGCACAAAGCGCTTATAAGCACTATCCTGAATAACAGGAAGCAAGCTTCCTATAATCTTCTTGGCTGTCCTTATCACTCTCTGAATGAACTTTCTATTTGAGGCACTACTGCCATCAAACCAAAAAGTGATGCACTTTGTTAAGACGCTCTCAGTTATGCCTCTGTAAAAAGTGGCCAGGACAGAAGGATCAAGGTGAGCTCTCCTATCCACCACAGGAAATGCAGACAATGGTTTGCACACTTCACTAAGGATAACATGTGGAGAAACCAGTTCAGATTGTTACTTATCTGCATCCCCAGATATTTAATACTGTTGACCACCTCTACAGCTGCTGAGTGGAGTTTGACTGCGCTGAGTGGAGTATGACTGTGCTATAAAAGACCACATCTTTTACTGCTCTGGTTCTATTAATGTTTAATTTGTTAATCTCTTTTGAATTTTCTAAAAATCATTATTTCTTGAAGCCCACTTTAGGAACCCAGCAATTCCCCCTCCACAATGGCATTAAAGTAAAATAATAGATGACTGAATATATGTATGCATTCAGACACAAAGGATCCCTCAATTCTGTACTTTAGTATTTCCTCCTCTAAAAGTCACATGTCGTACAATTTATTGAAGTAAAGGGTGTTTGCATAGAGCTAGGCTACAAAGCTCTTCCCTTAAAATTAATGCTTGTTCCACTAGAATCATGCACTCTGAGGTTAAAGGAACTCTTGACTTCAACAACCACATTTCTTATCAGTGCTCATAAATGCACGTATTTGCAGACCAATATTTTCTTTAAATTCCCAGATCACTAGTATAAATCTTATACTGGTTGTATATTTGTCAAATATTTTCTCAGTGTGCTGACCTTGCCAACATTTCAGTATTTTACTGATTCTCGGCCTTTAACATGTATCTTAGAAGACAACTGTCTTATTTACTGAGCATTAGAACAAATGAATTTCAGACATTTTTGTTCATCCTTCCTATTTTTGCCATTGTCTACCCTACCCTGCAGTTAGGGTAATTTTTCAAATGCAACTTAAATAATGGGAAAGAGTTAGCCTTTGATTTCACAAAGAATTCCATTATCTACTTTTATGACCATATCATTTACACAAGGCAATAACAGTGCTTTCTTTTTTCTATACAAAGACTTCTGAATGTTTTTCCCTATGAAGTAGTGGAGTTATTTAATATCTAGCAGACAAACCTTATAAAACTTATTTTATCAGGAGTGGAAATATCACATTTTGAAACATTTTGCATTATCTTTATAATTCACTATGTACTATAGCACTTCCAAAAAATGTAGATGTAAGAGGGAATGGGCAAGTTTGGTTGTGTTGTTGGATCTCACCCATAAAGAGATCTACAAAAAATTACTGTTTCTTTCCTGCATAATATTTCACCAATTCATTAGCAAGACATTATTTTTCTGAAGAGACCAGGAAAACAAAATTCTGTACTGTTTTTATACTTGGCCCAGAGGTTCTGACCAGTTCTGGAGAACCGTTAAGAGAAATTTTGACTGGTTCGGAGAACTGGTACCAGAAAATTTGAGTAGTTCGGAGAACTGGCAAATACCACCTCTGACTTGCCCCGCCCCATCTATTCTCTGCCTCCTCAGTCTCAGCTGATCAGCTGGGTCTTCTTTTGCGGCCCTGCCCAGGAGAATGGAGCTGGAAAGCAGGTTAGTGAGGTGGGGAGGGAATGGGATTTTGCAGTAAGCTTCCCCCAGGAGTGGGGAGGGATTAGAGATTTTACAGTGTCCTCCCCTGACACGCCCACCAAGCAACGTCCACCAAGCAACACCATGCCCACCATGCCATGCCCACAGAACCATTAGTGATTTTTTTTGAATCTCACCACTGACTTGGCAAAATGTTCCTTCAAAAAGAAAAAAGATATGTCTTCCTCTGAACAGCCATATATAATGAGCCTTAAAAATTATAGAAAAAAGAAATAAGAAATTCTGTAGGCTTCATTCTGATAAGAGCCGTGGTGGCACTGTGGTTAGAACGCAGTACTGCAGGCTACTTCTGCTGACTGCTGGCTGACTGCAATTTGGCAGTTTGAATCTCACTAGGCTCAAGGTTGACTCAGCCTTCCTTAACCACTTGTGGTTCAAAATTGTTGTCCCGTTGAAATAAGCAAGAATGCTATTGAACTTTCCTATAACTTGAACAATCTTATCTTAGAATAACCCAGAAAAAAACACATGCACTCAATTTTTTTTAACATTTATCAGCTAACAAAATAGGCAACCCTCAATAAGTTTATAAAATGTATAAGACAGAAGCAGAGTAGCTGAGCATTTTCAGAGCCAGCATTCTTAGATTGATAGCAATTATAATGAGGAATTTTATAAAAAAAAACCTCTAAGCTCATATTCTTATTTTTTTAAATTTTTATTCTTTAAAAACAAAAAAATACAATCCTTTGACACTTACATTCTGCTACCCCTACAGAATAAAAATGCTGAACAAAATTTCAACAGCAGCTTCTTATCACATGCTAAACATTTCCCTATTGCCTTCCGAGACGTAGTGTAAGGCAACCACATCTGTTTCTGCGTTCCAATAACATTAAGAATAATTAAGTTTTATTATTTTAAGCAAACACAACAATTAACTGATGCTGTCAGCTTCACAGCCGTTCAGTAAGCTCATATTCTTATAAAGATATTTAGTTTTTGAATATGTTATGTTGTACTATACAGTAATTTTTTTGTTGGCCATCCCTAGTTGTTTAATCTAATGTTATTTTTAGTAGATGATTTTACAAGTATTATATATTTATCATAAACAACTTTAGATTAATTAAGTGACATACATACTGCCAGTACTGATTGCAAAAACAGTTATTTAAAAACATAAATGAATTATTTAATTGAAAGCACGTTATAAATTCCAATTTAAAAAATTCAGAGATGTAGTATATATAAAAACAAGAAGAGTTACACAGTTCATTACCAATAAATTGGAAGAAACCATACAATCTGCACTTTGTTTTGCATTTCATATAGAACGTGGAACATTTTCTTTCATGATTTTTGGAAAGCAAAGTCATTGATGGTACCATCAAATAAGAAGCATGAAATCTGTTATTTTTGGTGCAAATAGCTTTTAGTTCAGAAAACAGTTTTATATCTTTGTATCCCCTGTTCAATCTTGCTCTTCTACAACTGTGAAAATGTCCTTTCCTCTGGGCTATTTACAGTATTATCATCATTTAACTCAGATAGACCTGTAATAGGGCTTCCACATCTGGGAAAGCCAGTGGAATTATATGACTTTTTTGTGTAGGACTCAAATGAAGAAAAGAGCAGACTAGGAATGTTCACTTGCAGTTCACTGGGGAGTTTTTCTCTGGTGAAAATATGCAGTGGGAGGAGGAAGAATATGAAAGGATCCAAGGGGGACCATCTCTACTTCTTCTCCAGGGCCTACCTCAACTGCATTAAGTCTGTGAATTACACAGTATCTCAATGATGCGCTTATCAAAATGTTATACACACTTTATTAGACATCCAGACACCAGATTCTTCAGGCAAACTGTTTTGATGTTTCACCAGCTCATTAAACACCTGCTGATTAGGCTCCTGATCTGTCCCTTGTTACATCCCAAAATGTTTCCCTCTGGAATAAAGGCATATCTCAGTTATACTCTCTTCCTTATTTTTTTTTCCCAACAAGGTATGCAAAATATAATAATGCAGTCCAAGGCTGGAAAGAAATTATATAGAAGCAGTTAGGACAGCTTCCATCTATCTAACAGTAAAGTAGTTCTCAAAAGCTTGAACCAAACAACCAATCTGAACTTGAACTACACCAATTTGGTATGGCTGGAGGAGCTGGCAAAAGAAAGATGGCTTCAGGGATGTAGAAAAAAAAAGTGTCCCAGAAAAACATACTGGAATAAATTTCTATGTGATAATGTTGCAACTACTTCATTCTAAGCTCTTCCCTCTAGGTAGCAACACCTTCCCAATTTTGGTGCCATTCAATAAAGTTTCTATGGTTATCAGCAACTTTGAACAAATATTGAACCCTTTCTGCAACTGACACTTTCCCACTATCTTTAAGCTTCTTTCCCCATTGCATTTCAAATATGTATTTATATTTGAATCATAAGTCTAAAATGATATTGGAAGGGGACAGTACATTTCCTTCTTTTGCAGTGGTGGTGGCATTGGGTGGTGCTAATTTCTGGTGGTATTAACAATGCTTTGAGATTAAAAAAAGCAGATTACTAATTTCTACACTTACTGATCATATTCTTCAACAGAGAAAAGATGACAGTGAATTATAGTCATAGAATTTAAGCAAACAGCATCGTGGGTATTCTTATTAGAATACAACTGTTAATTAGAGCCTGGTATTACTGTATTCTATTTTCAGTTTGATAATATTATTTCTAAAGGCATTATTTGGGTGTTAAACATCAATTTAAAAACAACCTATGGCATGTAGTAATGGAAGTCAGATTTGTATTATAACAATATTGTTATATAATATAAACCCCTTCCCAAATATGACATATGCTCACACACCCTATCTCACAATCTGTTATATCATACTATGAGTTTCTGAAATGACATTAAATTTTCTTCCATTATAAAGTGGTAGGCTCACTAAAAAATCCTTTGCCCTAATTCCCTACTTGTCTAGAGCCTTATAAAGTTTTACATTTCTAACTCAGAATGTAAAGTATAAAGGTGCAAGTAAACAATCACTGTCATCAATAATTAAAGATTTTCACCGGATTCATATTCCTGATGTATGTACGTATGAGTGCACTTGGATTAGGATATCAAAAAGCAAAAAACCAGAAGGCAGCAAAGAAATATTAAAAACTGTAATTCTTTGCTGTCAACTGTTGGTCATCTGGACTATTGCAGTTCAGAACTGGTGTTCTATGTATGTATACATGCAGACACAATTTTTCCCCAACACTTGATTTACATTCAGATTTTCTATCCCAGTTCAGAGCAAGCAAGCAATACAGTAACATTATTATCACTCTTTGTGAAGAACAGCATGTTTTCCTTTGACACTTACATTCTGCTACCCCTACAGAATAAAAATGCTGAACAAAATTTCAACAGCAGCTTCTTATCACATGCTATTGCTTTCCGAGACATAGTGTAAGGCAACCACATCTGTTTCTGCGTTCCAATAACGTTAAGAATAATTAAGTTCTATTAATTTAAGCAAATGCAACAATTAACTGATGCTGTCAGCTTCACAGCCGTTCAGTACATTCCATTAACGGTTTCCAACTTAAACTTAGCTGGTGTCTTCTTAAAAGCAGAATTCACCTAACCAGCAACTCTTCCGACATGCAAATAACTCAAACAGGAGAAAGAATGCCACATCCAGTTCGTGTTTCATTTTCACTCATCATTAGATGCTGAAATCAGGCAATGTTTAAAAAAAAAAAGTAGAATGCATTCGTGGATGCTTTAATACATACCTGGGAAACCCCCTAGCACCATTGCTGCATTAGAACACAATTGTAGGTATCTGCATTCCGCACAAACATTCAAATGCTGTGAGCAGCTCCAATCCTCACCACACAACACACAGAGAGAATCGGAGCTTTGTCTTTCTTCTGACGACCTTGGGCCTGCTTGAGAGATTTCCCTTGCCTTAAGGGCAATCTGTCAGTTTTCTTTTCACTATGATATGTGACCGATCGCAATTAATTTCAATCTTGCCCACAAGCAAAGAGTTACATCCCTCAGCAAGCCTGCAAGCACAACTAGAGAAATTGCTGGTCTCCCATCTCTGACCCACCGAGGCTCCAGTGCTGTTGCTACTGCTGCTGTATTGTTGTTGCATTGCTGGAAATCACTACGATTCAACTAGCATCCCTCTTCTGAAACAGAAATCATTTTGAAACAACACTGCCCTTTTTCTTGATTGAGAGCCCAGCTGATTTGATTCTTAATGACCCACTCTTAATTGCAGATAAATGGTTTGTAACATCCACTCAGGCACACACACACACACACACACACACACATATGTATAAATGCTTGTTTCTGATTCTAATAATCAGCGAGTGCTTGCCAGCCCAGCAGAGCTGACTAAGTATTATATTTTACTTTTCTCTTGATCAGAGCTGCAGCGTGGGATTATGTTTATATCTTCAGGGAAACTGTCTGCTTTAAATCCTTATCATTGCCAAGCAGATGCTAATCCATTTAATGCCTCTTCAGTAAACAGTAAGGATAGATTTAAAATTATTTATTTTATATAGCAATTAAATAAAAATCACAAGAATGCTGAGTAGGAAGTTGGCATGAATCAATAGTCAATATTTACTCACTAAACTTAACATTCTTTCCATTTAGAAAGCACATCTTCTGTAATATGCCTGCAGAGAGCCACATCTGCAACATCTGTTCAATGCAATGGCAGAGCCAATGAAAAATTACTGGTTACAATCATTCTCAGACATTATTACACTTACATTTCTTACACTCAAATGCATTTTCAGTATTTGAGTACTGAACCAATAGGTTTAAAATCTGTACAAAGGAGGAAATCTGTACCCAGATATGCATGATGATGTATAGCAACAATCCATTATCTTTTAAGAAATATCATGTAGGAAAGCTAATTTCAGAACAAGATTTAAAAACATTAAAGGACGTGTTATAGCATCCCAATTAAAAGCTCCTTGATTGTCATTTTGTTTGGTGGATTGAAATGTTTTCTGATACAGTAAGAAAATCTAACACCATTGTTAATGACTGCAGTGACATCTATTGGAAAGGCAGCATTTTAACTTTAGAGCCATGCTGGATCAGACTAAAAGCCAATGTCACATTCCCATTGTGATCAATAAGAAACCACACAACTCTTTTTGCTGGTATTGCCAATTAATTTGGCTTGCATTTTTCCTGAAAGGAATCTGTTGTTTTAATTGTGTAATAGAAACTTTCGATTAAAATTGGGCAGAAAATTAAGGAAAAAGGCAAACAGAAATAGACTCACTGTTTTGTGACTTCGACCGTTCATTTTGCAAACTGATTCATAAACTATGAAGAGTAAACATGTGCCTTAAATAACTTCACTTAAAAGCAAACAGAGTCACTCCTCTCTAATACACACAAGCAAGTGATATTCAGAGACATGCTCTGGGGTCTTTGATACTCTCTGAACACTGTTTTCTTGCAGATGTTTCACTATCCAGATAGTAATATGATCAATGATGTTACCTAGTTGGGTAATGAAACGTCTGCAAGAAAACAACAAAGCTCAAGCACCAAGAACTCCACAGTTTACCCTGACCTACAAATATTCTCTTCTATTACAGACATGCTGTTTTTGATACTGGAAATATTATACAACTATTACTAGCTACTGCAGTTTAATCCTCAATAACCAGCCTTCTCAATTACACAAGGACTCTCAAAGAGATTGCTAGGGGTTCCATGAGAAATTGTGACCAATAAACAAAGAGAGAAAGACCGCTTTTTAAACTTTGTGCACCACACAATGCTATGATGCCCAAAGTTTAAAAAGCAATATTTAGTTTTGCATTGATAGTAATTATTATGTGCCGCAACTTAGTTCCAAGCAGCCACATTGCCATTGTTGCAAATGTTATAAAAATCTGATTGTGTAGACAGAAACTGTATTGTGAAATTTTCACATTTTTGGGAAATTTTTTAGGCAAGGATCTGAGATCTGATCATTATTTCAAGGATTTCTCCAGGAAAAAGGGTTTAGAAAGTTAAGTAATTTAATTCCTTTTAAAGCTATTCAGATTGGTAATTTTCTTCAGATCTTTTGGTAACTTAAAAAAGGACTATGTAAGAAGATGGGAACTACTCAAGGAGGGAATCAACCTAAAAATAAGGAGAAATTTCCTGACATTTAGAAAAATCAATCAGTGGAATGGCTTGCTTTCAGAAGTTGTGGATGTTCTATTCTGGAGGTTGTTAAGAAGAGATTTGACAAACATTTGTCTGAAGTGGTGTAGAGCCTTCTGCTGGAGCAGCGAGTTGGAGTAGAAGCTCTCCAAGGTCCTTCCAACTATGTTATTCTGTTATGTACACATAGTCCTCAACTTACAACCACAAGTAAGTCCAAAAATTTCTGTTGCTACGCAAGACAGTTGTAAAGTGAATTTTGTTCATTTTACTGACTTTCTTGCCACAGTTGTCAGGTTAATAACATGGTTGTTAAGTGGATCTGGTTTCTCCATTGACTTAAGCTAACTGGGTGGTGGTGGTTTAAAAATAGTGATCACATGAGTTGGAGAAACTATTAACCTCATAAATACATTATAGAAATATTTTATTTACATATTCGTATGGAATATATAAATGTTATATATAACATATTTTACATAATATATAAAATACAACATGAAATTTCAAAATGATTCACATGTAAAAAAAGATTATGGTTCAAGAACCTTCGTATTTCCAGAACTACTTACCCTCAACACTGGTTATGCGTAGTTAAACAGTTTACTGAGAAATGGCATATTCATGATCTCTATCTTAACTAAATTTTGTCCACACTTCCTGAAGAAAGAGTCTAGAATATTATGGCATTAAGGAACTTTTCCCCATTCAATTGTAATAATTCTCTAGATCTTTTGGTAGTTTAACAAGGGACTATGTAGGAAGAGGTACTTCCTCTTATTTCTTAAGCCTTTTCCAGCATTCTTTCTCATCAGAATTCAAAATTCTAATATTCTGGCAAAAAATGCAATTTTATAAATATGGTGATCACAAGCAACTTTTCCTTAGGTAAGAGCCCCAAAGAACAACTCTGAATGTAGCAATCCAACAGGTTGAATAATAATTTATAATTTACCCTCTGTAAAAACATTTTCTTCCTCTTCATCCTCTTCCTCTTCTGGATCATCCGAGCTGCACGTTCTTACTGCTTTGTACGGTGGTGGCAATTTCATGGGTGGTGGAATTCCACTTTTCTTCTAAAAAGAAAAAAAAAAGCCTTTCATATTATGCCTATAAATTTCAGATAGTTCTGATAAGGAATCCATTGCATATGTGGTGTTTATAAATGCTGTTTTCAAAAGAAGCTTCCAGTTTCATAGACTTCGGGCTTTTCACATTTCTGTCCACATCAAAAAGAAAAAGAAAAAAAGATTGATTTTATATTATCTCATTGGAAGCAAGGAATACGAAGATGCTAATGTCTCCTTATACCAAAACAATGATGATAATACAGCGCTTAACTGACAACATAAATGGAATAATACAATTTTCACCAAGGATCAGAATGCTTCATAAAATAAATACACAGCTTTCAAGGCACTTACGGAAAAAAAACCCCAGCTTATAAAGCTCCATCAAACATTACAGACTATGCTGTTTTCAATATTACCTCTGGTTAACGAGTGATGTATCATAAAACTCACAATAAAATCTCATTACCTCGCATAAATAAAGGCATTTTCGATAATGGTGCATATAGTGATACATATCACCCTAAAGAAGGAGAACTGGAGGACTCCAGTAGACACAACCAAGCATCTCTGTTTCTCAGGCTCCAGTCATTTGTGAGCTGTCCTGTAAGGCTGAATTCACTCAACTACAATCACATCATCACATTGCTAAAGGCAAATGCATTTTAGTAAACAAACAGTGAGTGCCAAATGTCACGAGACCAACACAAATGGCTTGAAAAATGCTGCTTTATATGGCAGAGAGTCACGAGCCATGATTTTGCATGTCATTTTTAGAAGGATTATTATTTTTTCTAAAATACTACAGTAAAAGCAGTAAAAAAAAAGACATTTTAAAATATGGAGTTGCAGTTTTATGTGAACAATTGACATTTATTCTGAAAGCATGCCTTTTGAATGTGGGATGGAAATAAAATGAAAAATTGCAATAGGCGATAAAAAGGAAAGGCAGTTCAAACTGAAAGCGTATTGCAAATCAGGATAAAATAAATTTCATCCAGTTAAGATAAGAATAGCACCAAAATAAAGAGAATTAAAAAAAGCTTTCACGATTTAGGTAGCAGAGGAGACCAATCTGCACTCTATCCCAATCAACACTAAGTTTAGGAGCTGAAAAGCAACAGATTAAATGGGTTAATGAATTCTAAAGATAAAAGTTAAAACCTTTATCATACTGAAGTCAAATGCAATTATTTATTTATATCCTTTTATTATTACTTTATAAATAACTCAAGACAGCAACATATACAATCCTCTCTTCTTCTGTTTTCCCCACAACAACAACCCTGTGAGGTAGGTTGCCTGAAAGAGAGGGATTGGCCCAAAGTCAGCCAGTCATCTTTCTGGTGATTATAGTCTATGAACAACTCGTATATAACCAATTTGGTCTTGGCTATTATTTTACTACCCAGCCTAATGTCCAGCTGTAATTTCCTTCTGGTTTCCCATCTAAATGCAAACCAGACCTAACCCTGTTTTGACTTCAGCCTTCTGTTGCGGCTTGCTGTGGCAACAGCTGTTGCTGAGGACAATAAAGATTAATCTGCAATGAGTCAATCCACTCAGTTTAGATACAGCTCTGTTTTGTTTTCACTTTAACCTTTATCTGAATACTATTTTCATATGCGCTATGAAGATGATTATTTTATGTTGCCTTTCTCTGAACATGCTGGGTTGTTTAAATCCATTGAATCTACTAAATCTAGAGGAAAAATTAATTCTTCTGCTGACTCAGCTTCCTCTTTAGGAAATGTTGTCTATGCTTTCACTCAGCCATAATCAAGATTTTACCCTACCCAGCCAGAACATAATTCTATAGTCAATTGAGGAATATCTACACAATAATGTATTGGACCACCCTTTTAATGACATTTTCCCTATTTGTCATTTCAAGCTGATCAAATCCAACATTATCTGGTATATGGTGGGGGAAATGGCATCCTATTTATATTTGATATCATTACTTCCAGAATCATGAATTCCATTAGCTTTTGAACTTAACACCCATTTTCACTATAAATACTTCAGGGACGAAATCATTTCTGTAGAAAAGGAACCATTACCCATACAACTACTTGCCCATGTTACGAATGCCAAAATTCTGTATAATTTAGCAGTACAATCTCTGCCCAGGGCAGAGCAGTATTTGAGTTTTATTCACGGGGGGAAATCTGTTGAGTACTGTCTTCACAATGAAATGGCTGTTAAATCTAGCTGATGGTCTGAATTATTTCAGAGACATAATATATAGCCAGTTCAATGACAAGTGGTATTTCTTCAACAAACACACAAATAAATAATTTCTTCATGGAGGCCTCCATACAGACAGTCTCAATAGCACAGCTCCAGGAGTGAGTCTCCATTGGTGTATTTATACCATTAATGGCTGAATGTGCATGTGTGCCTTGGGAAGAACCTCCCTGCAAAAACGTGTAGTCAATTACTTCCAGGGTGATAAGCGCTCTTCCTGATGTAAGAAGAAGCTTATTGTGATGACACCACAATATTAGCATTAAAGAAGAAGAAAAAGGACATCTATAGCTTAAAACATATACCTTGAACTTGACGAAATCCACATAAACATTTAAGGTAAAAGTTCCCCTGTCCAGTTTTGTCCGACTCTAGGGTTCAATGTTCATTTCCATTTCTTGGATGAAGGACTCAGTGTTGTCCAAATATATTTTCCATGGTCATATGGTCAGCATGGATATATGTCAAAGGCACATGGAATGCCATTACCTTCCCACCAAAGTGGTACCTATTAATCTACTTGCATTTGCATGCTTTCGAATTGCTAGATAGGCAGGAGCTAGGGTAGGAAAGGGAGGTCATCCTGTTATGCAGCGCTTGGGTCTCAAAACTAGGCTGTTAGCCTTCTAATTGACAAGCTCAGTGGTCTTTAACCATTGAACCATTCCAAAAAGGATACTTCTCTACAAGAGGCATAAAACAAAGTGTCGAGATAAACCTTTCCACAGGCAGTAATGGTTGAGCTCCAACTTCTAGCATTTAAGAATAGAAGTATAATTACAGCCTTTTGTTTTGTGACCACTTTGAAATATGACACTGAAAAATGTAATTTATGACCATTTTTCATGCTTAGGACCATTACAGTATCCCCATGTGATGTTTGGCAACTGGCTCATGTTTATGATGGTTATAGTGTCCCAGAGTCATGTGATCATCTTTTATGACTTTGACAAGTCAATGGGGAAGCCAGGTTCACTTTACAGCCATGTTAGTATTTTAACAACTCTTAACAAGGAAAGTCATAAAATGAGACAAAACTCACTTATCAATTGTCTTGCTTAGCAACCAAAATTTTGAGCACAATTGGTCATAAGTTAAAGACTACCTGTAATCAACTCACAAATATGTCTGTCGGACAAAACTCTGTAAAGAGAAAGAAAAATCAGAGAATTGTAAGAATACTTTTGCTTGGATCCTCTAGGACAGGGCTGTCAAACTCGCAACCTGTGGACTGGATGCGTCATGTGCTGGCCACATCCACAACCGATTTAGTGAAAGGGGGAAAAGTCATGATATGTCATGTGATGATGCCGTGATGACACGAGTTTGACATCCCTGCTCGAGGACATCTGGATGAGTATCTTGAGAAGACTGGATTAGAGGAGGTAGAAGGTCCTTAAAAGTCAATTGGAGCCTACCCAAATGAAAATCATGCAAAGGATTAAGGTACAATCAACAGATTTTGCATAATCAAAGCTTTCTTGCTATTAGAGTGGTTGAATTATTTGCAAACATAGTTTCAAAGAACATGATCAGAAGGCAGTTCAAGATAGTTCAAATGGAGTAACACAAACACTAGAAAACAAAAACAAATTAGAAAAGAAGCCAATGCCCAGATTTATATTTGTCAGGTTTTTGAATGGAGGATAAGGTTTGTTGCCTAACACTTTTGCCTCCACTTTCCAACCTGCAGTTCTGAGTAAGTAGCAGGTGTTGGCAGACTCCCTGCTTCCTCCTAACTTATCTTCTGTAGGAGGTACAGAAAGCAAGGTTTTCATATTCTCAAAAAATAACTCCTCCAAAGGATTCAGAAATCTTGGGAGAATGGTACTCTGTTTCTCTAGGCATAAACATACAAATACAAAAAAAGATGCATTTTGGTATTAATGGTTCGTCCTCGTAAAATGCATTGTATTGCCCATTTTGTTTGCAGCAAAACTAGAGTTTGAAGGCAAAGTCATCAACTTAAAAGTCTATGGTTGACTTCACAGACACCTAGAATGGAAAAATACTGCTGTTGATCCTATTGCCAGAAATGTAAAAGATAAAATGTTCTCTGTTGAAGAGTAGCTCCTTTAATTACAGGTAGTCCTCAACTTACATCCATTTGTTTCGTGAGTGAAATTATAATGGCACTGAAAAAAGGGACTTATGATCATTTCCACACTTATGACCATCGTACATCTCTATGTGACCAAAGTTCAGATGCTTGGCAACTGGCTCATATTTATGATGGTTGCATTTTCCCAGGGTCAGGTTTGCAACCTTCTGATAAGTAAAGTCAATGGGGAAGCCAAATTCACTTAGCAACCATGTTACTAACTTAACAATTGCAGGGATTCATTCAACAATAAATGTGGCTGGAAAGATTGTCAAGTGAACCAAAACTCACTTGTCTTAGCAACAGAAATTGTGGTCTCAATTGTAGTTGTAAGTCAAGGACTACTGGTAGGACACTAGCAATTTTAAACATGTTATTTATTTTCATCCATCAATGCACACTGGTTTAAAAATCAGAAATGGTTTTCCAATCATTTTGACCAAGACTGGACTATTCAAGTTATTTTAAAAAAACTTGGGAAAGGAGAGCTTATCCAATCTATATTACAGCAGTACATTTATTAGAACAGATTTATAAACTAGTATGCAAGCTCTCAAATCCCCAAGAACACCGCACCAGGCAAGATAATTAAAAATACAGAAAAAGAGAGGGCGGAAAAAAAATGAAATGTGACTGTTTAAATCATCCCTGCTCCCAATTAGACATACAAAGCTGGACACATTCAAGCGAACAGCAAGCACTGTTCATTTCACATACCATGAAAGTAATAATTTCCATATTTTTTAAGGAAAACCAAGAGCTCTAAAAGTTCATCCTAGCCTACGTTAATTTTCTTATGGAGAGTCAAGAGACATCCTCATAGCCTTGTTGAAGAAAAGTGATTATATATCATCAATCAATCAATTCTATCAATCAGTTGAAGAAAAGTGATTGCCTATCAACAATCAATCAACAATCATGTCACCTCACAATTTGTTTTTACTTTTGGTGGGAAGAATGGTGAATTGATGGATTGCTCTGCAAAAGCAGAGCCAATGACGGTGGCAAAAATCAAGGAACTTGTGAGTAGACTGGTTCCTGGCAACTTCTCTGGATAAGAAGACAGAAGATCACCCATATGTGCCCTGGATGGCTGCTTCTTGCAAAGAGACATAGGACATCAGTTTTCCATGAGTTTGACTGCTGGGAGATGGTGAGATCAGCCATTTTGCTCAAGACCTCAGTGGAGCCTTTTAAAGGACACTAAGTTTGCAAACTTTACTTTTTAATCACTTCCAGAAATTGCCTATTAACTATTTTGAAGATGTTAGAGTTCTTCATAACGACAGATTTGAAGTCTTAATTGAGTGAGTTTATCTTCAACTCTGAACAAGAGTTGAATACTAATTACAAGCCTAAGAACTTAAGGAATATGAAACAAGCAGTAAAAGCTAAATCAGATTTTGATCTAAGAAAGGTACAAATAGATTAAACAGCATTAGCACTTAGACTTATATACCACTTTATAGTGCTTTACAGTCCTCTCTAAGTGGTTTGAAGAGTCAACATATTGCCCCCCAACAATTAAAGATCAAGATAAATTTGGAATATTGACTTTTACTATAAGATTTTGGAATTAACTATAAAAATAACTTCTTGAAGGACTTCTTGCTGTTCTGCTTGTTGCAAGTCATGACCAAAGATAAGTGATGATTTTAGAAACTGGACACTAGAGGCGACTAAATATTTTAAGTGGTAGGAAAAAAAAGCATATCTGGTTCGGTTAATACTAAGACTTTCAAAATGACAAAAATGTTATAATACCATAAATATTAAAAGAGATTTTTGAAGAATGGAGCTAGAAGTTAGTAACTTTAATATCAGCACTATCACTAAAGGTGTCTGTTTCTATGGATAGGTTGTGTTTAAAAGATATTAATGAAGGATTGAAATATGGATAATAAATTCTATCTGATAAGCTAAAGTACAGAATCTGCAACTACAAATACAGATGAAGAGAATGATTTGGATAAGGACAATTTACTAGATATACGAAAGGAACTGGCTGAAGTTTTTAAAATTAAAATGGAAATATAAATGATATACCAAGAGAATGACTTGCAATGTTCTTCCTTTTGGATCTACAAAAGAGGCCTGTGCAAAGGGATAAAAAAGAATGGAAGAGAAATAAATTCATGTGATAATATTTGATTGAATCAAAGATTTAAGATTTGTACAAGTAAAAGGAAAAATATAAAATTGATTTATTTGATCAAAATTAAAATGGTATTTATTTATTGTTCTAGCAACTTTTCATGGACTTTTTTTGTAGAAGAGCTAGCAGAATAAATCCCTTAGAATCTTTAAGTAGCCATAAGATAACTAAGTCCCACTCCCCTTGAATGCCATTGACCCTTATCTAACTCTAAGCACGTGTCAACAATTAGTTGAGAAGATTCCTATGCACAGGATTTTATTAGCAATAAATCAGTTTAATTAAATGTTCATGTGTAGATCTGGTCTTTCACACCTGATTTTTGCTGACATAAGGATTGAAAAGTAGATGTTTTATAGTTTTGCTTACAGATAATGGACAGGATATGGAGGAAGAGATATCTGTTTAACCTTAAAGGAGAATGAAGAATTATTAAATTTGTTTATTATTGTGATAAAAGTTGGAAATCACATTTTATATATTTATATTTATATATATATATATATATATATATATATTTATATATATATATATATATATATGTGTGTGTGTGTGTGTGTGTGTGTGTGTGTGTCTGTTTCTGTGTGTGTCTGTGTGTGTGTCTGTGTGTGTGTGTGTGTGTCTGTGTGTCTGTGTGTGTGTGTGTGTGTCTGTGTGTGTATAGACCCGAACACGCCAAGACCTGCATATATATAGAACTACAATGACGTGGGAAAATACCCAAGCCGTCGACACCATACATGTAAGCAGTACCAGCAAAACTTAAGAAAACAAATATATATATATATATATATATATATATATATATATATATATATATATATATATATATATATATATA
This sequence comes from Notechis scutatus, assembly GCF_049901735.1. Lineage (NCBI taxonomy): Eukaryota > Metazoa > Chordata > Lepidosauria > Squamata > Elapidae > Notechis > Notechis scutatus. Next base: position 68,575,764 of record NC_142011.1, on the reverse strand, counting down.
TATATATATATATATATATATGTTTTCTTAAGTTTTCATGTTGGGTTCTCGGGTATTTGTATGGATTGGTTATTTTTCTCCCATAGTAGTTGGAAGTATCTAGGGACGTTTCGGCAGAATCTCATCTGCCATCATCAGGCTTCTGTATAGTGTTCATCTGTGAGTCAGGCTTTTACAGTGGTTTCAGATTTGAATTTGAAGCAGCAATAGGCTGCCTCAAATATCAGAAAAATATCCACCATCAGTGATGGCAACTGATTTGTCTTTGGGGTTTCTTAGGATGGTGGATATTTTCTGTATTTGAGCAACCTTTAAAAGAACAACTACAATCACGTGAGAAAATATGAGAGATGGGTCAACAAACGATACAGATCCATATATATATATATATATATATATATATATATATATATATATATATATATATATATATATATATATATATATATATATATTCTGTTTTTATATTTTCTTTTTTCCTCATATTGCTATCTATTTTTTCTTTTCATTCAGCTTTCTCTAAGTATAGTTTATATTAGTTTTTACTATTGTAATTAAAATTCTTAATAAAAACTTTATTACAAAACCAATATGTTTTTACTTTCCTTATGTGAATGATTAGGAAAGTTTAGAATGGTCCCATTTCCAGATTGGACCACTCTAGAACATTTAGATTATATCTATTTTAGATGTGGACTATTTCTGGAAAATCCTTTACAAAGAGGTTTGTTTCATTCTAACCTACTTAACAAGGAAACAAGCTCCAATGAACTAATTGGCACTTACTTCTAAACAGATACCTGTTGGCTTTATAATTCTTTATTATTTTTAGTTCACTCACAGGTGATCTATTTCCTCTTTATTACAGTTGTTATTGCTTCTAATGTTATTCAATTGTTTACATATAAAGATTAAGGGCAATTAGAAGCAAATTTTATTTATCTTTTTAAAACACGTCAGAAAGTCTACTATGTAAGTTCAAATATTATTTGCCTTCTTCCATTTAAAACCATCTTGGATTGTTTTAAAATGATAACTTATTGTATGAATCTGGTTTTGGAAAGCGAGAGACTGCACTTACCTTTTCAGTTTCTTCTGTGTCCTGATCTTTGTCATCTTTCTTTTTCTTGGGGTTTATTACTGAAACTATCTACAAAAAGCAAATATGAATGAATGTATCCGAACAGAATTTTTTTTTGTGAATGAATCAAAATGAAGAGAAAGAGAAAAATGAAAAGAAAGCCAACAAAAAACTATTTCTAAGAAATAGAGTTGTCTAGATACAAACTGATTCCCTTCATTTTTTTTTCCTCTCCCACAAGTTGAAATCCATTCTCCATCTAAATTAAATTTTAGAAAATAAATAAGTGTAGATAACTTACCCTTGGAAGAGTTGACAGACTTTGCACCACAAAAACAATGGGGTTGCCTGCATTTTTAATAGCTTCCACGGCTTCTTCATGAGTAGCATTTTGTAGGTCTGTTCCAGATACCTGCAGAGAAATGAGCTCATTTAGATTTACTTCTTCTGTTCCAAGTCCTGGAAAAAGATCTCTCAGCTGAAAAACCTGAATAAAAACCCCAAAAGGGTTTACTAATATAATAGATATAGTGCTATCTACTGTATACAATTACTCACAACATCAACATAACATCTAATCAATAGCAAAGACTACTGTCTAGATACAATTGAAGCAACACTTCAATTTGATCAATAAAAAAAATTAAACAGTTATAAAAACATTGAATTCTTGGACATTTTAAAAATAACATTGGGTTTGTTCATTCAACTCATGAAGCTGTGGAAGTACATTGAATCAATTTTCCTTAGTGAACTTAATAAACTTATATTTCAAGCTGATCGTTTTGCTTTATGTTCATGCATATTTGGTTTCCTAATGTTGCGTAAGTTTTGACAGCAGTAACATTTCCTGTTATTCTCTGACTGTTTTGGCTTTAAGATACTGTCCTCTTGACTGCACCACTCCACAGAGAAATCCTGATAACTGATGGGAAATAAACTTCTTTTCAGGAACCCTTCCATTACAAGATCCCCCAAGAGAAATTCCCCATGAATTTCTAGTCTCGTCATCAATAAGTCAAAAATAAAAATTCTTTATTTATGCATGTGCTTCTAGTAGAAGGTATTAATCTCTTCTCATGTAGATAAGTGGCATCTGCAGTTCTCTGTACAGTATAAGGACCAGACCACTCAAAAAATAAAAATAAAAAGAACAGTAAATTCAAATGGCACAATTACATCTTACATGATCATTATTTTGTATTCACACATAAGATAAAGAGCTAAAGTTAGGCTGCAAATATTTACTAATTACTACATCTATAATTTGTAGTCAATATAACCTCTGTAAAAATTAAGCCTGTTCAAGCAGGCAGATGCAGACAACTACAGTCTTTTAAAGCCCATCCCCAACCTTTGCGCCCGGTTCCCCACCTTTTTATCGCCCCGACGCGCAGCTGGGTCCCCTCTTGTTTTGATGAAAGAAAGCCCCGCCTTTCTGCCGAACCTGGAAGCTCTCTTCAAAAAACAGCGCCCCCCCTCCCCCGGTGGACTGTTCACACCGCCCCCGGCCGTGGTTGGGACCCCTGTTTTAAAGAACTCTGAACTTACTTCAAGTATTTTATCTCCTGTTTTGAGAGCCTTTGCTCTTCCAGCTGGGCTGTCTTCTAAAACCTGCTTGATAAATATTCCTTTAAGCTCTTCTCCATTCTTCAGGCGTTTTATAACTGTATGCCCACCAACAATACTGATGCCAAGAGGAACATGGGGCTCCCGGAAAATTTCAATTCTGTATGGAGAAAGAAAGCTCTGAATACAAGACATTGGAGCTTCACGGTTTTTGCTAAAATCTGTGACCTTATAGAAACCCAATGCGCTTCTGGTTTGTTGTAAGGTAGACCGCAATGTGAGCGGACCACTGCTGCAGATTGCATGATACCTGGGCCCTTCATTTCTGTCTTCCCTGAATTAATTCCATTTTGAAATCCAATTTCTTTTAAAGTTTTAGAAAAATAAAAATAAGTCATAACATCTGATCTCTATGCCTGCTTTTAATGTTAATTTCCTTCACTCTCGTCCATGCCTTTCAATACACTAATAAATACAGTCATGGAACACCAAATGTCACCCAGCCCCATGTAATCTATCCCTTTTAAAATGAAACATGCCATCTTCATACGTGAATTTCAAGAACTGTACTGTTGTGAAAAAGAGTGATGCTTATTATCTGTGTTATATGAATGTATCAATTCTATGTACAGTCAGAAAAATCACATTACAATGACTGGATAATGCAGTTAGCTTCCTTAATTATTCCTTTTCAGTTTCAAATCATATTATATTATATTTGTTTATAAGATTTAATGTGATAATAAAATAAAAGGAAATAAGCATTCTACAAGCTGTTTGTGAAGAAATAACTTCAACTTTACTAACATTTTTACAGCAACTGCTACAGATCTTGGACTTTACTAGAAAGTACTCAAATTTAAGCACTTCTTTTTTTAAGACATATACTTTTCTGAATTGAAAGAGCTACTAATAAGAATCAATGCATATCATGCAAGTCAGCTAATAGAATACATATGCTACAACATAAACTGTATAATTCATTGCATCAAAGTCAGGCAATAGTAGAAGTTTTCATACATAGAATAACTAGTTTGCAATAATCCAAATATGTCCACAGAGAAACATAAATATTTAGGCATGCCCATGATTCAGGCAGATGTGTTTTGGGGGAGAAGAATATAAAAAAGGTATGGAGACTGGGTAGCTCAGGAAAGTTTGGAGGTCAGTGGGCCAGGTACATATGCTGGACATAAAATCAAGGAAGAGAGAGAGAAGAAGATGCTGGGAAAATCAGGGATGGACTGCCTGGCTGCACAGCTGTCCCTTCCATTGTTCTTGGGTTCAAGCATGGCACATCCAACCATTCTCTATTAGTATCTCCCTCTTCCTACCTCCCTTTAGCTGCTACCTATTTGCTTGACTCCAAATAAGTAAAGAAAGGAAGCTACTGGGAAAATCAGGAGGTGCACCAGTATCCATATTGTATAAAGGAAGGAAAAAATGGGTGAGCTAAATCAACTTTGTCCTATTCACCCTGTAAGAACCGTCCAGATTTTGTTTTTGCTGAGACCGGAAACAACTAAAATATTCCAAATTTCCCAATCCCAAATACTGTATGAGTGTTTCAAAAGTTGAAATAAAAACATTTTCCATTTTGCACACAGCCTTACAAGAAATTATGTAAAAATCAATGGAACTGATATAAGGTCATTCGGCAGAACACCTGATAAATATTAATTCTGCCTTTAGTATACTACAAGGAACTATTGTCACACTACTCTTCCCAGATGGTATAAAATACCCAATAATTAAGCAAAGTGCCTCGACTTCTCTTCTCCCATACTTAATGATCAATGCCCCAAATTATTATTAAGGCAAAATAAATACTGAAATATTTATCAACATACATTTGGGGGGGTCCCCAGTGACTGAAAATTGGAGTTTCTTCTCCTTCTCCTTCTTCTCTTTCAGGCAATTCACTAAAGAAAATAGATACAATATGCAACGTTTATATACATGCATCCCATTAACAAATTTGCACATTCCCTAGAATCCTCAAGCTTCTCCGCCTTTCTATAAACATTAAAGAAAATGGACCATTTCCAACTCTTTATTAAAGACAAATACTCCGCAATGTCCTCTTAATTAAGTATACAATCTATCTCTACAGAAAGGAAGTTTAAGTGAAGTTGATATGTTTCAGTGTGTAGCAAGACAAGATTGTATCATCGTGATCATCACTACCATCATTAGCTATAAGAAGTAGAAGAAAAGAGGGTTCTCATGCAGGCTGGGGAATTCTGGGAGATGAAGCTCACATGTCCTAAAGTTGCTAATGTTCAGAAACGCTGATCTAGCCAATGTTGCATGATGTTAAAAAATGTTATTAAAAAAGCCAATTGGTATTTAGATGAGAAACCAATAGAACATCCCAAGGCTATAGACTTACAAGTTAAAAAAATATATCCTGGTAAAAATAATGGTAAACCACTTTCATATTTTGGTCAAGATAGCAACACTGATTTGGGCTTAACTTGACAGACCTTACTTTATCTTGTAACACCTTTGACCCTAATAGATAAATATACCTATCTTTGCCTCCAATAGCTACTTAGTGAGTTGAATATTAAAACTCTAATTACTGACAACTCATTGCTGATTTCTCATAATAAGTTCTTCCTCTGATTTCAGTAAGTCAAATTTACCAACATATTTTTAGGTAAGCATCACTTCATACTTAGACAGCACTATTCTACATAGCGCAGAATCTTGGAAGCTGGAAGGATCAATATCTTCATTTTTCATGTTGTATTTCTCATGATCGACATCACTGCATAGATCTTCTTTAGGGTCACCTTGGTTTGCAATACCTTAGAAGAAGAAATTTGTTATTATTGTCTGCTCTCAGATGCACTTATTTAATACTAAGTGTAATCATAGACAACCTTTTCTAACAGGACTATTTGTTTCTCAATGATAATAAGCTCTTTTTAGGCATTTGTGAGTGATTGAAATGAGAAGAGAATGGGACTAGACATACAGCCTGCTTTTGCACATTCAATTAAGTGGTTTGAAAGAGAACAGTGTTCACTTGACTAGCTTTCCTTTATTGTTCCGTCATAGAAAATCAAGTCATCCATTGTAATAAGAACAGCAATTGTCTGCAGTTAAATTCAAGGTACATCTCCCCTACAGACTTTCCAAGAGAAAGCACAAAGAGATAGGCAGAAAACCTTCAAATTCTAGAACTTCTTTCATTATACCAATAATTCAATATTCTTAAAATAATTGATTTGATAATGTGTACAGAATGAGAACTGCACACGCAATCTAACTTCAGAAATGTATGCTAAACAACTGGCATCATAAATGTTTAAATGGTGGTAAACTGAAGCTAAAAATTAATAAACAGAACCATTGTGGTCAAATATTTTCTTGTTCTAAAATGAAGGGAATTGGATTGGATAGTACTTCTAGCCCCCAGTCCTTCTTGAACAGTTGTAATATTTGGGAATCTTTTTTTTCTGCATAACTTGTTCTAAGATAGGTTATCTAATATAGATGTCAATATGGATATAGATATATAGATATGTGAATATCTATATTTTCATACACTGGTACGATATACCTTTTAGTGGTCAATCTGTTCTTGAGACTGTTCTAGATGCTACAAGCAGTGCAGACGTCATTGGAAGACAGTCTGTTCTCCACAGTTTAAAGGTGTTGGCATTAGACATATAAGATCTTTAAAACTTCATAGAACAACTTCAATCACATCTGTTTTATAGGTAACTATAATTTGGAAGTAAGCTGTCTCTGGCCATGTAATAGATTGTCAATTGGGACTTATGCAGGTTTTATCCACAATGACATATCCTTATACATCTATTATACCCAAATTCTGAAATGTTTTAGGTATCTTTTGAGACCCAGATTTATCCCTTTTTTGATACCTGTTTTAGATATCTTTTGAGAGCCATATTTAGACTAAACTCCCACTAAGTCTTGATGTTTCATAGATAATTTTGGCTCAGAAATATATTTATTTATTCTGAATACTTGTTCATCTTACTTACCATCCAACATAGGATTTTCTTGGCTGCACTCCACTGAAACACCATGGAATAGTGAATTATTAGTACTCTTTTCTTCATTCTTCAATAGAAAAATAAAGGCAATTCAGAATTGAAAGTCATTAACTTAGCCCCATGCTACCAGAAACAAAGATGAGTTTAACAGAAGCTGGGTTTTAAAAGCTGACATATCATTCATTAAACCCTGCTTTCCAAAATCTGTTATGGATTCTTTAAGTATTATGCTAATGGTATCTAGAGAAAGCACCTGAATATCATTAATGATCCTCAGACTATTTAGGTACTGAATTTTAAAGCATTATAATTAAGAGAATACTAATGATTGCACTGAATTTATGACATCACAATACCATTTATTCTTTACATACATACATACATACATACATACATACATATATACATATATCTTTTTTACAGTATATATCAGTAAATACCTCTTCAGTATTAAGATCGTTTGTAGGATTCAGTTCTACCATTTTAGTACTGTCTAATTCTTCAACCCAATGTCCTTCAGTTGCAATGTCCACCACAGGAGATGAAGATATTTCCCTCATATTTATTGACGGACCTCTTCTGTAATCTTGATCCACATCATACACTTCGTCCACTAACATCTCTCGTTCTTCACCAAAATATTCTTCCATAGGGTTCAAAATCTCATGCATTTCCCAGGATTCCTGATCAACATCTGTTTTGCTCTGCATAAGTTGAAACTGTCTCCCCAAATCCAAGTTTGGCTCATCAACAAGCTCTCCCAAGATGGGCTCATCAACAAGTTCTTCTTCAGATTCATTTCTGAAGTCCTACACAAACATCAAACCAGAGCAATTAATAGTAGATAGATAGATAGATAGATAGATAGATAGACAGATAGATAGATAGAGGCAGGCAGATAGGTAGACAGACAAATTCTGCCCCAAGAAGGTGCCAGATCTCAAAAACATTTCCTTATTTTTTTTTTTAAAAAAAACATTAATTTATAAACATAATTACACACTTTAAAAAATGAGACTACCTACTGGCATTATTCTACTAATGAATTTTCAAGTTGCCAACTTTTGCCAAGACAAACAAACCTGTCCACCCCTGGAAGAAACACCTGTAGAAACATTCTTCCCATCTAGATTTACAGAGTGGTACATCTTAGGAAAGACCACAACTAATTCAAACAAACATTTAATATATCTCAATTCAACTTTCATTCTGAAAAAGTCTTTACATAGGACAAATGTTATCGTAACAGAAATATAAATCAATAGAAAACCTTTGGAGCTGCAAGAAGGATTGATGACTCAATATTATTGACTGATTCCTGAGATACTGAACTTCTGTTAAGTCTCTCGGGTTTCACAGAAGAAGTCCCATTATGTTTATTTTCTCCCTTAAAAAAAGAAAGTCACTGTTCAGGAAAATATCAAACCCTAACTTTTAAAAAAGAGAAGACAAACCAAGAAAGCAACTTGTGGACAAAGTCAATGGGGAAGCCAGATTCACTTAACAACTGGGCTATTAACTTATCAACTGCAGTGATTCACTTCACTGTGGCAAGAAAGGCTATAAAATGGGGCAAAACTCACTTAAGAACAGAAATTTGGGGATCAATTGTGGTCGTAAGTCGAGGATTACCTGTAGTCAGTCCTAAGAAGAAATATATAATACAAGAAATACGGAGGAAATGTGAAAAGAACTGTTAGATTCTAAATAAGCCAAACATATGGGCAGTAAAAAATTATACCCAAATCCTTATGGTACATTAATTTATTTTGTCTCCTTTAAATTACTTCTGCCCCCAAATTCCTATATTAATAAAGTTAACAAAAACAGCAGGGCAGTTTCCTAGCTCATCATTATCTACACTTTCCACTGGCTCAAGTAGCATATTTTAGCAGAGTTTTAACTTTTTAATTAAATGTTTTAAGGTTTTGGGACTAGTGAATTACCTAAGAATATCTGAGGCTATAAAAACTCCACAGCTAAGTTGTGATAATTAAATAGAAACCACTATGGACCCATGAAAGAACAACATAGTTTAAACAGCCTTACACTTTAAAAGTTGCATAATATTTGCATTTTTATGTATCAAATGAAGTTTCCACTCAATTACGATTATGATAAATTGTGGCACTGTATGCCTATAAATGATTGGCAAATGAATTTAATAAATAAAGTAGAATCCAATAAAGGAGAATATTTGTAGCTCAGGGTTGGTCCTTGGTGCTCTCTGAGCTTATTTGTTTTCTTGCAGACATTTTATTAACCAAACTAGATAACATAATCAGCTAGTAAGGAGTATGGTTAGCTCTCATGTTATATGCTAATGGATGCCCAGTCAGCATTGGTGGAAGGGGTCTTGGAGTTTACTGTTAGCTTGATGGCAGTTTCTTGATTGGCATATTGTTTACTTCTTGATTGTTGGTCTGATGTTAATCTTGGTGTTAATCTATCTCATCTGGGTGTTGATTGATGGTGGGTAGGTGTTTGGTCTTTTTATTCCCTTTTTGGCTTGTTGTTTATCTCTTTCGCACAATATGCAGTTGTTGTTTATGTCTGTGTCTATTGATGGCCAATTAGTCACAGTGCTAGGCTGCTAGGAGCTCTCTGGAGTTTTTGGACTAGGGTAGTCAGTTTCCGAGTTGAAATTATGGTTAAGTCTGTCCATACGTTGTGAAATTAAAGAGATTTCATTGTGTTCTGCTAGTCTTCTACCTGTTTCTCCTATGTAGTGGTTGTTGCAGTCTTTATATTGTGTGCTGTTTTTATTCTGGGGCTGCTGGGTTGTTTGGACTCCTCAAAGTACAGGCCATTCTATAGCCAATCATACTCTGATTATTATATTTAGTTTGTAAGCATGTATATAAACAAATGTGTGTTTTCTTTTACAACTATATCAAAAAATCATTAATTGCCTAATACTTACAGGACAATAAAAATGGCCCTGCTCTATACGTTTTAGGTAATTTTTCTGACTGTAAGCCTGTAGTAAAAACTTGATTTGATTTAGGTAGCCAGAAGCAGTTGACTTAATATCTTGCTTTGCCAAGGTAAAGACTATCATATTTCTTTTTATTACTGCTTTTTTCCAGATCCTACGGTCTTAGCGTATGGTTAACTGAAGAGTTTGCTCTTTGTCTTAGAATGAATGGTAGATAAAATTGTACCTTTTATTAATTAGAATGCTACATAGAACCTGAAAGGTATATTGCATCTAGTGGCCAATGTATTCAGTCTGTATGTTCCTCCTTGAAACTCTTTAAAAATTCTGAACAATAGACAAATGATTTTGATACATCTAGGCTAATGAAAAGTTCTAAAGAACTTGCACATTTTTTGTAGCATTGGATGGTGCTTGTAAAACTATTACCAAACTGTAGATTTTGGATAGATTTACCATGCATCTGTATGCTCGAATTTTGTTTTTTCATGTGCAAAGAATACCCTTAATATTGAACACATATACATGTGTGTAATGAATACACTTAATATTGTACACATATATGAATTTTAATTTTATTTAAATCACAGTAGCATAAAGGTAAAGGTAGAAGTTTTCCCAATTGTGTCTGAGTCTAGGAGTCAGAGCTCATCTCTCTTTCTTAACCAAGGGAGCCAGTGTTGCCTGAACATCCTTTCCATGGTCATGTGGCCAGCATGACTATATGCCGAGATGCACGGAATGCTGTTACCTTCCCACTGAAGTGGTACCTATTTATCTAGTCACATTTGCATGTTTTCAAACTGCTAGGTGGGCAGGACCTGGGGCAAGTAATGGGTGTTCATCCCATTGCACAGCACTCGAATCTCAAACCCGAGTTGTCAGCCCCTGAGCCATCGCTCTCTCCACAGTAGCATAGATTACTGCAAACTAAGAAACCTCTCAACAGTTGCATTCACTCTTTTCTTTAATCATTCCACAATGTAAATTGCTTCTAGTGTGATCTCCGATGTTTTATTAAATGGCTGTTGTTGGTTTTGTTCTACAAATCACTATTTTAATCCAACTGTAAATGTATATCTTTGTTTTAAGTGATACAAAACTATTTCAAGAATCCATTAAGGCAAAACACTGGGATATAAATTTGAAGTAAAAAGGAGATTAAAAAAAAAGGAGGCTGTCATTTCTCCAAGACAAAATGTTCCTGTTTCTTTAGCATATAACATCTGGACCTCCAATCATGGCAAAACTCAGAAAGAGGATAAATCATTCAAAGAATTTATGGCAAATATATTTTGCTTGCATTAAAATCCTGGTGACCTTTCGCTCAAGTGTTAACCATTACTGAATTGGAAAATGCAAGTTATAAAACATACATTTAATGTTGCTTACCACCAAAGGTTTGCAGATTCCAAGATGAACTTCACCAGGTGGTACAGATTTTAGAACTTCTACAGCTTCTTCTAGACCGATATTATGCAAATACATATCATTTACAGAGACTAAGCGGTCACCAGGGAAGAGGGCACCACCACGTTCAGCCACTCCACATGGCACAAGGGAACTGATGACAAATGCAGTCTTTGTTGGATCTAAGGGATCCTGAAAAGCAGGCAAACAAGAAGATGAAAAATCTACTTTTGTAGAAATGTCATTTCAAGTTCCCAGCTACACTTGTTCATTCATCTGCAAAATATTCTGCTACCACCTTGCCTTGAGGGTGCTATAATGTTATAAAAATATAAAAAGCGCACCAAGCCAAATTGATAAAGGATGTTAAGGAAGGAGAAAAAGGCTGGCGTAAGACGGCCAAAATGTGCTTGAATTGGTAAATGTGATTACGCCAAACTGAACTGAATGTGAACAGCTTAATAAGGTAGCAGTAGAATATCATGATGATGATCAGACCACAGTATAACCATTCAAGTATTTAGAGGATTACTCGTAATAGTTAACTAGCTCAGACTTTTTGGGTACTGCAGTCTTCCAATTTTTATATATTTTTATATATCTTCCTTCGGACACTGACACGTAAATGCTGAGATTTTCGAGCACTTTCTAGCTGAAAAACAAAGAAAGCAAAGTAGTGATTACATGATATAGAAACATGCAATTCTGAATGCACTGTAATCCATACTTTATCCTTATTTCACACAACTCCTCTCTTACATCAGAACAAGAGATTTTAGGTCAAGAGACTTTAAAAGCTTTTATTGAAATAATAAAAGGAGCTTTATTCCCATTTCAGTTATTTAAAGAGAACAGAAGCAGCTGAGGTCTTAACTATTCAAAGTGACCCCTTCTACTGCAAAGAACAAAACAGATGCTAGGCCTGGCAATTTGGATGGATATAAAGAGATGATGTTCTTTTATCTTCTTATATGCTCCCCGTTGATTTTCATAGCCCAATGGTTTTCATTAGAGACAATTATTATCAAGTGGCAGGGAACGAAAGTGAGTAAGTCATCCTTCTTCAGCTTGCTAACATCAGAAAAACTGGCTATACTACCGTCTCGGAGGGCGTTGCTTCGAATTCTGGTCACTGAGGTTCAATTTGGTTTTAACATTCAAGATTTAGGCAGCTTGTTCCTCTTCTGTTGTCTTTCATGAGATCTCCAAACCCAATTCAGTTTGCACCCATTCTTCTAAATCTACCATTAGGGCTCTACAGAAATTTGTTGGTTCAGTGTACCTCTTGCCATCCCTTCCAGTAAATATGAAGCAACAACAAATGTAAATGAATGTCCAAGAATCTTCATTGGGTCCTATTATAATCCCACGATAACTAGTTTGTCTTGATAATCCTGTTGTTTCCCTTGTTATTTTTTTTATTTAAGATCGAGATCTGAACCATCTTGAGAATTGGAACATGCAAAGCAATTGCTTTATTATATGTGTATGTCACCTTTCCTTCAGAAAATTGTGCTTTTCCCATTCCAACTTCACCCAGTAAAATAATCCTGTAAATTAGCCTGAGTTGAAAACAATTTTGACCAAAGCCACCCAAGGAGATGCTGGTTGAAGCTGGGCATGGATTCCACTATTATAAGCAGTGGAATCAGATTATGGGCCAGTTTAGCTCCAGATTGTTAGCACTGACCTAGGACTAGACATTTTTTTTCATTCCCAGAGAAATGCAGAACTATAAGGCTACAGTATCACGGTTGCAAACATCCAGATCATCACTAGAGGACAGCAAAGAGATATAGAAAAGTCTGATTTCTTCAGCCTAGATAGGGATGCTATAGTCACTCCCTAATTCTAAGCCTAAAATCCAAATCACATGCCCTTTCATGTTGCTGTTCATCTGTAGCATGGGTGGACAATTAATGTTCCCAAAGGTCCACATAAGAAACTGGGACTGTTGTAGAAGGCTGCTAATACTATGCCTCCCCACTGTCGCCACACTGCCCACACTTCACCCCCCCACATGATGCCCCACCACCACCACCAATGCCCTGCCCCCTGCCAAGGATGATGCCCTACCTCCCACCAATGCTGCAGATCAGACTAGAACCGCCTACGACAGAGATGTAGTATATGACCTACAAAATGCCCGGATGTGATCTATGGAGTGGCCTCTACAGAGATCTCACAGAAGATAGCAATAGCGATAGCAATAGCACTTAGGCTTATATACTGCTTTACAGTCCTCTCTAAGTGGTTTACAGAGTCAGCATATTGCCCTCAACAATCTGGCTCCTCATTTTACTGACTTGGAAGGATGGAAGGCTGAGTCAACCTTGAGCTTGGTGAGATTTGAACTGCCAAATTGCAGGCAGCTGGCAGGCAGCAGAAGTAGCCTGCAGTATTGCACTCTAACCACTGCGCCACCACAGCTCTAGATCCCTCACTGAGATATTTAATTTCCATCTTGCAATATTATTTCTTTAGTCCATATTTTTACTGACCTTGTTACTATTTTATTGAGGTTATTATGGTGCTATCAGACTACTTGTGACTGTTCAGAACCCACCATTTATTTTCAGAAGTAAAGACAGGAAATTCCTTGTGATTGCAGAAGAATAGGATATGCCGCATTCAAATCAAGGATCCTGGATATGGAATCCCAGATTGCACGTAGAGAATAAGGAATATAGCAATAGCACTTAGACTTATATACCGCTCCACAGTGCTTTACAGCCCCCTCTAAACGGTTTTACAGAGTCAGCATATGCTGAGTTAGTAAGCCAACTGAATAATATCCAACCCAGCTAGGTGCTTTGATTAACTGTACCTAAATAGTGCAGAGCTTTTATGCTACTATGTGCTAATATTTTACCGTCAGCAATTTTCGAGGGCAGATTTAAGAAGTGTTCTTATGCCAAAAGGTTATGCGGCTGCAACGATAGAACAGTCAAACCACTGGCCCATGTCTTATTATACTGTTTTCTATAGACACTCACACAACAGTTTAATAATGACTCTCATCACTCTTTTTCTGGATGATTAGATGAATTTTATTTACACCAACCCCTTTGAATGCCTTGCAGAGTTCTAACTGTCACTGTTTGCAATACTAGTTTGTAACTGTAATAATAAGGATTTTATTTAGTTTATTGAAAATGGAAAATTTCCTTATGTCACTATATCTAGCATGGGTGCAAATAAATAAATAAATCCATAATTAAAGGATTATGCTCTTTTGTTAGATACTACTGTGACTGTTTCTATAGTGAGCAATCCAGGACTCAATAAAATTGTTCTGGTACTTTTATAAGCATAAACATATAGCATAATATTAATAAGTTGCTCTTTTTACACTTCAGTCATTTTATTTCAGTCACTAGCCAGCAAACCTTTTTATACAGGCTACTAAAAATTATTAATATAAATGAATACAAGATAGTCAAAGGATTTTAAATGTTCAGCTACTAAGCTCCGACAAAACCAATTATCTTCAAGTAGAGGGAGCTCTCATACAGGAAGAGAAGCCACAGAGGAGAAAATGAATGCAGAAACAGTCTTTAATGCTGCAGAGAAGAACCGGTTGTCCCCAAAACAGCTGAATGGCAACTGTGCTGAAGGTAAAAGAGTTACTCCAAAAGCTAAATGATAATTGAACAATAAAAGGACAAGAAACCACATTTGTGTTCAAAGACTTTGGGAATTCTTAGTCCTTTCTTCATAAACTGTTTAGGTCATTAAAAGGGTCTTATCTATTTATAAAATTTATTTTTAAAATGTATGACTCCTCTTCCATTTTGGGATTGCCAAGTGTTTCGCATCATCTAAAATTCCATTTAAAATTCAATACACCGATTAAAAATATTCAAAACTAACAGCATTACAAATATCCTCTAACTTAAAAGGCTTCTGTAATAGAGATGCTTGAAGCCTTTTTGTAAGTTTTTAAAATGTGAGTCCAGTCTCAACACGAGGTTGTTCTGTAACATAGGTCCCATCACCAACAAAGTAGAGGTAGAAGTAGAAACATCTTGATGTTTCTGTTGCAGAGTCAGCAAAAGATTCAATTATGTACGGGAGTAAATGGTCTTTTATATAATTTTGGCCGATGCCATATATAACTACATACAGTATGATGGTCTACTTGATTAGAACTC
This sequence comes from Notechis scutatus, assembly GCF_049901735.1. Taxonomy (NCBI): domain Eukaryota; kingdom Metazoa; phylum Chordata; class Lepidosauria; order Squamata; family Elapidae; genus Notechis; species Notechis scutatus. The sequence continues at coordinate 68,560,581 of NC_142011.1, read as the reverse complement.
AAGTCGTTGGCTTCAAATCAAGTACAGCTGCTCCATCATCAGCCACATTGCTCCCACTCCCCTTACACCATGTGGGAAGCCATAATTAGGACATCTTTGTGGCTCAAAAGCCACAAACTAAGGTTACAACTATGGCATATTCATAACAAAAACATTACCACCATCTTTTTTACTGGGTCCAATAGGATAGCTACATTTATGATTATCTGCAATTCATATTTTATTTAGACAAATTGTCATTTGTAAACTCCCTTTGTTACAGAGAATGAAAGAAATAAAACTCAATATATAGGTTATACAGATGCTACTTCTACTTTGTTTTCAAATCCCAGGAAATACTCTTAGCTTCTGATTTCCTAGCTTTTTCGCATCTCAATGAACAAGAAATTGTAGGGTTGTTGTTTTTTAAAAAAACCTGAATATTATTTTGCTTCTTTGTGCTTTCATGCCTAGATCTAACTTTACTATTACTAAATCTCTCTAGATAGGACCTGATGGTAAAGACTGCAACGACGACACCATTAAAGCCAACATCTTTAACACATTCTTCGGCTCAGTATTTGTAAACAGCAATGGATCATGCCCAGTATTTCCTAGCCGTACCACAGATAACAACAATGATCTAATACATATCAATTTCACAGAAGACAATGTTGAAAAAGCACTACGCAATCTAAAACCATCCCTATCTATTGGACCGGATGGAATATGTGCCTACTTCTTAAAAAAGCTATCCACTGCCATAGCCAAATCTCTAAGCATAATCTTTGAAAAATCTTTCAGGACCAGCTCCTTGCCTAACCTATGGTCACAAGCCACAGTCATCCCCATCTTCAAAAAAGGAGACCCAAGCCTAGTTGAAAATTACAGGCCAATCTCCTTATGCTGCGTCACCTGTAAAGTCATGGAATCAATTATTAACCAATCCATCATCCTCCACTTAGAGACAAATAACCTACTCTCCAATAAACAATTTGGTTTCAGAAAAAAACTATCCTGTAATCTGCAACTCTTACACTGCAAAAACATATGGACGACACAACTCGACCAGGGCAAAGCAATAGACGCAATCTACATAGACTTCTGTAAAGCCTTTGATTCAGTGGTACACGACAAACTACTCCTAAAAATAAAATCCTATGGTATCTCTGGACAACTGAATAACTGGATAGAAGCATTCCTGTCAAACAGACAACAAATGGTCAAAATTGGGAGCGTCCTATCAAATCCAGTACCTGTCAATAGTGGTGTCCCCAAGGCAGTGTTCTAGGACCAACTCTCTTCATACTCTACATAAATGACCTCTGTGATCATATTAAGAGCAATTGCGTTCTCTTCACTGATGATGTAAAGCTGTTCAATACCACAGACAATACTGCTACCCTACAAAAAGATCTTGACTATGTATCAGAATGGTCAAACAAATGGCAACTTCAAATCTCAACAAATAAATGCTCTGTCTTACATATTGGCAAAAAAATCAGAAAATAAAATACAAGCTGAATAGTCAAGATCTTGTTGATGACCCAAGCTCTGTAAAGGACCTTGGAATACTCACCTCTAATGATCTAAGTGCTAGAGCCCACTGCAACTACATAGCCAAAAAGGCATTAAGAGTTGTTAACCTAATCCTACGTAGCTTTTTCTCTGGTAATATCACACTACTAACCAGAGCATACAAAACATTTGCTAGACCAATACTCGAATACAGTTCATCAGTCTGGAACCCACATTACGTATCTGATATTAGCACAATTGAGAAAGTCCAGAAATATTTCACAAGAAGAGTTCTCCACTCCTCTACTCGTTGTAGAATACCTTATGCCACCAGACTTGAAATTCTAGAACTAGAAAACCTTGAATTACGCCGTCTTCAGTCTGACTTAAGCATGGTATATAAAATCATACATTGCAATGTCCTACCTGTCAATGAATACTTCAGCTTCAACCATAACAACACAAGAGCACACAATAGATACAAACTCAAAGTTAACCGCACCAAACTTGATTGCAGGAAATACGACTTCAGCAATAGAGTGGTCAATGTCTGGAATACTCTACCCGACTCTGTAGTTTCTTCCCAAACCCCAAAAACTTTAACCTTAGACTGTCTACTATTGACCTCACCCCTTTCCTAAGAGGTCTGTAGGGGGCGTGCATAAGCGCACCAACGTGCCTACCGTCCCTGTCCTATTATTTCTCTTATTCTTTTTATTTTTCTTATATGTACCCATTTCATGTATTCACAACTATGTATACACTTATACTTATTATCTTGTAAACAATTGGCAAATCAAATAAATAAATAAATAAAATAAATAAAACAACAAAAGATTATACAGCAGGTAAGGGTACCTTACCAACTGGAAAATACTTTTTACATTACTGTCACCTCTGTAAGATAGATCAGACAAAGGAACAAATATTGCATAAACCTAAAGCTACTTCTGTGAGAAAAGTTACAATAATAGAATTTTGCAGGTCTGAACCTACTTCCTTTCTTCTTTCTTCTACCTCCATGTGAATTGAGATATGTGTTGTGTATGTATGTGTGTGTGTTTGTATGAGTGCATTCTGAAGCATTTTCGTAAATAATTTCCTTGTTTATCTGATTGTTGCTAATGGCTCTTCCATTATCCTTCAAAGCCAACCTCTACACTCACTACAATTACGGAAGGTGTATTTCTGAAAGTTCATTCTTCCTCAATTTTCTCAGGTGACAGGAGACGATAACAGCTTTTTGTAGATACAAAATAGTTGTCATCTGTATTAGCCAACAGAGGGCACTAAAAGACCAAGTGAACCAATTTTGCTAAGCATAATATTTAATTGTGTTCAATCATTAAAAGAGGTTTTATTCTTAAATTGCCAAAAGATCTGGATTACAAGATGAGTTGCACCAACATGCAATAAGACAAAATGGGATTTTCCAGGCTGAAATACAAGTTAATGAAAGTAAGGAAGAATCCAAGGTGAGGCATGGGACAAGCAGCAGAGCTTCTAAAGGAAAAGGGTAGAAGGGATGGAGAGGTAGAAAGCATACTAGAGAGAAGAAACTAAGAGTGTTTAGAAAGTGAGAGCAACAAATCTACCTTGAAAAGGTTCAAGACTTCTGGCAAACATATATTCTGGAACAGTAAAGCAACCTAATGCAGGCTAATATGTGACAGGTATATATTTTGGATATGTTGCATGTCAACCCTTGTCATGTTAAAGCAGTGGTCTCATGCATTCTTTTAGAAGACATGTCATCAACATAGATTCTTACAAAGCTTCAATCCTCAAGCAAGCCTCAGCAGAATACAAGTCCAAACCATTTATTCTGAAACTTCAAGTTTCCTGAGAACATTTGTATTTACTTAACATTTGATCTTTTTAGGAGCACAAACAAGAAAATGCCAAGAGTGAACCCATGCTTGCTAGTTGCTTTCAGAGAAGATTGTCTTGGTAAGACTAGTGTTTATCGTTTAGGTAAATGTATTTCCTGTAAATCTAGCACTCTCAAATTGCAAAATATCTATTACCACAAATATAGATGAGCTGTAATACTGAACAAACATCTCCCTGTCATTTATCCCTTCCATTTTAAGTTACTCCCTAAACACTTTTGCTACTGTCAGTATGTCTATGCTGCAAATTATCCAAGAAAAACACCCATTAAAGATCTGAAGCTGCAGTAATGGCATTGCATTTTGCAATATACTATTAAGAGAATTAAGGTATGAAACAATTTCCTCACAGGTTTGTATCTTTTGCAATCTTCTCATAAGTACTGTACTTTTTTTTACACTAAACCCTATAAGGTTGAATATATTGTTGACAACAATCCTATCTGACATACTCCTGGCTTATATAACTCTCCCAAAATTAGAAGAAATCTTTCTCTTCTTGTCTGTCACACATAAAACAGTTCTGTGAAAAAACCTCCATAGTACAACCTACATTGTGATATGGCTAGAAAATTCAAAAATTCTATTGCTGGATTTCATTACAGAGTTGTAGGTACACTGAACTTTAAGGAACATTGCAAACTACAAACAGAAACCAGAGAAGATAAAACAATGTCAAAAAATCACAAGTAGCACAAAAAGAAAAATTCAGTTCAGACTAAATACTTCATTAAATAAAGCGGTCTTGGTGGTCTAAAAAAAAGGATGATAAACAATTTTATCATAATCATCTCATTATCTCCTACTGCACTGCAACTGCAAACTATTCACCACTTTCAGGCCAATCAATTTCACACGTTTGGTGAAACCTGATTTATTATCTTGAGCATCATGAAGAAAAGGTAGGATATGAAGGATTTAAAAAAATAATAAACAAGTTCTAATTGAAGTTACCAAAATTACTCCAAATAAAGGCTAATCAAAACTTTCTTGGCAAGTTAATACACTTTCTTGTTGGAAGTTTTTAAGAAGAGAGTGGAGAACCATTTGTCTGTAATGGTTTAGGGTCTCCTGCTTGAACAGGGGGTTGGACTAGAAGACCTCCAAGGTCCCTTCCAACTCTTTTTATTCTGTTGTTTTTTCCTTCTCTTCCATGGGTACAACAGGTGGACAATTATATAAAATAACTAGATTATGGGTAGGGCGTGCTTCACACCAGTGGTGGGATTCAAAAATTGTTGTCGCCGGTTCGGTGGGCGTAGCTTGGTGGGCGCGCTTTGCGTGCGCACATGTGCCAAACGTGCACTTTGCGCAGGTGCAGAGGCGTTCTAAACTTGCCTCTTGTAAGCCTGCACGATGCCGGTCGCTTGAGCAGCTGCCGCGCAAAGCAACTGCGTTTCAAATTCTGCTGATAAAAGTGAGTATGGGAGCCCGGGCAGGCAGGTGGGCCCAACAGCTAACTGGTTCGGTGTCCGCTGCTCATCCCTCCTACCGGCTCTCTAGAACCAGGCAGAATCGGTTGAATACCACCACTGCTTCACACCATGTTGCCAGGACCATTTTTTTTTCTTTTTAGAAAGTTGTGAGGATTGCTTTGTTTTTTCTTCAAACCACTTTACACAGATGTGGCAGTTTTCCTATGTTTCCTGCTTCAAAATGGGAAACTATACATCAATTATTGGCGGTACATATGAAATTTGCAGTCAGTATGAATGTGTGTAATAGAGAGGAGGCCCATCTTGGTTTGTATTCAGTTCTTAACTCTAAACTAGGACAAACATTGCAAACAGCACTTACTGCAATATGTCAATCCTAATCATGCATCTGATACTCTCAAAGGAAAAAAAATAGGAAGATCTTCTCAGAACAAAATATTTCTTTCTAAACATGGACACACATAGACCACTATTATGTTGCAGATAGTATAATTTGTTTGTCTGTGAATGTGCTAGATAATTAAAATCTGTAATTGTAGAGAACTTGTGGTTAAACACTAAGCTAGAAACCAGATACTCTCCCTTGGCCCAACTTAATTCACAGAGTTGTTGCAGAAAAAATAGGAAGGGGGAGGAGTTTAGATATGTTTTCTGCCTTGAGTTGTTCATTAAAATAAGCTAAGATATAAATTAAATAAATAAACACACAGCTTAGAATAGGAAGGTTTGATTGTAGAGGGTCTCTGAGATTGGTGGTTACCTAGAATGTATTAAAACATAAATACATGAAAACCAAGATTAGATGAACTGTACTTGGCAATTTTATTGTACACCACTCAGAAAACAAAAGGGTAAATATAAGAGCTAATTGTAACCAACCCTATATATCTTGCTCTTGGAAATTTAAAAGAAACAGGATGAAGGTGTGCCTTTGCATACATTTAGAATGACTACCCTCTTTCCAGTGAAGAGAATACAATATTTTTCAATAAAAATGAAAAACTGTTGAGTTATCACTATGACTTTGCCTCAGTCTTAAATTGTGTAAATGCATTCCAGCTGGAGGGCGCTTTTGGAACAGTGAAAGACAAACTTTGAAAAAATAAAAGATGAGTATTTATCGATCTGCAATAAAGAATATTGCAATGTATTTCATAAAGCTCTGCTATACATCTGGCATTAATCAAAACTTCTGTTGCAGAAAATGTCAGTAAAAATCTAGAGAAAAAAAATACAAGACAAAAAGAAAAGAAAAATAACTACAGGCAGAATTGGCAAAAGAATTGGTGCTTAACGTCGCTCTCTGTTTAACATGCTGGCATGAAAAATCCAGCTTCACTTATAGAATTGAAATAAAACTCTCTTTTGTTTTTATTCTTCAATTTCAACCCAATAACTTAAACTAGATATGATCTTTGTGCTAAAGAAATGAAGCCATGTTACGAGATAAAATGTACAGTATTTTTTCAGGATTATGAAAGTAAATCTTGACAGATTCAACCACAGGGGCTCTCAGAAATCATGTTTAATTTTTGAAAAAGCAACAGAAATATAAATGTTGCTATTTCAGATATTCAGATGCCACTCAAATAGTCAGATGCCACTTGTGGTTTGCTATTGAACAGTGACTACAAACTATGAGTTCTTGCAAATTAAATCTAGCATTAGTTCCTTCAAAAGGCCTTCATATATTAAGAACTGAAACATTTGTTTCTTCATAATCACTCAGACAAGCCAGAAATGTAGTTTTCACATGAAATATAAAAGGGCTTGTTGATGATGTTGTGTAATTACCAAAATTTAACCAGCAGCGTTTGCCAACATAAAAACAGCCACAGGTAGGCCTCAATGTGAGTCCAAAATTTCCATTGCTAAGCAAGATAGCTGTTGAGTTGTGCCTCATTTTATGACCTTTCTTGCAATAGCTGTTAGATGAATCACTGCAGGTATTAAATTAGTAACATGGCTGATAAGTGAATCTGCTTTTTTCTTGTCAGAAGGTCACAAAAGGTGATCCCATGACCCCAGTATAAATACATGCCAGTTGCCAATTTAACTACTTGACCATGGGGAATGCAACAGTCATAACTCTGAAAAAATAGTCGTTAGTCACTTTTTTACATGCCATTGTAACTTTGAACAGTCACTAAACAAGTAGCTGTAAGTCAGAGTCTACCTGGAGTAATTCCATGAAGGACCATGAAACAGAAGTGACTTCCAATAATTTTGCTAAGACTTGGAAATTCTCCTGTATGGATTAGAACCCAGATCGATTATTTCTGAAAACTACACACAAAGGGCAAACCGTTTACTGAATGGGATAAATGGGAAAGTACCAAATTGGGACATAAAATTCACAGACAGAAGCAACATAGAGTTTCTCGCCATGTAAAAATCAGGGAGATCTACAGGAGGTATGAGTGGAATAGAATAACAGAGTTGGACGGGATCTTGGAGGTCTTCTAGTCCAACCCCTTGCTTAGGCAGGAAACCCTATACCATTTCAGACCAATGAGTGATCAAATTTGCCTAAACAAATCTAAGTCAAGTGGAATTCAGCATTGAAGCTACAAAGAAAAGTGGAGTGCACCAAGTGTTGGACAGGCAAACAAGGAATCATCTTTTTTTAAAAAACAAAACAAAAACCTCTTTCTTCATTTTAATTAGAAACAAAATCTGTTTAAATTTTGGGTAAGAAATGAATGAGTTGTCTAAGGTGTAGAATGTGGTTTTGGAGAATACAGCTAACCCAAGATAAAAGAATTCCTGGTGTAATTCATTCACACACACCAATGAAGTAAAGTGCAGGTTTTCAAAATTGCTCACAACACATGAAGGACAAGGAACTTTGTCTCTAAAAGATTAGAAGTTGCTAATAGGTTGCAATTTCCCAAGCATTGCTGATTGGTGGCCTCTCTTCTGAGGGTCTCTAGAAATTAAAATTAAAACCTCTAATACTGAGAAGATGCAACTGCAGGCAACAACATACATCTGCACATTTTGCATGAGGGAAGATGCCTGTGAGAGCCATTTTGAAGTTAGCTCTTTGGCCATCAGGTTCGGGACTATAGTGGTACTCTGGTACTTAATTGCTTTGAAACTCATGAAATTTGGTACTCAATGAATTTTGTCCCAGTACTCATCATTTGCTGGTACTAAATGCACCAGCTAGAACTTGTTGGTGTTGGCTGCTTTGTGACTCACTACATTATTCCTTATGGAAAAAATCTGTTTGGTACTCATTATTTTTGTGACTCAACACGCCTCCCAGAATCAATTAATGAGTGCCGAGATACCACTGTATTAAATTAGTACATTTACAAAGTACATGAATGCAGCCAAATATAAGGTTCCTTTAAGAAAGCATATAAATTATAAATGGAAATCATAGTGTAGCGCTTAATGGGGCTATGTTACTATAGTTTGGGCTGTATATCTTCCCCCTTTTAAAATGGCATTTATTTTTAATCCATGTGAAATGTGGAAGACAAGTAGTTAGGATTTTGCAACTGTCACTTCCCAGCCAAATTATCCAGAAAATAAAATGTCATCCCTCCTCTAAGAGAACATATCCAAAATTAGTGTAAAATGCATAGTTACAGATTCTTTTTGACAATCCCATAATAATTTTCTGCCAGAAAATGATTCCCAATCCACCCATTTGGGGATCCCCTTCACCTTCCAAATGCATCTGGCATTGCTCATGGTGAGCAACAGTATACTGGAATAGACAAAGACAAGTGAGCAATGGCTAAAGATTCCAGAAATGCAGTACAGAAAGCCTCAAATATGGCCTTTGTTCGCTTAGCAATAAACCTCTGTCCTGCTTTGCAAAAGTGAGTTTTACTTTGGGTGATTTATTACATAACTACAGCAAAGAGATATTAGAGCTCATTAATTATCTCAGAGTATAACACTTTTAAATTAAGTTATCAGCCATACAAATGTCACAATGGATGTCACTTACTCACTTTAACATATAATGATACATTGCAAATACTGCTGGAAAGAGGATAGTTTTCCAGGAAGCTTTAGAAGCAAAACATACGGTCCATACTCTTTGCATTTGGATTTTCTCTCTATCTGCACCTGCCAAACACCAACACATAACTTCTTACTCTCAATATTATTATTTGTTAAATTTATTTGTCGCCTATCTTGCTTTGGGGCTACTCTAGGTGGCTTACTCTATTACACCATGTTGTTTTGGGATTATCAAAATCATGTGAAGTTTGGTTCCATTTGTATTCCACAATTCTACTTTCTAGAAGATTCCAAAGACAGCAGGGATGTTCCTAAAATGAAAATATAATAAATGCATACAGACATAACCACAAATCTGTTAAAAATGCAAACCCCTCAAAAATACTAACCGAGAATAAGACTGCATAATCCTTCATGCTTGAAAGTCATGAGCGAACACAAACATCTTAAACTGTGTTCCAAAATTTGTAGAACAGAAAAAATGAATCTGTGACCATCTTGTTGTCACTAAATGTCAGCTCCCAGCTTTCCTTACCACTGTCCAAGGTAGCTCTAACAAACGTCTTCCTGCAATATTTTACCAATCCTAGATAGACAAGCTAAAGGCTTCACAGAGAATCAGGGGAACAAAACAAGGTAAGAAAACATTGGTTCCATCTGGCCATCTGCACTTGTTTTCCTCCTTGCTAGAGGCAGAGAAGGAATCAAGTCTCATTAGATGGTCTAACACTGAATGGTTACTCATCTGAGAGTTTGTTGGAATGGCTCCAAGCCCAGGATACGCAAAACTTTAAATGGTTCCTCACAGCATTTTGAAAAGAACCCGGAAATTGACCGAAAACCAGCTGAGCTCTTTTAACATCAGATTTATATCTTCCTGGCAGCTAATATAAGTTATTTTCTTATGCTTCAATGATAACCACTGCATTAATCTAATCAGAAGGTGGGAAGGGCTGCCAATAATGACATGGATCCAGAAAGAAAGGCAGAATCACCCCAATATTTCTTTTCCAATAGGTGACATTTGTTCCTCTTATTTCACCTTTAGTCTGCCTTTTTCTAGCAATGCATTAATGATAAAAAGTCGATTCATACTGAACAGACACAAGACTGTTGCCTTCTAGATGCCTTAGACTACAAATTTGTTAATTCCTAAATATTGTCTGTACTGCTAGAGACTTAGAGAAACTATAATAATTTAATGTTTATATATTGATTATATACCACAGGAAAATGTTCCAACTGCTCCACACAACTGAGATAATTATGTTTTTCAGAGTCCTGCCTCTAAAGAAATTCACCCTCTAATTGTCATCTCTGCTATATCTTCCAGAAACAAGTATGCTCTATTATAGTCTTTATTTATGTACGCCACCTATGAATTGCAGTAACTATATTTATGTATTTATGCTAAGTTTTCTATTAAGTAAATTCAGGCTATTATAGCAACAGCAACTCTGTTTACCATTTTTATTTGTTTAACTTTAAATGGCCTGCCAAGATAGCTCTTATCACTAAATATACTACATCTAGGAGGTTTTAAAAAATTTATAGCTTGCAAATATACATTTTAAATCATCCATTCAGTTGTATCCAATTCTCAGAGACAACTTGCATGAATCCTGTAAGTTTTCTTGGCAAGGTTTTTCAGAAGTAGTTTGCCATTGCTTCCTTCCTAGAGTTGAGAGAAAGTGGCTGGCCCAAGATCACCCAGCTGGCTTTGTGCCTAAGGATGAACTAAATTTACAGTCTCCAGTTTTGTAGTCTGATGTCCTAACCATTACACCAAACAAGCTCTCCACAAATACACATATCGCGGTATAAACCAATGCCTTAAAATGCTGGGATATCTAAAAGTTTTACATCCAATGACCAATATTTCATGTTTAGCTACATCTTAATCTAAATATTACTGAAGTTGCCATTAATTCTAAACATGAAATGAAAACAATTATAGATCCCTGAAAAAGCTAAAAGAGTGTAAAATGTGAGCTCCTCAAAATAAAAATGTTTTAAAAATGTCAACCTGAGTCACGCAGGCACACTTTAACTATTTCTTTTGTAACCTGTTTCCAATTTTAGATCTTGCATTGTTAAATTACAGTTGATTTTTTACCTGACATATGTATACAGCAACAGAATGTATTTGTTTTGTTTAACGGCAGTGTTTACAAAGCTTCCAGATACCTAGCAGCTAGCTAAGTTCTTTAGTAGTAGAATTAGAACAGAATAGAGCTGGAAGGGACCTTGGAGGTCTTCTAGTCCAGCCCACTGCTCAAGCAGGAGAACCTGTACAATCTCAGACAAGTGACTGTCCAGTCTCTTCTTTAAAACCTCCAGTGATGGAGCATCCACAATTTCTGGACACAAGTTGTTCTACTAGTTAATTGTCCTCATATTAGGAAGTTTCTCCTTAATTCCAGGTTGCTTCTCTCTTTGATTAGTTTCCAGCCATTATTTCTTGTCCTGCCCTCTGGTGCTTTGGAGAATAATTTGAGCCCCTCTTCTTTGTGGCAGCCCTTCAAACACTTAAATTCTGCTATCCTGTCACCCCTAAGTCTTTTTTTCTTTAGACTAGCCAGACCCAAAACCTGCAGCCATTCTTCATATGGTTTAGTCTCCAGGCTTTTGATCATCTTAGTTGCTCTTCTCTGAACTTTTTCCAAAGTCTCAATATCTTTTTGTAGTATGGTGACCAAAATTGGTTGCAGTATTCCAGGTGAAGTCTTACTAGGGTTTTGCAAAGTGGCAGTAATACTTCCTATGATATTGATTCTATGCCTCTGTTTATATAACCCAGGATTGTATTAGCTTTTTTGGCTGCTGCTGCACATTGCTGGCTCATATTCAAGTGATCGTCCACTATGACTTTTATTTATTTATTTGTTTGTTTGTTTTGTCAAAAGCTTACAATACAATAGAAATAAGAATAAACATAAGTTTAAATATAAGAAATAGGAAGTAATAATTGGGGACAATAGGAGAGGGATGGTAGGCACGATTGTGCACTTATGCACGCCCCTTACAGACCTCTTAGGAATGGGGTGAAGTCAATAAAGGTTAGTTTGAGGGTAAAGGAGTGGGGTTTTGAGCAGGTGACAACGGAATCAGGTAGTGAGTTCCAGACATTGACCACTCTGTTGCTGAAATTGTACTTCCTCCAATTGAGTTTGGAGTGGTTTACATTAAGTTTATATCTGTTGTTTGCTCTTGTGTTGTTGTGGTTAAAGCTGAAATATTCATCAAGTGGTAAGATGTTGTAACATATGATTTTATGTACAATGTTTAAGTCCAATGTTAACCGGCATAGTTCAAGGTTGTTGAGGTAATTTCCCATTAGGAGAATGAGCGCATACAGGGAGACGTATTGAGAGAAATGTTTGAATAATACATACACAGCACACAGATACACTGTACAGTAAATGTAGGTTTTTACTTCCAGAAACTTTTAAGCAAAGTTCAAAATAGGCAGTCCAAAATCATTCACAGGTAAAATCAGTCAGTTTCAGTTCAGGGATAATTCCAATAACAAAGTCCAGTGTCAAAAACAGTTCAGTAACAGACTTACATCAAATCCATGAATATCAGTCAATTAGGAAAAATGGAGGAGCGGCAATACTTTCCAACAGAAGGAAACAAAGACTCACTCACACTCTCTTCTGAGACTAAGACTAAGACTAAACAACCCAGGTTTCTGGCTGTTAGGTTACTTACACTCCTAACAAAGGTTATCTAAGCCTAGAATCTCAAGTCTGGTGGTGTAGGGTATTCTGTTGCAAGCAGAGGAATGTAGTACTCTTCTGGTAAAATACTTCTGGACTCGCTCAATTGTATTTATGTCTGATATACAGTGCAGATTCCAGACACCAGAGCTGAATTCAAGTGTTGGTCTAGCAAAGGTTTTGAATGCCCTAGTTTGCAAATCAGTATTACCAGAAGAGAAGCTTCGTAAAATTAAATTTACAACTCTTAACTCCAAGGTCCCTCCCACATTTACTGTTTTAAAACTTTTTTAAAAAAATAGCACATTTATCAGCAAGATTGGCAAAGTATATCATTCTGTGTTTCCTCATTCCCCATTACAGAAAAGTGAATTAGTGTTGTTGGATCATTAACTTTGCCTATAATGTTCATTGGCAGTATTCATCCTCATGATTCTATACCCAGTATATATAAACTTTAGAAAATTCTTTATTAAAAATAAAACAAGCCTTTAGTTGAGGTCAATTGCTGATGATGGCGAACCTATGGCACGCGTGATGGCGAACCTATGGCATGCGTGCCACAGGTGGCACGCAGAGCCATTTGTGTCAGCATGCGAGCTGCAGGCAAACTTACCTCACTACGCATGCGCGCACCTCACAGCTGATTTTTGGCCGGTTTGAGGCCTTTTTTCTGCCTCCCAAAGGCTTGAGGAAGGCTACTGGAGGCTTTGCAGGCCACAAACTAGCCCTGTTTCGTCACTTCCTGCTTTTCCAGAAATACTGGAAGTGATATAAACGGGCCTAGTTTTCAGCCTGAAAAGCCTGCAGAAGCCTTCCTCAAGTCTCTGGGAGGCCAAAAAAGGCCTCAAACCGGCCAAAAATCAGCTGTGAGGTGCAGTGCAGGTAAGGGGGTGGTGGGGTGGGTGGGTGGGGATTGCGCGTGCATGCGTAGGGTCGTGGGGGGCACGCATTGCCTTCTGGGTGCTGGCACGTGAGCGTGCAAGAGTGAACACAATTTTTGGCACACGAACCCAAAAAGGTTAGCCACCACTGCCCTAGGGAAAAGGGAATATCCATGCAGTTTTCTTGAGAGCTGTACCCAAAATGGTTTTCTATTGCCTTTTCCCATTATGTTTTGCAATGTCTAGTGTTCCTGGTCTCCAAAAACTAGCCAAAATCAAGTCTATGTAGCTTCAGCTGCCAAATAGATGTGTGACTGTTAGGTCCTTTGTGTTCTCTGAGCTTGGCTGTTTTCTTGCAGATGTTTCATCACCAAACTAGATAACATCATCAGTGCTGATGTTGATGCACTGATTACCTAGTTATGTAATGAAATGTCTGCAAGAAAACAATCAAACTCAGAGAACACCAAGGATTCATAGTTCAATCCTGAGCTACAAATATTCCCTTCTATCAGTTATGTAATTCTCTATTACATTTCATAGGGTAGCCTAAAACATACATGTTGATCAAATCTGATTTGGTTGTTTTAAAGCCTCAAATTCTATTATTCGGAAGGAAAACAATTTACACTTCAAAAAAGAAGATGTAAGACAAGGTCTTCTCTTACAAAATCTCAGGAAAGATACTCTAAAGCAGTTATGGGGGAGACTTGGGGGGGGGGGGCTTTTAAATGCTTGTATCCCTATTTTATTAGGACTTAACAAAATTGCTCCTGACAGCATATTTTCTTGAGTTATCCCAATGGCAAAAGCCATGAAGGCAGCAGGACACCTCAGAATACAGGTAATCCTCGACCACAACGGAGCCCAAAATTTATGTTGTTAAGCAAGTCAGTTGTTAAGTGAGTTGCACATCATTTAACAAACTTTTTTTGCCAAAAATGTTATGCAAATCACAATGAAGCTGTTAAGTGAATCATGTGGTCATTTAGTGAATCTGGTTTTCCCCATTGACTTGGCTTGTCAGAAGCCAGCTAGGAAGGTTGCAAATGAAGATCACACAATTCCAGAACAGCACAACCATTGTAAATAGAGGTAGTTCGTGAGTTATGACCACAATTAAGCCCAAAATTACTGTTGCTAAGTGAAACATTTGTTAAGTGAGTTTTGCCCCATTTTACAATTATTCTTGCCACAGTTGTTAAGTGGATCATTACATTTGTTAAGTTAGTAACATGGTTGTTAAGTGTAGCGGTTAGCTGGCAGCAGGTGCAAATGGCTGAGGAGGGCTAGGGCTCAGATGAGGGGCCAGGACCATTAGGGTGTGGACTACTGCCTTCAGAGATTGTGGGGGCTGGCAGCAGCGATGAGGAGATTCCCAAGGAGCCTGTGCCAAATGCGCGTGCATGCAGGATTGCTTGCAGGAAAGAGCAACAGCACAGGTGACTCGGGAGTAAGGCTACAAGGTAATCGGCCCTCCTTCAAGAAGATAAAAGCCAGCTGTGAAGCTGATGTTCTTTGCAGGAAGCAAAGATGTTTTGAAACTCAGCCTCATAGACATTACAGTATCTTAAGTTGGTATTTGAAGACTCTTGTGTTATGAAATATTTCTTATCTGTGACTCTTGGCAGCCTCACACAGTTTTGGCAAGGTTTGTGCTTATCAAAGTTAATTAGTTTGCAGCAGCCTTTTAATTGGGGATTCGTAAGATTCATCAAAAGGTTTCTGTTCCCTTTGGTTATTGTTTGTCTTCTTGGAAAAGGGTTTGGGTCAGAACATTAAGTGAATCTGGCTTCCCCATTGACTTTGCTTGTTAGAAGGTCGCAAAAGCCGATCACACGATCCCAGGATACTGCAACCATCATAAATATGAACCAATTGCTAATTTTGATCATGTGACCCTGGGGAATGCAACAATGGTCGTAAGTGTGGAAAAACGGCCATAAGTCATTATTTTCAGTGCCGTTGTAATTGGAATGGTCACTAAGTGAACTGTTGCAAGTCGAGAACTACCTGAACATGCCAGATGCCTGGATTTTAAACATGTAACCCTGGGGATGCAATAGTTATAAGTGTGAAAACTGGTCATAAGTCATAAGTCACTTTATCCAGTGCCATTGTAACTTTGAACAGAAAGTAAACAAATGATTGTAAATGGAAGACTATTTGTTAATACTGCTGTGGTTTGCCTGCAGCCTGTGCAGACGGCAGCAGAATCGGACAGTGGGGAAGAACAGGGACCAGTCTGGGAATCTGGAAAGGACTCAGATAAGGGTCCTGCATCCGATACAGAGATGGGGCCAGGACCATCTGAGAGTTATGTGCTGACTCCAGAGCCTCCAGAATCTGGCAGCAGTGAGGCAGAGGAACAAGGGGAGCCTGTTCCCAGTGCACGTGTGTGCAAAGCTGCCAGAAGGCAAGAGCAGCTAAGACAAAAGAGGCGACTCGGGAGTAAGGCTTGGAGGTGATTGCCCCTCCCATAAGGTATAAAGGAAGTGCAAAGGTCGGAAAACCTTTGCAGGAAGCAAAGTCATTCACTTGGATCAGTTTGGACTCTGAAAGCTCCGTGGTGAATTTGTTCTCCATTTGTTTTTGAAAGACTAATTGGGGCTTTAGTCTTTGGCAGCACCTCAAGTAAGATAAGGTGCGTTCTTATCAAATGTCTCTCGAACAACTTTGGCAGCTGTCCCTGGGACTAATTATAACTGTGAATTATCATCATTCTGGGCTATGAATGATGATAATTCACAGCCATTGAACTAACATAAAAATGTTTTGGATTTTACACGTGTTTGATGGTGTCTTGGTCAGAACAAATACTGATTTCACATTCTTATTCAAACCAGATCAAAGGCATGGATCAATTTACTCTAAAGCAATTTTTTAAAAAATTCATAATCCTTTCAAACCCCTACTTTATATTTGACCTGTATTTGGAGGCTGCATTTAGAAGCTACACTTTGTTTCAGAGAGAGTTTAGGAAACCTTATCCTGCACAGTTGATATTACTTTTCCTATCACTATCAGCAGTTATCTTTCAGGATAAATTCTCAATCCTTGTTGTTCAGGACAGTAACCTCCTTCTCATGTCCCTTCCCTCCTTATCCCTCAAAAGAAATCCAATCCAATTTCCCATGCATCCTAGCCAGCATGTAAGATATAAGTTGCCCCGTTCTGATTGTCTAAATATCAATTCATCCATTTCTTTGCATTTTCCGCTTTAGAACATGAACTTAGAAATCTGCAATCTTCATGTTCCTCATGAGCAATCAATTAGCTCCTTCCTGAAATTATATTTTTACTGGAGCTAAAACATATAAAGAACAGTTGTTGAAATCGGATATGTCTAGTTTAATTAAAAGAAGGACTAGAGGGGGACATGATAGTAGTGTTCCAATATTTGAGGTGTTATAAGGAAAAAGAAGCCTTCCCCTTTAAGGAAAGGTGAACTCTTTCCCTTTGTGAACTCAAATTTCCCGGCTGGGAGATTTATTGCAAAATGATTGGAGGTCAGCTGCATTGGAAACAGGAATCAGTTTATTGTTAATAGGAAAGCAGGTAAAAGGAGATCATAACAGTGTTCCTGAGACTAGTTTGCTTCCTTGTAAGTTAAAGCCCCTTTTTATAGCCTTCAGGTCCTTTTTTTAAAATTTGTATGTGAACCCTTTAAAGTCTTTTGATTTGTATTTGTGAACTCTTTAAAGTCTTTTGATTTGTATGTGTGTGATGGGTTTTTTATGGCGTTTAATCCTCTCTCTTGAGATTGGGATCTTCCATCCTGGGATCTGGGTAGAAGGCAAATAAGTAATTGTTTTATTGTCCAATCTGTTTTTCCCTGGCCCTTTGTAGCTGCTGTTCCCTATAATTAATCAGTTTGCATTTTGTTGCAATATCCTGAGCTTTCAGTTATGCCTTTGGTTTGCTATCATGGTTTAAATTTTTTTCTTCCTGCCATGCTTTTTTTATTGCTGTGTTTTGGTAAGTATCTCCTTTTCTCACGTGGCTAAGGTTCTTGATTTCTTTTCCTTTGGGTGTTTGCTTTTGCTGTTTTTCCAAGTTTTATAGTTTGCCATCTATTTGATTTCTATGGGAAGGGAGATAATTTGTAGGCTTTTTCTCTGTATACCATGTGTGTAATTTTATCCTTCCTTTGTTGGGGAGAATAGGCCGGCTTCAGCTATTTTAATGACCCTATTGACAAGGGTAGGGGCTGAATCCCTGCTTGAGTTTCTACTTCTCTTTTCTTTTAGGGGAATTTTCCTGCCCCTTTAATATTTTTAAATTTTCTTTTTCTTTTCCTAGGAGAAGGGTGAATCACAACTTCCAACAGAGGGACTGCCACAAAGAAGGAGAAATTCTGTGACAGAACAATTAATCTGTGAAACAATTTGCCTCCAGAAGTTGTGGATGTTCCAACACTGGAAGATTTTAAGAAGAGCTAGGACAACCATTTGTCTAAAATACTAGAGGACATCTTGCCTGAGCTCCATAGTCCCTTCCAACTATGTTAGTCTGATTCTGTTTTCAGAAGATTATGTCAAGCTTCCATTTCATGGCTCTGTAAAACCTCATTCCACACTACTTTTTAGCTCTAAAGATTTCTGTTGTTCTTTTGTCCTGCAAGGGTTTCCATCCTTCTTCCAATTATACTCCACCCTGCCCTAGGCCCCTTCAAGCCACCCAAGAAAGCTTTTTCTTGTCATAAATCAGGTCATCTATGCAACAGCAAAAATAAACTTTCCAACACTTTGTACAACCATGATTATTTTCACTGTTTGCTCACTGAACCATCACAGTGTTGAATACCTAATATACTAGAAACAGTCTAAAACTACCCATATGTTTCAACCAGAGAAAAAATGAAACAGCAGGAAAGAGAGGGAGAAAAGGGACGTTATTCTACAAAAATTCCAGATGGAGCATATCAGATTGAAAGATATGTTTTCCCTTATACTGCTGCTTTACATTTTTTTTTCTGTGAAAGTAAACAGCTGTTTGTTTATAGAGCTGAAAATTAAGGTGTGAATTTGGAGAGAACATTAGAAGGACAGCAACATTTGTTCCTTCGGCTTGCATTTATCTCCCTAGGCCCATTCTGGTTGCTGTTTCTTGGTCACATAAGGTGCTGAAGTTATGCATTCAAATGTGATGTAAATTTTGTTTCAAAATAGAATAGGTTTCTAAAGAATTCATACTAATTTAAGGAGTTATAATGCAGAGTACAAAACTGGCATGTAAGATCTTTTGCCTTCTAACTGCTCAGTAGAGGCCCAGCCTCAAATCTTGAGAAAACCAAATAATTAGGAAATCAGCAAGACAATGAATGACTTTGGTTAAAAAGATTGTAGAAATATTATGATTAGAGTGGAGTGGAGTGGAATGGAATAGAATATTATCATTTATATGGTACTGCAAAGGAGGTTGCAAAAAAAGGGGAAAGTTTATGATTCTTCTACATTTTTCTAACAATTTTCTATACACAGATAGAAAGGTCCTGTACTACTCTCATTTTAGCAAGTAAATATAGACTTTATAGATGATAAATGGTAAAGAATTTATACATTAACAATGGAAGATTTGAGGCAAAACCTTCTATTATTAAAAAAGAAAAAGCATAATGGTACTGTATTAACACTATATTCTTTCTTCCCCCAATTTCAGCATGAAATTTGGTAGAAATAGGATTTCTTCTGGAAATAAGTTCCATCTACAATGGACGCAGTAAATTTTATGGGAAAAAAGGGTTTGAAATTTCAGAATTGTGATATAAAATCTGAATAACCTAACACCAAAACATCCATTTACATCAGTAAGTCGACTCTCCTGCTTAGTACAGGAATCCGAATTAAAGCATTCAAAACAGATGACCCTCTAACCACATCCAATAAAAGGGAATACATCACATCTAGGTAATTGGTATTATTATGACATACGTTGTCAAACACTTCGCTAAACCAACATATATTGTGTATTTAACATTCCCTCAATCTATTAAAATAGCTACCCAGTCAAAAAAATGAGATTAGGTTAGTCTGGCAAGATTTATATTTGACACATTCCAGTAATTTACTATGTTGTTTTTCCAGTTTCTTACATAGTTCTTCTTATGCTCTGCTCTAAATGTCTCCAGTATTAATCCCAGATTAACTGGTCTATAATTTGCTGGGTTTATCCTCTTATTCTTTTTGAAGATAGGGACAGTATTTTTTCTCTTCTAGTGATTTTCCTTCGTAGGATTTTTCAACATTTGAGTCAGAACCATGAGGTAAGATCCCAGGGTTCAATTCATTTGGTTTCTGAGAGTTGAACTAATTCAAAGAAATGGTGTATTTTCTGATCATTTCTATTAGTCACAAGCTTCAATTCTGCCCATCCTACTTTTTTTCACAACTTCTTGCTTGAATACTAACCTTTTTTATTCCAGAAGTCTAAATCAAAATAAAAGTCAAATAACCTCTTCCTCTTCTGTTAGTATTTTACCACCAGCTATATTGATATTTTTTCTTGACTGTTGTTTTTAACATATTTAAAAGAATCCCTTTTGGTTTTCCTTAGTATAGTTCTTTAACTTCTGCTTATTTACAGCTTTTCTTTTCATGACATCAGGGCTATACTTCTCAGCTGTCTATATTTTTACAATGTTAAAATTATAAATCATTTCTTTCCTATCTGAGAATCACAAGTTTACCTTATCTATGTCACATCCTTGGCATGAATGTTTATAAAATGAAAAACATGAAGTTAGCTAATATTCTTTCTAATTTTTCAACATTACACTGAACTACCAAACTATTATTAAACAAATACTGTTTAAGTATAAAATGGTTCCATATACGTAATGTATACATATGAAACCAACATTTTAAAATTAAGAACAAAGCTTTTAACCCAGTCTTGCAGTTCTGCTGCTTGATAATATATAAAGATGATGTCAGCAATATGTAACCATTGCAAGTCATGTGCATCATGAAGATATGTTTATGGATCCAACAAATAAATAAAAATCAAGGAATGTTGCCAAAACATAATGAACACAGAACAGTATCAACAAAAATCCACTTCCATAAAGAGAGTTCCTTCTTTTCTACTTATCCCACCATAGTAACTAAATCCAGATCTGGAGAGTTGAAACTGTTGGAACAGTTTTAGAAACAGAATGGGAGGGAATGTGCAGAAGAACAAAAGAATGCCTGCCCCAAATCTAATGTAAGAAAACTATTAATTTCTATCTTGCACATTTAGTTTGGATACATTTGCTTGTTAAGGATGTAAGCATACCTGGTAGTCTAAAATGCTGAATCCTAAACCTATTTTTGCATCTTTAACCAGGACAATGTCTTGGACTTCAGAAGACCATAGTGCTAGTTCCACATCTTCATCTTCCTGCTCTTTATTTTCCTGCTGTTCCTCTGAATTTTCAAACTTCACCTAAGAAAAATAGAACATGCTTATTCTACTGGTAAAAGGTATCTAGTATATACAAATCAAAAAGGTCATTTAGATTGGAATTTCCATCTATATACTACTAAAACTCTAGTTGTCGTAATCTTTTAACCAGGGGTGGGATTCAAAATTTTTAACAACCAGTTCTGTGGGCATAGCTTAGGTGGTGGGTGTGGCTTGGTGGTCATGTGACTGGGTGGACAGGGCTTGATGGTCATGTTATTGGGTGGGTGTGGCCAACTCAATATCACTCACCTCGAAGCAAGCATCTCCTTGCCTGGCCTCTCATGACTGTGGGGATACTGCAACAGTCGTAAGTGTGAAAAATGGTCGTAAGTCACTTTTTTCAGTGCCATTGTAACTTTGAATGGTCACTCCACACAAGCAAAGTACCAGCAAAGGAGGGGAAAAAAACTCCAGAGAAGTTCCTGAGACAGGAAGTCTAGTCCTGCCAAGAATGTAATAAGGGTTAATGGAGAGGCAGTTTCTATAAGCAACACCAGAATGTTTCCTTCCTGCCTTCCTTACAGGATTCGCCCAAAAACCGGTTCTCTGAACTGCTTAGAATGTTAACAACCGGTTCTTGCAAATAGGTACGAACTGGTAGAATCTCACTCCTGCTTTTAACTGGGTGAAATGATGCAATGTAGGACAACAATTTTTGAACCAAAATGTGTCTAAAATTTGGGACTCATGAGGGGATGAGATTTGGGGAAACTATTGCTGCTTTGGTGCTACTAGCTGTTGGGCTTCAGCTGCAGTCACATGATCATTATTTTCAACATTCTGTAACAATTTCCCAGCCAGTCTCACAATCCCTTCCTCCCTCCCCCATCAAGCAGCAGCCACTTATCTGCAGGATGGGAAGGGAAGGGAAGGAATTTCTGATGCTCCCTGCCAAATTTTCACAAAGAAACTCAATGGGAAAGCTAGTATGAAGTTGGAAGTTACTCCTATGACCACTGTTTTTTTTCCTTTTTTTTTTTTTACCTGCCCTTGGTCATTGTGTTTCTCTGTTTAGGTAAAGAAACATGCCCAAATGAGACAGGGTTGCCCAGAGATTTCATAAAATTACATATTGGCCATTTTATTTTTATAAGTTTTATAAAAATAAAACTTATACTTACAAGTATAAGTAGAAAGTCTCAAGGTGTAAGGAATAAATATCAAGTGCAAATAAGGATCAAAATTAAGAATTTTTTATTTTATTCAATATGTATGGTTATCCATCTCACAAAATGACTTTCTAATGCTTCTAGTTCAGTTCATATTTTATACAAAATACTTTATCAATGACTATATTTTAATTTGACTGTTAATTTACACAAAAGTCCTTTTTGGGCAAGAAGGAAAAAATAACATCTAGATCAATCTAGTTTGAAAAGGAAAATTATTTGCAACCAATATTCAGCCATAACATCAGGTGTTTTTATGCAAAGATGAAAGAATGTGTAGAAAACATTCTCAGTTGATAGTTTAAAAATGACTAACAGAAATTGACATTTATGAAGTATCTTTTCATTAGTTTAAATGGTTTTTTTTAACTGATATACTACCTAAATTGAGAAACCTAAGGAACACCCAAAACACATATTTATTTTACAATTGAAATAATAAAAAATCAATGTCTAGAAAGTTTAATAGCTAAAACTATAATCTTCCAGGTACCATCAATTTCTTTGTTCACAAGATGGAAGCAATCAGCTAATGGAGAATTCAGAGATTAGTATAATTCAAAACTTTTGCTCCTTTATTATACTGTAGAAAGATGAATGGGATGTACACTGTCAGCATGTCCTTTCATTGATTTACATACTTGGTATCATTAGTACAATGATGTTTCTAGCTACCTGCCTAGATAAGCCACCAAGAATTTCCAATTACATTAAAAGTAGTGAAGTCAGGAACATGAAATATTTCTGCATGAAGATACACTTTCTAAACTACAAGGACAAGTTTAGAATTCAGAAGCACATACTTAGCACCATCAAGTTTTGGAACTTGCAGTTCAAAAACGTTCCATTTTAAAAATCTCCCACTCAGTAACACTAAAAAAGAGAAGTTAATCACTATTGTCCTACACACAAAAATATTTTAAAGTGTATTCGTTTTTGATGGAATGTATGAGCACAATGTTCACAGCTGGAATAGAAAATGTTTGATTATTCCTTCTAGAAGTAGCCTCTTAAACATCTGGAAATTATCTTCCCCAAAGTTTTTACACTGAGGTGGAAATTCTGCCTAAAGAGCAGAAGTTATCACTTAGCACTTGTCCTGCTCTGGATTCTAACTGAGGTGTTCAGAGTATCTAAACATAGCATACAGTAGCAGGCATCTTCAAATCTAATTCTGGAATATCCTTTAGTTAGATTATGTTGTGGTTAGCCAGCAGCAGGTACAAATGGCTGAGGAGAGCGAGGACTCAGATGAGAGGCCAGGACCATTAGGGAGTAGACTGCTGCCTTCAGAGATTGTGGGGGCTAGCAGCAGTGATGAAGAGGTTTGCCAAGTGCTCATGTGCGCAGGATTGCTCGCAGGAAAGAGCAGCTGCAATAGCATGGGCAACTCGGAAGTAAGGCTGCAAGGTAATGGCCCCCCCTTCAATAAGATAAAAGGCAACTGTGAAGCTAACGTTCTTTGCAGGAAGAAAAGACGTTTTAAAACTTAGCCTCGTGGACATTCCAGTATTTCAAGTTGGTATTTGAAGACTCTTGTGTTGTGAAAGATTTCTTATCTGTGATTCTTGGCAGTCTCACACAGTTTTGGCAAGGTTTGTGTTTATCAAAGTTAATTAGTTTGCAGCAGCCTTTTAACCAGGGATTCGTAAGATTCATTAAAAGGTTTCTGTTCCCTTTGGTTATTGTTTGTTTTATTGGAAAAGGGTTTGGGTCAGAAAAGATTATTTTACAAGAATTAATATGGAAATCAGATTGTAACTACAGGTAGTCCTTGACTTATGACCACAATTGAGTCCAGCATTTATGTTGCTAAGTGAGAATGTATTAAGTGAGTTTTGCTTCTTTTTATGTATTAATTTCTTGCCATATTTCTTAAGTGAATCACTACAGTTAGTAACACAGTTGTTAAGTGAATCTGGCTTCTCAATTGACTTTGCTTATCAGAAGGTCGTAAAAGGGGAACAAATGACTGTGGGACACTGCAACTGTCATAAATATGAACCAATTGCCAAGCGTCTGAATTTTGATGAATTTTTCATGGGGGTACTGCAATGGACATAAGTGCGAAAAATGGTCATAAGTCATTTTATTCAATGCCACTGTAACTTTGAGCAGTCACTAAACAAACTGTTGTAAGTCAAGGACTACCTGTACTTTGGTTTTTCCTTCAGCTTCTTTAAATAACAGAATGGATGATATGTAGATTTCCCAGATAAATCACAAGTCAGAAGGAATAAAAATTTGGATCTATGGCTCTAGATTGTGGAGTGCTATTCAACAACCTGATATTAAGACCCAATGTTATCTATCATGGATGAAGCATCATAAATTTTGAGCATTGTCGGCTGTAATGTAATACTGCTCATATTTTCCATTCCAATAGTGTTTATTAAAGTACTGTATTACAATATTTCACTAAATATGATAATAAAAGATAGAATTTAATCATTTACAAGGTAACAGCGAAGCTTCTATTGCTACGCTCCTAGTAGTTTCAAAGATAATAACTTTTCATGAACCGTTTAAAGAAAAGAAAGCAATATGCTAATGTACACGCCAATAATAAGAAAATTGAAAAGGCAGATGAAGCAGAGCATTTTCCACTGTCATGTGGTTAGGAATTTTACTTTTTTTAAAAAAACCATGCCATTCTGAGCCGTAGGAAAATAGCTTATGAATCATTCACATTCATTATTCATAATGAAAATTAAATGCAAAGTAACCAATACTGAAAGCAGTAGCAGAGTCAATTAATAATCTTTGGGAAATCCTTGGAAACATGCCATAGGTTTGTTGTTGTTTTTTATTAAAAAAATACCTTTGGTTCTAAAGAATGAGCGATTGTGGCTGTAGGCTCATCCACAAAAGATTCCGTGTCATCATCAAACAAACGGCGGCAACAAATTAGGATAAATGGAGGGGGAACTTCTTTCAGAAAAGAAACAGCTTCACGGCGGGATTTCCCATAGAGCTGGACACCATTTACCTAAAGAAAGAAAGGACACCATTCCTAAGTTGACCTATACTTTCAAACTATTTGGATTGATCATGAATATTTCACTGCTCACTTTCTAGTGTTTCAATGATAGGCAAGTGCAATTTTCTCTCCCCAATGTACAGGTAGATGAACTTCATTTACAATTCCAGTGATGGAGAAAAAAAGCACTCACTCTCTCTCCTTCCCTTCCCTTCCCTCCCTCCCTCCCTCCCCCCCACACAAAAGACATACCATTTTCAGGAAACTAATGACTTCCTTAAACCACTAAAGCAATCAATAGTATTTATTTACTTTACTTGATCTCCATGGCCTTTCTACTCTCATCTCCTCTTTTACTGTAACTCTTCAGATATTCTTGTACTAGGATACCCTTCAGCACTGAGAACATTAAAGACTGCAAGGAATTGTACTTCAGCAGCATGTGAAGAAACATTGGTTAACTGTTAAGGTTTTGTTCTACAAATACTCCCCTTATTATTATTATCTTTTCTAGTTCTTTTCACAAATTGAATTTCTTGATGTCAGAATAGGTCTTGTTAGTTCTACTGCTCCCAGTCCCATAGTTTTGTGGCTCATAAAATCCACAATGATTTGTAAAAATGTAGACTGATGTATAGGACAACCAAGAGAGTTACCTACTAACCTCAAATTAGCTAGTTATAGTAACAGTGTTTATGTTAGTAACTACTAGCAGTGTTGTGGTAATAGGCAATCTATAAATGAATCCATCTATATTTTACTTGGAGTGGTTAGCCATTTTATATATAGAATAGTTTAACTCTATACTCTTAAAATACTACATCTTGATTTTTGTTGGCTTGTATATTGTGTATTCCTTCTAGAATGTGTTTGCCATTTTATAGAGTTTTTCACACAAAAGAAATTGCAAATTTTGTGTGCATATGGATGCATTGAGTAGTCATGATTAACTCAAGATTTAAATGGATTAATCCACCTCAAGCTAGAAACTGGGACATGTGAATTCTAGTGCTGCCTTAAGGGACAAAGCCAGCTGGGTTACCTGAGGCCAGTCACTTTCTCTTAGCCCTAGGAAAGAGGCAATAGCAAACTGCTTCTTGAAAAACCTTGCAGACAAAACTACAGGGACTTGTCCCGACAGTCTCCGGAATTTGGACACAGCTCTGTCTCAAAGGCTGCACTATTCATCAGTAGTTAATAGCCTCAGTTTTCAGAAACTTGTTCAACATGCTTGTAAATTCTGTCACATTTTGGAACTATTCCATAGAACATAGTATATTGCAGAAAGGCATTGAGACAACTACATTTTTCAAAACAACATTAGTTTCGAGTATTTTCATAGAATGGTTTGTAAGGATTTGGCAAGTTCCAGACTAATCTAACAATTTCTTTTTGTTCATCCATTGCAAAAGTTTTTTTAAACAGTATTAATTTCTTGCCATATTTCTTAAGTGAATCACTACAGTTAGTAACACAGTTGTTAAGTGAATCTGGCTTCTCAATTGACTTTGCTTATCAGAAGGTCGTAAAAGGGGAACAAATGACTGTGGGACACTGCAACTGTCATAAATATGAACCAATTGCCAAGCGTCTGAATTTTGATGAATTTTTCATGGGGGTACTGCAATGGACATAAGTGATGAATTTTTCATGGGGGTACTGCAATGGACATAAGTGCGAAAAATGGTCATAAGTCATTTTATTCAATGCCACTGTAACTTTGAGCAGTCACTAAACAAACTGTTGTAAGTCAAGGACTACCTGTACTTTGGTTTTTCCTTCAGCTTCTTTAAATAACAGAATGGATGATATGTAGATTTCCCAGATAAATCACAAGTCAGAAGGAATAAAAATTTGGATCTATGGCTCTAGATTGTGGAGTGCTATTCAACAACCTGATATTAAGACCCAATGTTATCTATCATGGATGAAGCATCATAAATTTTGAGCATTGTCGGCTGTAATGTAATACTGCTCATATTTTCCATTCCAATAGTGTTTATTAAAGTACTGTATTACAATATTTCACTAAATATGATAATAAAAGATAGAATTTAATCATTTACAAGGTAACAGCGAAGCTTCTATTGCTACGCTCCTAGTAGTTTCAAAGATAATAACTTTTCATGAACCGTTTAAAGAAAAGAAAGCAATATGCTAATGTACACGCCAATAATAAGAAAATTGAAAAGGCAGATGAAGCAGAGCATTTTCCACTGTCATGTGGTTAGGAATTTTACTTTTTAAAAAAAAAAACCATGCCATTCTGAGCCGTAGGAAAATAGCTTATGAATCATTCACATTCATTATTCATAATGAAAATTAAATGCAAAGTAACCAATACTGAAAGCAGTAGCAGAGTCAATTAATAATCTTTGGGAAATCCTTGGAAACATGCCATAGGTTTGTTGTTGTTTTTTATTAAAAAAATACCTTTGGTTCTAAAGAATGAGCGATTGTGGCTGTAGGCTCATCCACAAAAGATTCCGTGTCATCATCAAACAAACGGCGGCAACAAATTAGGGTAAATGGAGGGGGAACTTCTTTCAGAAAAGAAACAGCTTCACGGCGGGATTTCCCATAGAGCTGGACACCATTTACCTAAAGAAAGAAAGGACACCATTCCTAAGTTGACCTATACTTTCAAACTATTTGGATTGATCATGAATATTTCACTGCTCACTTTCTAGTGTTTCAATGATAGGCAAGTGCAATTTTCTCTCCCCAATGTACAGGTAGATGAACTTCATTTACAATTCCAGTGATGGAGAAAAAAAGCACTCGCTCTCTCTCCTTCCCTTCCCTTCCCTCCCTCCCTCCCTCCCCCACACAAAAGACATACCATTTTCAGGAAACTAATGACTTCCTTAAACCACTAAAGCAATCAATAGTATTTATTTACTTTACTTGATCTCCATGGCCTTTCTACTCTCATCTCCTCTTTTACTGTAACTCTTCAGATATTCTTGTACTAGGATACCCTTCAGCACTGAGAACATTAAAGACTGCAAGGAATTGTACTTCAGCAGCATGTGAAGAAACATTGGTTAACTGTTAAGGTTTTGTTCTACAAATACTCCCCTTATTATTATTATCTTTTCTAGTTCTTTTCACAAATTGAATTTCTTGATGTCAGAATAGGTCTTGTTAGTTCTACTGCTCCCAGTCCCATAGTTTTGTGGCTCATAAAATCCACAATGATTTGTAAAAATGTAGACTGATGTATAGGACAACCAAGAGAGTTACCTACTAACCTCAAATTAGCTAGTTATAGTAACAGTGTTTATGTTAGTAACTACTAGCAGTGTTGTGGTAATAGGCAATCTATAAATGAATCCATCTATATTTTACTTGGAGTGGTTAGCCATTTTATATATAGAATAGTTTAACTCTATACTCTTAAAATACTACATCTTGATTTTTTGTTGGCTTGTATATTGTGTATTCCTTCTAGAATGTGTTTGCCATTTTATAGAGTTTTTCACACAAAAGAAATTGCAAATTTTGTGTGCATATGGATGCATTGAGTAGTCATGATTAACTCAAGATTTAAATGGATTAATCCACCTCAAGCTAGAAACTGGGACATGTGAATTCTAGTGCTGCCTTAAGGGACAAAGCCAGCTGGGTTACCTGAGGCCAGTCACTTTCTCTTAGCCCTAGGAAAGAGGCAATAGCAAACTGCTTCTGAAAAACCTTGCAGACAAAACTACAGGGACTTGTCCCGACAGTCTCCGGGAATTTGGACACAGCTGAATAGAAAGGAGGAAAAATCTGTCTCAAAGGCTGCACTATTCATCAGTAGTTAATAGCCTCAGTTTTCAGAAACTTGTTCAACGTGCTTGTAAATTCTGTCACATTTTGGAACTATTCCATAGAACATAGTATATTGCAGAAAGGCATTGAGACAACTACATTTTTCAAAACAACATTAGTTTCGCATTAAGTATTTTCAGAAGTAGAATGGTTTGTAAGGATTTGGCACCAGGCTTCCAGACTAATCTAACAATTTCTTTTTGTTCATCCATTGAAATCAAAAGTGAGGTTGAAAAACACGTGGGTCATCAGAATGGACTCACTTCAGTAAAGTTTCATTTTACCCTTTTGGTAGAATAAAACTAATCTACACAGAATTCTAATCTAATTTTTTACTAATCTTATTGTTGCTCACATTAACATTATGATATCAAGAGAAGGTCTGTGTAATGTAAGTCGGTGACTTGGACAAATGGAATGCTAGATTGATTACTATCATAATTAAGTGAATAGTTACTATAGAAACCTTTCAGGATTTACACTGCACGTCTGTAGAAGTCCATATGTTGGGGATGGAATTGAATAGCAAATCCTATGCTATGTTATAATAACAAAGCTATGCTAAATCCCCATTGTGAACTGGAGAGAGAAATTTCACATTTTAAAAATATTTCTCTCCCATTGACTTCAATGAGAGGAAAATTATATTTTTGTAGGTTTCAAGATATATTGTATTTGGGAGTGGAAAATCTTTTCATATTACAGATCAAATTTCAGCAATAGAGTGGTCAATGTCTGGAATACTCTACCCGACTCTGTAGTTTCTTCCCCAAACCCCAAAAACTTTAACCTTAGACTGTCTACTATTGACCTCACCCCTTTCCTAAGAGGTCTGTAGGGGGCATGCATAAGCGCACCAACGTGCCTACCGTCCCTGTCCTATTGTTTCTCTTATTCTTTTATTTTTCTTATATGTACCCATTTCATGTATTCACAACTATGTATACACTTATACTTATTATCTTGTAAACAATTGGCAAATCAAATAAAATAAATAAATAGTTCTTCCAATCTATATATTCTTTTTTTCTGTAGAGATCAGACTGTAAGGAGGGCAATAACCACACAAAAGTCCAGGCCATTTGAGAAGGGACATTTAAGTTTGAATCTATTTTAGCATACTCAAAAAGAAGAGGTCTGATAATCCCTTCATAATTTTCTTCTAGAATAGAATTGCAGTCCAGCTAATGCCAAGTGATACTAAATTAGAATTAATTGGGTACATCTACATCATATGTATACAGAAAAAATGAGAGCCAGCCAGACACCTATTAGGGTTTCTGTTTCAAATAATTGCTAGAGGCTAACAGTGGAAACATTTTAAGCCAAAAACTCAGTGTTACATTAAGCAAAGCAATTGGGGAATGAAATTGAAATCACAAGCTCTGAATGTAATGGAAGATTTGGAATGAGTTACAGGAACAAATATTCCATTCAATATTTTGTATACTTCTAAAAATATCTCCTATACAGAGGTGGAGACTTCCAATGGAAAAACATGCTGTACTTGCTAAGGACTTTGGAAGATTTAATTTCTCAAGCAAATCTCGATATCCTAAAATGCATTTTAATGCACTTAAAGCATACACTCCATGATACAGCATTGATTATTAAAAATTATGCAATATTTTTCATACAACATATTCTTTTAAAATTATACCTCTAAAAGTTCATCCTCTAGTTGCAGTAAGCCAAGTTTAGCAATTGGGCCATCTGTAGCAATGGAAGAGATGTAATGATGTCCTTCAAAAGTATCCAGTTCAACCCCGAGCCTTAATGTGTGAATAGGCAGCAGCTATTTAAAATATATCACAAAAATAGTCAGATAAGAACATTTACAAAGAATGTGAGTTAGATTCTGTAGCTCTGTGATGTTTGAAACAACTGAATATTTTAATTTAGTAATTAATTGAATTTGATTTATTTTTATTTTAATACTCCTTGATAAAAGGATGATGCCCTAAAGTCCATCTCAATGCCTACTACTAAATTGCCATGCAATTTTCTGTAAGGGATCACAGAAGTGGCATTGCTTTGTTTTTGCCTTTACCATTACTTTTTTATTATTTTTGATTTTCTTTTGTTCTTGCTTTCCTTTTGCTTGTCAGTCTAGCCAGCAGCCCTTAGATCCCCAGGTTGTCACACTTATAAAAATAATAGAGGGGGACACATGGATGGCTTGGATGTGACATGATCACTAAGATCTGACTAGGAAAATATAAGCTGTTTTATAACAAACCAATGAAAATGGGACTATGAATGTTTTAGGAGAGATATTTAACCAACAGAGAAATGGAGAAATACCAGACAGACTAAAAACTGTTCTTAGCAGAATAAAAATGTTAGATTGGATAATTACTTCTTACCACCCTCTGTATGACATACTTAAACAAATCAGGGAGAAAAGTATAGAATATTATTTAAATAAGGCTTGAATTAATAAAATAAGTGCATAAATTAATACATAAATGAAGGGATAAATTAGTAATGAACCCTGGTTTCTGAGTCCAACTTGTTAAGTATTAAAAAAATGTATTTCTGTTGTTGAAAGAACCAAGTTGAGCCAAATTCAGCATGCAGATACTGTAAAGACTTTTTCCCCCTGGAATTCAGAATTATTACTGCAAGTTAATAATTAATAAAATTACTGCAAGTTAACAAAAACTTGCAGTAGCCCTGCAAGTTAATGCAAATTTCCAATCAAGGTTTGATTTACAGAAGATCCTTCCTTTAAAATGTTTCTTCTTAGGTATATTAACTACATTTTTTTTCAGTGCCAATCCTAAACAATGGATATCCAAGGAAAGGTTTACAAAGCATTTTAACAAGCAAAGCTGTAAAATATACTTTACAAAAATTAAGTAGTTTATTGAATAAATTCATGCCCACATAACAGCAGCACAAAAGATATGCAAAGTGTCAAAAATATTTATATCACATGATTCACATCCATTCCTATTTCCATTACTAACATGTCACAGAATGTTAAAAGGAAAAAAAGATTCAATACCTTTGAATATTTTTGTAGTTCAGCATCATTTGCAATTGGTGTATCTATTGTGACAACCTAAAAAGCAAATAAAAACAGAAAGGCTTCATTGGTATAACAAAGAACTACTTAAAAACTCAAAAGAAATTGACTAAAATATATTGCAGATGCATTACTGGAGCAAGTGAGAGATTGAAGCACTAGAAATATAGCCATGTTGCTCATTAGGCAAAAGACGAAAAGCTTTACATAGCTTGAAATCATCTAAAGGTTGGCCTGAGAGAAATAAACCCTAAGTCTGCAGAAACAGGTTTAATTATTGATCAGACTCAATGTGGATCAATGGTCACATTTCTATAATTCAGTTTATTTAAATTATTTCCTATGTGTACTAAACCAGTGTTTCTCAACCTCAGCAATTTTAAGAGGTGTGGACTTCACCTCTCAGAATACCCCAGCCATGCTGGCTGGGAATTCTGGTAGCTGAAGTTCATACCTCTTAAAGTTATTGAGGTTGAAAAATACTTTACCAAACTGTTAAAAGTTTAACCCGCTGCTCAAAAAATAAACATTCTTATTTAAGGTCTCATTTCTTGAAAACAATAAAAACAATACATTCCCAGTAATTTAATGAGGGATAACATACCATAACTTCATAATCAGGTCCCAGCAATGTTTCCCACTTGGATGTTGGCTTATCTTCTGGTAAGTCTAAGGTGTTCCCTAAATTACATTTATTATTATAAGGCAGTTGTTAGAACTGTTCATTGTTTACTTACATTTAGCAAAACACAAAGCATCCTAAACTAATAGCCCTGCTATATATATATATATATATATATATATATATATATATATATATATATATATATATATATATATATATATATATATATATATATATATATATATATATATATGTTTTCTTAAGTTTTCGGGTACTTACATGTATGGTGTTCGGCTTGGTTCGGGTATTTTCCCACGTCATTGTAGTTCTTTTAAAGTTGTAGCAACGTTTCAGCAGAATCTCATCTGCCATCATCAGGCTTCTGTATTGTGTCCGTCTGTGGGTCAGACTTTTACAGTGGTTTCAGATTTAAATTTGGGGCAGCCTATTGCTGTGCCAGAATGGTTTTTTCTTCATCCTGATTGGTTGGGAGTCTTGGTCTGTGTTTATTGGTCTCGGAGTTTGCTGTGTTCTGCTTGATGGGTGTTTCTGATATCTTCTGTCTGTTTTTGGCTCTTTTTGTATCTTGATTGGCTGGCAGCATTGAGTTACTTTAATGGAGGTCTTTAGTGCAGCTTGGCTTCGGGTAAATGGACGGCTATCATTAGTTAGGAAGCTGGGTTTCATCTGGGTGCCTGGTTGGGGTGTGTTTGAGCTGGAGGTATCAGGGGGATCTGTTTGTGCCCAGGTGTTTGCCTGGCTTGTGGTGTGGAGATTTTTTGTTTGTGAGTGCAGGCTTCCAAATGATTGACAGCCTGGTGGAATCATCTCTTCTGTTCATGCTTTCTGGTCTTTTTCAATCTCTATGGCTTCTCTGATGACTCTGTGGCTAGGGTTTTCCATAGTGGCCAGGGTTTTGGTGCCATTGAAGTTGATGCTATGACCTGTAGCTTCCATGTGTTGGACTAGTGAGGAAGTGTGTTCCAGCTTTTTGACTGCATTTTTGTGTTCATCCAGGCGGGTACTTATTCTTCTATTGGTCTGTCCAATGTATGTGGCCGGGCATGATGCACAGGGGACTTCGTATACGCCTTGGTTTTCCAGGTCAATTTTATCTTTGGGGTTGCTAAGGATGGCTGCTATTTTTCTGTCTGTTTTGAAGGCAGTCCTGATGTGATGTCTGTGTAGTACCTTACTAATTTTGTCTGTAGTACCTCTTATGTAGGGCAGGACAGCTGTTCCATAGGTCTGTTCATCTTCTGGGTCTCTATTATGTTTCAGTGTGTTTTTGTGGATCAAGCTGGTGATTTTGCTTTTGTGGAAGCCGTTGGCTGTCAGTACTTTAGTCAGGGTGCATAGTTCAGCCTTAATGTGTGTCTTGTCTGCCAGGCGTTTGGTTCTGGTAATTAGTGTTTTAGCCACGGAGTTTATCTGTGCTGGGTGGTGGTGGGATTGGGCGTTGAGGTAGCGGTTGGTGTGTGTTTTCTTCTGGTATATGGTGTGTCCTAGTGTGCCATCTGTTTTTTGTAGATTAGTACATCTAGGAATGGTAGTTGTTTGTTTGTTTCTGTTTCCATGGTGAACTTGATTTTGGGGTGTGCGCTGTTTAGGTGTGTTAGGAAATTGTTTAGGTTTTCTTGTCCATGGGGCCAAATCACGAATGTGTCATCGATGTATCTTAACCATAGTTTGGGTTTGAGGATGGCATTGGCCAGGGCTCTGGATTCGAATTCTTCCATGAACAGGTTAGCAATGACAGGTGACAGTGGTGATCCCATGGGGGCTCCTTCTATTTGTTTGTATCTTTGTCCTTTGTATATGAAATATGTGTTGGTTAAGCAGTGTTCTGTTAGTTCCATGAGGTGTTTGGCTGGTTGGTATTTATTTTTGATGATTTCAAGGGTCTCTTTTATCGGGACTTGAGTGAATAGGGAAACCACGTCAAAACTTACAAGCAGATCTTCTTGCTCCACGTGTCAATGCTGCCAGCCAATCAAGATACAAAAAGAGCCAAAAAACAGACAGAAGATATCAGAAACACCCATCAAGCAGAACACAGCAAACTCCGAGACCAATAAACACAGACCAAGACTCCCAACCAATCAGGATGAAGAAAAACCATTCTGGCACAGCAATAGGCTGCCCCAAATTTAAATCTGAAACCACTGTAAAAGTCTGACCCACAGACGGACACAATACAGAAGCCTGATGATGGCAGATGAGATTCTGCTGAAACGTTGCTACAACTTTAAAAGAACTACAATGACGTGGGAAAATACCCGAACCAAGCCGAACACCATATATATATATATATATATATATATATATATATATATATATATATATATATATATATATATATATACATATATATATATATATATATATATATATATATATATATATATATATATATACATACATACATACATACATACATACATACATACATATATATATATATATATATATATACATACATATATATATATATATATATATATATATATATATATATATATAAATATAAATATAAATATAAATATATATATATCTATAAATTCACTTTAAGACCAGTTCAATCTCCTATTTGCATCAATGTCTTCTTTCTTTCTTTCTTTCTTTCTTTCTTTCTTTCTTTCTTTCTTTCTTTTTCTTTCTTTCTTTCTTTCTTTCTTTCTTTCTTTCTTTCTTTCCTTTCTTTCTTTCTTTCTTTCCTTCCTTCCTTCCTTCCTTCCTTCCTTCCTTCCTTCCTTCCTTCCTTCCTTCCTTTGCTCTCCTTCCTTTCTTCCGTCCTTCCTATCCTTATAATAAGTTCCTTACTTAAGTAATATGTAACTTGCAGAAGTCAGAACTTCCAACATGCAAGCAAAAATCTTCCTCTAAAAGCAGAACCAACCGGAAGATAGCTTATAACAGGGCATTATGTTTATACAGTATTTTTTGTTAAACTCTGGAGAAATCAGGTGAAGTTTCATAGCAGTAAAATTCCATATTAATAAATCCCTGTACAGGTTCCTGTGCATCATCTGTTTTTCTAACAAAAAAATGTCCTTAACTCATATGTATCATTTTGTTACATGTTTTAAATGTAAGTACATACAATGACATGTTAAATAAAACTGCACTGTATGCTGCTTGGGGGAACTAGAAATACTAAAGATCACGCCTGTCAGTCATTCCAAATAACTACAAATATTGAATTGGATATTTATTACACAACAAGAACATACTGGAACCAAGCAAATTATTAATTCTACTGGCATACATTTAAAAACTTACACAGGATTCATTTTTTATTAAACCAATTCTTTTGAACACAGAAATACCATTTTTGACAACCGTGCTGTATTAGGTTGGAAATTTCTCATTTTGGTATCTTTTGCATGCCTTTGCTTATTTCTAAGTATTTTTATTTGTCTTCATATTGGCAAATATAAAACATAAATAAAAGAAATATTCCTGAAACACCACCATTTGTGCCTGAAAATGTGTGTTGACATGTTGAACCGTCACATACTGGGGCTGTTCTTACAAAGATATATATAATCAAGATCATGATTAAATATATCTTATGACTTATTCCCCACTGTAAACATATTGTTTTTAGCTCACAATATTAGCATAATAAAATAGAGATATTAAAGTTTAAGACAGTGAGTGAAGAAATAATACATTTTGGAAAACACAGTTTGTACTTTATGTTTGAAAAATGTTTCCATAGTTTGAATGGGCATTAAATTAGCAGTATTTTCCTTACTGGTATTATACTTAAGAGTTTGTTAGCATTTCCAATACCACTGTCTATTTTTGGAATTTAATCTGGTTATTAAATTCTACTCCAGGATGAACTTTTACAAACAGTATTTTAGAATCATCTGTGCTTTTAAAAAATGGCTTAGTTTTTAAACAGCAAAGATAGATAAATGTATTTATCACTGAAAACATATTTTATAATTCCTTTATCCTCATTAGGTTTGTATTTTTTGGTAAGAAAAAACATAATTGTTCTCTCTGCTATAGAATTGCATGCCACAAGCTACTTAATTTACTCTTGACCCATTCTCATTTGAGTATAAATGCCCAAATACAATAAAATTTGATATTATTCCAAGTCATTACAACTTGCAGCATCAAATAAGAAGGAAAGAATTTCTAAAATTATAACATAATGAATGAAACATTTACTTGGCATTGAACTAGCTAAGCAGAAAAGCTTTGTTTTATATATATATATTATCTTTCTTCTTCCTGCCCATCTAAAGAACTATGTATTTCATTATGAACAGAAATATGGTTGATTTTAGCATCTGACTTTTAGTTTTTGGAAAAACGTAGAATAAATGATTTTTTTGTTACTTCCTTTACCCCAAGCTTTGGGTATTTTAGCCTGTATTTAAGGGGAATTATTATGCATGGCTATAGATCACTGCCACTCTGCATCTAAGGGCAAACCATACACATAGATAGTCCTAGACTTCCAACCATAAACGAACCTGGAAATTAAGAGGTAAGCAATGACAGCTATCATTAAGCCAGGTCATTGTTTGTTGCGGGCAATTTATTTTTGCCAAATGTCATAATTCATAGTCACATGGCCAGGAGACACTGCAGGATGATTACTGACCACCCAAAATGCAGCCACATGACCGCAGTGAGATCTTTAGTACCAGGGTGGTAAGGTATTTGCTTTATTTATTCAAGAGTAGGTAGACTTTATTTATATTGTTGCATTTTATATATTTGTTAAGAGTTCTATCCTCCCTTTCTTTCAAATGCTCAAGGCAACATTCATAGTATTTCCTCCTCTAATTTTATTTCACTGCTACCTAATAAACTACCTCAGCCCAAAACTCACCAAATGAGCATCCATGTCTAAAGATGTTCAGATCTCCCTAGCCCTAACCCAAGACCTTAACCCAAGACCTTAACACTGTACTGGACTTTACTTCATATACTCCAAGAACTCAAGTGGCTTATGTAAAAACCCCTTTTAATATTTCTCTACAACAACAAGCCTATTGACTGGCCCACGTTCATTAAGAAGTAAACAAAAATGGTATCCTTGCAGGCTGTATGCCAGATATCTCATTCTTTTTTGGTATTTTGTTATTCGTTATAGAATCAAAAGACCCAAATGACTAGATAATATAGTTACTGATTTAATAAAATTGAAGCATATCTCTATCCAAATTAGAGCTAATTGTTCTTGATTCTCTTTTAATGTATTGCTTTTTCATGAAATTTTATGGTGGGTAATCCTTAGTTATTTTTTACACAATAATAATTTTAAAGCAATAACGTACCAAAAAAGTTGTTTTCCAATAGAATGTTTGACTTACCAATTGTGTATTGTTTCTGCTTCCTTTCATTTTCAGTGTTATATTTTTGCTCTTGGGGTTCCTCATTTTCACTATCGGTTTCCACACCAGTCAAGTTGAGTGTGTGTGAATGCCCTGGAAAAGTTCCCAAACCTTCTGTAATCAGGCAAAAACTTTGAACTGTTCCTTTTTTTAAAATTCTAAAATATGTCTGAATTGATAGGAAATTCAACTTTCCACATTATTCCAAACCTACTATTATCAAATCTCAAGTCCTCAGCTGATAGTAGTAAACTCGTAAAATTATATGCTTCTCTATTTCCACTATCCCAAAAACTTCTTCAAAATGTAAAAGGAATATAAAAAAAACCTGAACAATGACTGAACTCTTCTAGCTTTCTAAATGACTTCCCTTCCACCTGCCTTGTGCTTAAATCTTTTGTGGGAGAATTGAAGGTCTGCGAACAATCATTGAAAGAACAGAATTCTGGTCAGTGCTGTTATGGATTTCATCCAGAGTGTCAAATCTAAAGGAGAATATCTCAGTTCTCAGGTTCCTAAAAATGTTCCATAATCATTTAATTTGCTTTTCTCAGCTTATAATAATGATTGAAAAAACAAATTAAGAGCACAATAGAATTTTACAAAACAAATAAGGTCTTAAAAACAAACCAAGTAGCATTGGTTAAAAGGTATAACTGAAAGTGGAGCAGAAACAACACAACAAAATATATGTACTATGATTTGCTTTACAAGCCAATAGAGGATAAATCCTGAAGAGTTCTAGAATAAAATTCAGTCATCCATTTTTTTAGTTTCACATTTTGCACCTAAAATATAGCAAATATTTCCCTTTGGTTGCGATTATTGCCACCTATTTGGGGACATGTGCATAGCAACACCTGTAAAAATAAAATGGGGTAGGAATGAAAATTTGATCTTCCTTCGTGGCAACTAAGGATTTAAAAATCGTTTAACTAGTTAAAGGTAAACGTTTCCCTCGTACATACGTGCTAGTTGTTTCCGGCTCTAGGGGCCGGTGCTCATCTCCATTACAAGGCCGAAGAGCCAGTGCTGTCCGAAGACGTTCTCCGTGGTCACGTGGCTGGCATGACTAAATGCCAAAGGCTGTTACCTTCCCACCAAACGGAACGCTGTTACCTTCCCACCAAAGTGGTCCCTATTTTACTACTTGTATTTTTACTTTGCATGCTTTCGAACTGCTAGGTTGGCAGAAGCTGGGACAAGTAATGGGAGCTCACTCCATTACACAGTGCTAGGGATTCGAACCACTGAACTGCTGACTTTTCTGATCGACAAGCTCAGTGTCTTAGCCACTGAGCCACCGCGTCACCCTGTTTTTTAAATTAATTTAATTAATTGTTGAGCCTTTTGGAACAAACAGGTATTCAAAGGAACCAGGTTAACTGATTCTTATAATTCAACTGGTTGTATTATTTTGCTTACTATCTATGAAAGCTGCAATCTCCCTACATGACATGTTTGTTTCAGAAGAGGCCAGGACTAACCTGTTCTGCTGGCTTAACCAGCCTTGCAAATAAGTGGAACAGTAGAAATCACTTCAAAATACCAAGGTGCTCATTAAAAACAATCTTGAGCATTTTAGCTTAACTAGAAAAGAACGTAAACGGAGGGAGGAACTTTACCTCTATCCAACTCTGTCTCTGCATAATGTGGTTTCTTTCGAAGCAATGTCAGATGAACAACTGGTCCTGTCTTGCGTAAAGCTTCCACAACTTCTTGGTTGGTATAATTCTGAATATTAATTCTGTTAACCTAAAGTATGCATACACAATTCTTTTGAAAATGATAATCCATAGCACAAAAACAGGTTGAGATCATCACTTTGGCTAATTACTGCACAAAGGCAAAACATGAGGTAAAACAGATTCACACATGTTAACTCATCTATTCAGTCCTTAAGTGAAACCAAGAACTGGCCACTTTCAAGGGTAGGGAAGGTGGCAAGCAGATGTGTTTAAAACAAAAATACAAAAAGAGACAAAATTTTGCAATCTTAGATACCATGTTTTCACCCCAAGGACTGGGTCGGGAGGAGAACAAAGTTTCTCAACTCTCACACTTTATATAAAGCCATTATTAACTTGCAAACCACCCAGGGTCACCTTATAGGGGAGATGGGTGGCATAAACATTTAATAAATAAAATAGATAACGTAGAGAGAGAAAAACTTTTCTCCTTTTCTCATAAGATGATCCACTGAAACTCAATGTGGGGTGAAGATAGAGACATATGTACTTATCCTTATATACATAGATACATAGATACATACATACATACTTATACACATATGTATATATAAGTAATAGTAATAATATATCAAATTTATATGCTTCTCAACTTCCCAAGGACTCTAGGAGATTTACAGATAGTTTTAAACACTAAAATCAAGAAACAACAAAAAACAAGGTAAAGATGGCAGCAGAACAAAATCAGATGGAAACAAAGGAAAACAAATCAAGTTAAAAGGAGGTTGTCCTTGCCAAAGGCCTGGGAGAACAGCCAGGTCTTCAAGCCCCTTTGAAACACCAACAGGACAGGGAAGGTTCAGATCTTGGCGGAACCTCCAGAGGGCAGGCCTACCGAGAAGACATGCTTCCGGAGTCCTGAGAGATGTCATTGCTTAATTGAAGGAACTTGGAGTACACCAACCCTACCAGATTAGACTGGCCAGGCAGGCACTATGGATGAGTGCTAGTTCCTTAAATAACAGGGCCCTGGACCACTGATTAAGCTATGCCACTTGCTGCCAGCAATTATGGTAATAGCAGTATATTTGGATCATTTTTAAAAGATGGCCAAGCATAATCATGGTGATTCTGACTATCAGTGGCCATTAATAGTGATGAGTGTTTAGCACATCCTGAATTATAGATAGCACGTCTGAAATACGGTTTTTGCAATAGAGGAAGGAAACTATAGTCTTCTCATTCCAGACTAAGTATCCACTGAGAACCCAGAAAGCTGGTTTAGATGAGCGTAGGATTTACAGATTACAGATTAACAGAGTTGGAAGGGACCCTTGTAGGTCATCTAGTCCAACCCCCTCACCCAAGCAGGAGACCCTATACCATTTCTGACAGGTGGAGTCCAGTTCTTCTTGAAAGCTTCCAGTGATGAATCTCTCACAACTTCTGAAGGCAAGCTGTTCCACTGATTGATTGTTCTCACTATCAGAAAGTTTCTCCTTTTTTCCAGGTTAAATCTCTCCTTGTTCAGTTTCCATCCATTATTCCTTGGTCTGGCCTTCAGGTGCTTTGGAAAATAGCTTGACCCCTTCCTCCCTGTGGCAGCCCCTCAAATATTGGAAGACCGCTATCATGTCTCCCCTGGTCCTTCTCTTTGCTAGACTAGCCAAGCCCAGTTCCTGCAACCGTTCATCATATGTTTTAACCTCCAGTCCCCTAATCATCTTGGTTGCTCTTCTCTGGACTCTTTCTAGAGTCTCAACATCTTTTTTATAGTGTGGTGACCAAAATTGGATGCAATATTCTAGGTACTTGGTACAGCACAGATCTTACATTGTTCTAACACACTGTTCTGTTAGCCCAAGTTAAAGCATTTATTCTGATTGATTTTTTCCTCCCCCCCACCCCAAAAGAAAATATAGCAAGGAAAACAGGAGAATCCCTTTCTATGAATGCAACTTTCAACTTACCGCAATAATTTTGTCATTGACTTTTATCTGACCATTGTGATCCGCAGCACTGTCAGGTATTACGTTCTTTATGAAAATCCCTGAAGCTTCCCCTTAAAGGAGGAGAATGAGATGGAGGGAAGAGAGAGGAAGAAAGTGCAGACAAAATTAGCATGCACTGATCATAATTTCACACACATTCTAGAGCAGATAGAGGCAACTATGGTCCCTTTACAATCTGTGGACTTCAACTCCCAGAATTCTCTTAATGTTTCTCCATCGGTTTCATTTTCTCAATCTGCTATACAGTGTTGTAAGATTCTCTACTGGGTTCCATTTCTCTGCTATACTTAGAGCTTTTATATCGTGTGTGTATGTGTGTGTGTATGACATAAATCATGTTTATCCTGAGTTTTACACGTTTCCCCCTTAACTGTTCCTATTTTTGGAAGATTCCTTGGTAGTGGTGGTGGTTGTTGTTGTTTTGAATGTCTGAAACTTCCATGTTTTTTGATACACATTAGCATTTTCATAGTTGATTTCAGCTTTTTCATAAATATCCATTTTTTAAAATGTAAGCTTCGCTACAATATCTCTTAGCTTTTTTTAATCCCATAAAAGGCAAACATTTGATGGTTGGTAAACATAGGAAAACCAAACTGAAAAGTTATACTACCATTTTGATGGAGACACAGTCATGCTGGCTCCCTCCCTGGACCACGGAAGCATCTTTGGACAACGCTGGCTCCCTTGGCTAAGAAACAGAGAATGAGAACCTCCCCCAAGAATTGGACACAACTGGACAGGGGAAACTTTACCTAATCTTTCTGCATGGCTTAAAAATCTCTGGGGCTAAATAAATACTTAGGAGAGAAAAAGCAAAGAAGCATTTCTCTCCCTCCATTCTCTGACAATATCGTTCTCTATCTTAAACATACGTTCTACAAATTATCTGATTTAGCCTCTTCCTTTAGCAATCAATATTATACAACTCACCTGAATCAGAAACTCCAGAATATCCAACAATTGTTATACCAAGGCTCTGTCCATCCTTTTTAGTCAACTTAACTTCATGGATTTCATTTTCCTGGGAAACAAAACGATACCATTTTTTTCAGATTATATTAACCATTTAATCTTGTGCCCAGAACTTTTCTATTTGTTACCTAGTTAAAGCCTTTTTTGGTTTAACAATCCAAAGACAACAAGATGTGTGTTGTTTTCACAATGTTCTGGTGTTCAAATGTACTGTGTGTACTGATGACCCAGAGTGTAACACAAACGTAACAAAATCCAAAATGTAAATAAATGTCCTTTAATGCCTCCAACTTGGCCCCACTGTTCAATAATTCTCAGTTGGAGATAAAACGTACTCAAAAATAGTCTTCAAAAGAAAGCAATACAGTCCGAATTTAATGAGCAGATAGAGGTGAAATTAAAAACTAAACAAACTACAATGATGAAATTTCCACAAGGGAACAGGAGAAGTATTTACCAAATTCAAGGAGATAACAAGACACAGTCTGTTGGAAGGATGCCAACCAAGATAACCTCAAACC
The DNA here is from genome assembly GCF_049901735.1 of Notechis scutatus. Taxonomy (NCBI): domain Eukaryota; kingdom Metazoa; phylum Chordata; class Lepidosauria; order Squamata; family Elapidae; genus Notechis; species Notechis scutatus. The sequence continues at coordinate 68,517,537 of NC_142011.1, read as the reverse complement.
AAAATAAAACATGCTTTGTCTCCAGCGTTTGCCAGAATGCAGGTCCAAACTCTTATGCAGTTCTCACACCTGCAGCCCATGAAGAGGATCAAGGCCCTCTCCTCCCGAATAGATCACGTCTCTCCCTTATCCTCTCCTCCCTGTGTGCCTTAGGATGGATAGGGTGTTGGGCCTGGGTCCTTCTCTGATTGCTCAGCCGGCCTCTGCTCTTCCCCAGCCTCCTCCCCAGCCTCCGGAGCCACACTTCCACTCCCTATCGGCTGCTCCTCCTCTCCCTCAGTCAGTCTCCACCAGGGGCATGACACTGTGTCTTCACACATTACTTTCTGAACATCTGAATATTATTGAATTATTATCCCTTTGGACTTTTAAACAGAAAAAAGAAGAATCTATATTTTTAAAAAATGCTAAATTTCAATATTAATTATTGCATTTTTACCAGTGTCTGGATTTACTTTTCTATCTGATTTTATAATTGTTGTGATATCTCCCAGGTGCTAAAACAGATTAAAAATTAAAATATATATAAAAAAGATAAATAGAATGAAAAATTAGATAGCAATTACAATTAGAAGAGCTGTGGTGACACAGTAATTAGAATGTAAGTACTCTAGGCTAATTCACTGCTCACTCTAGGAGTTTGATTCTGAGCAGCTCAAGGTTGACTCAGCCTTCCATCCTTCCAAGGCCGGTAAAATGATGACCCAGATTATTGGGGGCAATATGCTGACTCTGTATACAGCTTAGAGAGTGCTATAAAGCACTGTGAAGCAGTATATAAGGCTTAAGCGCTATTGCTATTACTATAAACTGATCAAATGAAAATGTTTTAACCATTCCTACCAGCAGAAAATTTGATTTGATTTTTTTTCTTTACATAGTCCTTTAGCAATGTGTACTTCAGGAGAACTTATGTACAAATACATAAGCTGACAAAGAGTAAGATGAGAAAATATAGTGTCAAGTCTGTACATCTGAGTTAAAATTGATATTATATACATTACTGATACTATGTGACCTTTTCAGAGAAAGGTATTCTATAACTTGGATGGTTCAGCTAAATATGAGGCAGATAGTCAATAAGATATTGAAAGTGAAAGTGTCTAAGGAGTTCAGTTGCCTTTCCAAAAGCACCTTTGGGATTGAAAGTGAAAGCTGTTGATTTTGGCGATGTAGCAAAACTACAGTAGTATTGTTTGCCCTACAATAGCAAAGTGTATTAAAGTCAGTTTGCTGGTCTGTGACCATAATAAAGATTGATTGATTGATTGTTAAACTGAATGGTAATAACAATATTTAGATCAAGTAAGTATAAGGTCAATTTAGGAAGATTTTTGTCAGACTACATGAAATTTCCAGTGAGGTAATCTGATACAAGCATTAAGATACTTACTGTGTCAGATTCTCTGTCCTGAATAGTAGCTAATTCACCCACAGGATCAGCCACAGGAGTTGGTGGGGTTGTAGATATTTCAGACAAAGGAGATCGTGCAACTACCATCTTAACGTGATTTCCGCAGTTTCTCAACACTTGGGCAACCTGCTCACTGCTCATACCTTGTACATTAATACCCCCAATTTCCAAGATATGATCATCAGTTCTAAGTCTGCCGTCCTTCAAGAAACAAGGAACATTTTTCAAAGTTAAAATGAACTGGAATGGAATACTTTTTATAAAGCAAGACTTCACTATAAAATGCCATCACATTAAAGCAATACTACAGTTGCTGCCTGTTCAAAGCAAGTTTGACAATCCTATAAGATGCAGCATCTTTCAATATCAGCTGAAATACATGTAGTCCTCGACTTACAACAGTTCATTTAGTGACCAGTTGAAGTTACAATGGCACTGAAAAATGTGACTTATGACCATTTTTCATTCTTTATGACCATTGCAGCATCCCCAGGGTCACATGATTTATATTCAGATTCTTGACTCACAACTATGGCAGTTGCAACCTTCTGACAAGCAAAGTCAGTGGAGAAACAACATTCACTTCACAACCATGTTACTAATTTAACAACTGCAGTGATTCAGTTAACAAAGGTGACAAGAAAAAAAATGGGGCAAAAGTCACTTAACAAATTTCACACTTGGGGCTCAATTATGGTCGTAAATGGAGGACTACCTGTATATAAAAGCAAGGAAAATTACATTTTCTCATGAAGCAGATTCCCAAAGTCTCACAGGTTAAATCCCAATTGCCATCAACAATTTTAATCAATAGACTATATCCCACAGCCTGTGCAGTAACATATTGGCCCTTTGATTATATCTTCTTGGCACCATCAAGCTCTGATATGCAGTTAAAACTGATACCACCTACTGCAAGTTTGTTACAATTCCAGATTATACCTTGATCTGTATTGGAAATTGGTGAAAAACTAGGCCAGATGGGAGAAGGAATATGAATCAAAAGATTATAGACAAGTTCAGTATTTTTTATATATTGTACATATCATTCACTTACAGCTTTCACTTTATGTGTCATTCTTCTGCTATACTGTAAGTCTAATCCTTATAGCATTACCAAATTGTAATTCTACACATTTTTAATATCCCTCTTTTTACTTAAGAACCAAGGCCTATGTAAGAAGTCAATTAGAATGTGGATAGTGGTGACATTTAATTAGTTATCTTTAACCTACTTTTAATCCACATTTATACATTCCATCAATCAGGCTTAAATGATTACAATTTATTTTCATCATTTTAAACAATCTGGTTCTCTTGCATACTTTGCAAAATACCAGGTGTAATAGAAACAATGATAAATGATCAAAGAGGAGAGGGAGACTTTATTCCCACTCCTTATTCTATAATGCTTCATCTCAGCTGATAACAGCAATGGAGAGATACAGATATACTGAGAAGTTGGGACAATCTGATTACTACCCTCCTTTGCCACGAAATGGATAGCATTGTTGGGGCTGGTTTGAGATGTTAACATGGTACCAATTAGGGATAAAGAGATGAGCACAACTCATTTCCCTTCTTTCTCCAAGGGTGAGAAATGCTTTTCCACTGCTGCTTCCACAGCTGATAAGACAGAGTAAGGCCAGGTCAACATCAACATCTTTTCCTACTTTAGTATCTGCTAAAAGATTCTTTCCCTCAAAGAAATTACAGACGTACAAATACTATGTACAAACACAAACACACACAAACACACACACACACACACACAGAGAGAGAGAGATTATAAACAAATTTACCCTGTCTGCTAGTCCATCAGGTACAATAGTCCGTACTACCACACCACTTGTTTTTCTTCCTACAATTCCAAAACCTAATCCTGAGCCATCATTAATTAGTTCAACTTCTTCAGTGTGGCCCCAATTGACCTATAAAAATAGAAAAGTAATTTTACAGTGATCTTTTAAAGCATTAAAATGCCAAAAACATTTACCTGTGCATTTCCAGTCTATACAATAAAATAAGTACTCAGTATTTTCCACAGCAACTCAGCTATTGTGAAAGTCTCTTTTCCTTTGTGGTTACAACATCTGGAGTATACATGAGACCCAGTGGTCATGCAATTATAGTAAGGTGGATTGATGGAGAACATGGTAACTATGCAGGAAGAGCCCAGAACATGTTTTATTATATACCATAAACGTCCTCTGAAGCATTTCTAATTAAAACATTAAACTAGTTACACTGAACACAAAAATCATATCTGAAACACCATAAAGGATACAAGAGGGGAGAATATCTTGAAACCATATTTTAAGTGTCTCTGAAACATGCATTGCTATGCCTGTAGATGGTGCTCACAAATGAGTATGACAGCTGCAGTTGGACCTAATCAGAACAACACACTGAAATGAAGCAAATAGCATTCATATATGTTTCTTCCTGGAACAGCCCTAAACCATCATGGTGGCCAGGGGGATTTCACAACAATCCCACAACAAAACAATGCCTGCTGATGCACTGGACATTTGTGTCTTTTTGTTTTTTGTAGGCTGGGAAAAAAACTAATCAGGGATTGTTCTCTATCTGTGTTTATGCATGAGAAAATAACTTTACATTGAATTCTGTGCATTTGAGCATCCTAGATCTCAAATCAAGAAAGATTATTTGGTCCAGTGCGATCTACTAGATATGTAACTAAAGATTAGTCAGCTGCTGGATATATTGAATATAGAAAACATTAATTCACTGGGCTGAGTTAAAAGTGAGTGGGTTTAAAAAAAACACCACCCCATAGCATATATTTATTACTGGGGGAGCAGCAAGTAAGATAGGAAAAATTGTGAATATAGTGAGAAAACTGCAGGTGATTTTGGAATGGGTTCTAAGCAGGATGAGCTATATAATCTTGACTAAGATACTTTCTCTATTCTGCGTCCATATTTCTACTAACGGCTAGCCAGATTCTTCTGTGAAATATTCTGGCAGGCATAACAAAACCCAGTTATGTCCTTGCTTGTCAACTGTCAAAGGAAACCTCAAACTGACATGATTGATTGAGATGCTGAAATTGAATGTAGCAAGTGTCACTTTATAGGAAAGTGGGAGGAAGCATTTCTCGTTCCTTTTTTCCCCATTTCCTTCTTATCCTACTCATAAAATCTCAGTGGTGTAGGGAAGGGCCTCCCAACCTCTTGGGCACAAGGGTCCCATTCTGTGGAGATAAATTTTTCCACGGACCAGAATGGGCAATGTTTCGTGTGTTACCTGCATTTCATGGATGGGCCTTCGCTTGTTTGTGGGACCCAGTTTCTGGAATGCTGTGGACCGGTGCCGATCCATAGACTGGGGGGGGGACCCTGGTGTAGGGTAGCAAGGCTTATGCTTAACCTAAGGGGAAATCACTCTCTAGGATCACCCTGTGATCCTATATATATAAATCACCACCCTGTGAATTAGGTTGGGCTAAGAGAGATTAACTAGCCCAAGGTCACCAAGTGAGCTTCTATGGCTGCCGATAGACTAGAACCTGGATCTCTTTTTTCCTAGTCCAACATCTGAACATCAACCATCCTGGCTTTACCCCCTGCATTTAAATAATAATAATAATAATGGGGTGCTACTGCCAGCCTACATGCCCTCTTCTCCTTTCCTTCTTCTTGGTCTTACCATACTGCTAACTTCCTGCCTCAATGTTGCAGCTCCATCTCCTGCTACTATCTTTGGAAAACACTGTTCTGTTCCACCTCCTGAGGCTGCAGTTTTATATAAGGACATTAATTTTTTAAATATTTTTTTAACCTAGCAATGAGTTGATTCAAACAATCATTGTGTTTGATATGTAGCATTATCAGCAAAAATATTTGTGTGGTCAAATAAAAGCAAACTATGGACATACGTTCAAACTTCCTGTGACTTAAGTAAAAAAATAATCAAGATACATAAATGATTTAATAACAAGTGAAAAGTTTAAGTCACAATAATATGGAAAGGGAAAAAATGGAGGCAATACTTTATTTTGTTAGTTCGCTCTATATAGATGCTTTATAGAAAAAAAAGTGGCTACATACAAGCATAAAAGCACAAGCTTTTTTTATTTTTTTATTTTATTTGATTTGCCAATTGTTTACAAGATAATAAGTATAAGTGTATACATAGTTGTGAATACATGAAATGGGTACATATAAGAAAAATAAAAGAATAAGAGAAACAATAGGACAGGGACGGTAGGCACGATGGTGCGCTTATGCACGCCCCCTACAGACCTCTTAGGAAAGGGGTGAGGTCAATAGTAGACAGTCTAAGGTTAAAGTTTTTGGGGTTTGGGGAAGAGACTATAGAGTCGGGTAGAGTATTCCAGACATTGACCACTCTATTGCTGAAGTCGTATTTCCTGCAATCAAGTTTGGTGCGGTTTACTTTGAGTTTGTATCTATTGTGTGCTCTTGTGTTGTTATGGTTGAAGCTGAAGTATTCATTGACAGGTAGGACATTGCAATGTATGATTTTATATACCATGCTTAAGTCCGACCGAAGACGGCGTAATTCAAGGTTTTCTAGTTTTAGAATTTTAAGTCTGGTGGCATAAGGTATTCTACAACGAGTAGAAGAGTGGAGAACTCTTCTTGTGAAATATTTCTGGACTTTCTCAATTGTGCTAATATCAGATACGTAATGAGGGTTCCAGACTGATGAACTGTATTCGAGTATTGGTCTAGCAATGTTTTGTATGCTCTGGTTAGTAGTGTGATATTACCAGAGAAAAACTTCGAGGATTAGGTTAACAACTCTTAATGCCTTTTGGCTATGTAGTTGCAGTGGGCTCTAGCACTTAGATCATTAGAGGTGAGTATTCCAAGGTCCTTTACAGAGCTTGGGTCATCAACAAGATCTTGACTATTCAGCTTGTATTTTATTTTCTGATTTTTTTGCCAATATGTAAGACAGAGCATTTATTTGTTGAGATTTGAAGTTGCCATTTGTTTGACCATTCAGATACATAGTCAAGATCTTTTTGTAAGGTAGCAGTATTGTCTGTGGTATTGAACAGCTTTACATCATCAGCGAAGAGAACGCAATTGCTCTTAATATGATCACAGAGGTCGCTTATGTAGAGTATGAAGAGAGTTGGTCCTAGAACACTGCCCTGGGGTACACCACTATTGACAGGTACTGGATTTGATAGAACGCTCCCGATTTTGACCATTTGTTGTCTGTTTGACAGGAATGCTTCTATCCAGTTATTCAGTTGACCAGAGATACCATAGGATTTTATTTTTAGGAGTAGTTTGTCGTGTACCACTGAATCAAAGGCTTTACAGAAGTCTATGTAGATTGCGCCAATTGCTTTGCCCTGGTCGAGTTGTGTCGTCCCATATGTTTTTGCAGTGTAAGAGTTGCAGATTACAGGATAGTTTTTTCTGAAACCAAATTGTTTATTGGAGAGTAGGTTGTTTGACTCTAAGTGGAGGATGATGGATTGGTTAATAATTGATTCCATGACTTTACAGGTGACGCAGCATAAGGAGATTGGCCTGTAATTTTCAACTAGGCTTGGGTCTCCTTTTGAAGATGGGGATGACTGTGGCTTGTGACCATAAGTTAGGCAAGGAGCTGGTCCTGAAAGATTTTTCAAAGATTATGCTTAGAGGTTTGGCTATGGCAGTGGATAGCTTTCTTAAGAAGTAGGCACATATTCCATCCGGTCCAATAGATAGAGATGGTTTTAGATTGCGTAGTGATTTTTCGACATTGTCTTCTGTGAAATCGATATGTATTAGATCATTGTTGTTATCTGTGGTACGGCTAGGAAATACTGGGCATGATCCATAGCTGTTTACAAATACTGAGCCAAGAATGTGTTAAAGATGTTGGCTTTAATGGTGTCGTCATTGCAGTCTTTACCATCAGGTCCTATCAAGGAGGGATGGACCTTGAGTCTTTTAGTTTGTTGTTTACAAAATTGTAAAAAGCTCGGGTGGAATTGGTGCTTAGAAGGTTTTCTAAGCTTTTAACAAGCTTTTAACAAGCTTTTAACAAGCTTTTAACTTCAGAGAAATAACCACTATGATGAGCCAGTAAGTTTAAGCAATTTACAATAATTATAATTAAGAAAAGAAATAAAAGTACCTTCAGCTAAGATAGTTCCTTCGTATCTGTGCTTGTAACAAATAATCAATTACAGATTTAAAAATCTAGCTATCAAGCCACTTGTTTTTTTTAAAATAAATTTTATTGATTTTACAATTAAAACAAACCAGCAACACATACATAAATGAAAGAGAGAAAAAGAAGGAAGAAGAAAATAGAAAGAAAAAAATAGAAAACAATTAAAAACATTCTCATCTTCAAGAGTTTGTAAGACCTCTTTTTTATCCTTATTTTATGCCATATACACACACCTAATCCTTACATATATCTGTGTATCACTACTATGGATCTATCCTATCCTCTTTTGCCTTTTAGTGTGAAGTCTATCTTTGGTCTATCCATTTGTACTAGCAATTCCAGCTGTTGTAGTATATTGAAGTGTCTCTATTTTTTAATGCCAAAGTTAATTTGTCCATTTCTGCACAACTTGAAATTTTTTGAATAATCATCTCCTCTGATGGAACATGAGGCTGCTTCCAACATTGTGCAAAAGCCAATCTGGCCACTGTCAAAATGTGTATTATTATATATTTCCCTTTTTTTGATATTTGTTTATCAAAGATCCCTAACAGAAAGGACTCTGGTTTGAATTCGATCTGTTCTCTTGTCATTTCTTCCAGACAATTTCTAATTTTCTGCCAATATTTTTGAGCTTCTGTACAGGACCACCACATATGGAAAAAAGTTCCCTCTTTTTTTTGCATTTCCAGCAATTCGGACTCATATTGGGGTGCATCTTCGCTAATTTCGAAGGAGGAAGGTGCCATCTATAAAACATTTTATAGGCATTTTCTTTGTATGCTACTGATTTTGTAATTTTATTATTTCTACCCCAGACCTTTTTCCATTCTGTTATGGTGATGCTACGTCCTATATTCCTATTCCAGGCTATCATGTTCCCTTTTACAATTTCTTCTTCTAATTCTACTTCTAATAAATAACTATAAAATTTTGTTAAAAATTTTTTGCCAGATCCTAATAAAATTTTATCTAATTGCTGGAGTTTATTGTTAATTCCAAATTCTTTCTTGTCCTGTTTATATCTGCTTTGAATTTGAAGATATGCCCACTGATCAATTTTTAGTCCCCGCTCTTGAAGTTCTTGCCGCGATTTCAAATTTCCTTGCATATCCAATAGGTCCTTATATTTAATAATTTTAGTGATATCCAGATTATTTGGGTGAATCATCGCCTCTACTGTTGAAATCCAAATTGGTATTTTTAAATAGTGTTTTTTCCGTATTTTCTTCCAATTAGTTAATAATGAGTCTCTGATTAGGTGTCTGTGAAAATATTTCTGGCTAGTTTTCCCTACATCCCATAAAAAAGCATGCCACCCCCTCTGCAAGTCATGGCCTTCTAAGAATAATATTCTCTTATTGGTTAAATTCACCCATTCCTTCAACCATACTAAAGAGGCTGCACTATAATACAACTCCCAATTTGGAAGTGCCAGCCCTCCCCTGCTCTTCATATCCTGCATTGCCTTTAAATTTATTCTAGGTTTTTTCCCTTGCCAGATAAATTTTACAGTTATTTTATTAAGATCTTCAAAAAAAAAATTGTGTACTTTGATTGGGATCGTCTGAAATATATATAGGAATTTTGGAAGAATATTCATTTTAATAGCAGCAATCCTGCCTAATAATGAAAGTTGCAGCTTGCCCCATGTTTCTAAATCCTTCTTTACCTGTTCCATCAATTTATCATAATTATTTTCCTTAAGTGTCTTACAATGTGCTGTCAACCATATTCCTAAGTATTTAACTTTCTTTATCACTTGTATTCCCATAACTTCTTCTAGTTCTATTTTGTTTTTCTGTTAAATTTTTAGTCATTAATTTTGTTTTCTTCCTATTAATTTTAAGTCCTGCTACTGCTCCAAATTGTTCTAATTCATTCATCAATTTTTGTCCTCTTTCTATTGGTTTTTCAATGAAAAAAATCATATCATCCACAAACGCTTGCAACTTATATTCTTCTTTCTTAACCTTTAATCCTTTTATGTCTGGGTTCTGTCTAATTTGCATTAGTAATGCTTCTAATGATAATATGAAGAGCAGGGGTGAAAGTGGGCAGCCCTGTCTGACTCCTTTTTCTATTTTGATTGGGCGGGTATATTCCCCATTTATTATAATATTAACCTGTTGTGTATCATAAATGGTTGTTATAATATTTTCAAATTTGGTGCCTAAATTCATATTATAGTTTTTTTGGATTAAAAATTGCCAATTTAAATTATCGAAGGCCTTCTCTACATCTAAAAACATAAGTGCAATTTGTTTTTCGGGTGGGCTTCGTAAAATTCTAAGACATCTAGTACTATTCTTAAGTTGTTCCTGATTTGTCTGGTCGGGAGAAATCCATTTTGATCTTCATGTATATGCTCATTTAACATTCTTTTTAATCTACTTGCTATAATAGAAGTAAATATTTTGTAATCAGTATTTAACAATGAAATCGGCCTATAATTTTGTATATATCGGGGATCCGAATCCTCCTTCGGGATCAGCGAAATCAATGCCCCCCTCCATAAGCCCGGCATCTTGGCTGCCAATAAGACGTCATTAAAAACTTCCACCATAAGAGGTCCTATTTGTTTTGCTATTGCCTTGTACAGCTCCCCTGGAATCCTATCTAGTCCCAGGGATTTATTGTTTTTCTGGTTCTCTATTGCTGATTTCAATTCAAACCAAGTAATATCTTTGTTTAATAATTCGTCCATTTCTTCCCCAATTGCTTTATCCTTCACTTCATCTAAATAGTTTCTTATTCTATCTTCGTTAACTTCTTCCTTTTTATATAACTCTTCAAAATACTTATGGGCAATTTCTTTTTTCTGTTCTATCTCCTGTTGTATATCCCCCTTTCCATCTATTAGCTGGTATATCAATCTCTTTTCTTTCCTTTTTTGAAGTCTATATGATAGCCATCTCCCTGGCTTATTGGCATGCTCAAAATAAGTTTGTCTAGTTGTATTCAAATTTATAATCATTCTCTCTTGTTCAATTCAATTCAATTTATGTTTAGTTATTGTTATCTGATTTTGCAATTTTGAATCCTTTGGGGTACGCTGTAATTGAGTTTCTAATTCCTTAATTTTTTGTTGTAATTTGTTTTTCTGGGCGTATTTTTCCTTATTCCTCTTGGCGTTATAAGAGATTGTTATACCTCTTATTACTGCCTTCATTGTATCCCAAATGTTTTGTTTCGTAGTTGCTCCATTATCATTTTCCTTTAAGAAATAAATTTTAAATTAAATTTAAATAAATTTAAATTTTAAATAAATTTTAAAGAATTTTTCATCTGTTTTCTTTATATAAGTTTCTTGTAGGCATACTATATCAACATTTTGTTTGATTAGTTTAGCTATTATCCTTTTCCTTTTTATCATCGAGTTTAAACCATTTATATTAATTGATAGTAGTTTCTTTTCTTCTTCCATTTAATTAATTCTGTTTTGCTCTTTGTCTTGTAATGGCTCCGGTCTCTCCTTGTGCCTGAAGATGTGTCCTACTTTCTTCTCTCTCCTGTTATAGATGAGTATTTCCTTGATTTCCTAAAGTTCCATCTCTGTTCCTTGATCTTCCTGGGAGTTTGTTTCCAGTTCATCCTTACTGCTCTGATCTTCCGGACCTACCAATCGTTCATAAAATTCCTGGGCCTTTTCCATGGAGTCTATTTTAATTTTCCTTTCGTTCCAAAAAATTAACATCCCCTCTGGGATTAGCCATTTAAATATAACCCCTCTGGGATTAGCCATTTATATAATTCTTTTCTGATTTAGGAAACTGCTAAGAACTTGTAGTCTCGTCTTTGTTTTCTTACTCTTCTTGGTATTTGTTTGAGAATGAAGACTTCTTTGCCTTTGTACGAGATTGTTTCATCTCTTGACATCCTATATATGATATCCCGGACACTCCTTCTTGCAAATCGTATATGGACTTCTCTTGGGCATTTGTGGCATCTCGCATAATTAGTGCTAATCCTGTAAACTTCATCAGACTCCCTCAAGATGTCATCTTTATCCTTTTCCAATAGTCCAGCCAGTATTCCCGCCATTAGTTGTTCCAGGTCTTCTTCTTTGGATTCCACTACATTTTGGAATCTCAAGTATGTAGCAGCCTTGTCCATCTCTAGGTAGACCAGTGAGTCCTCCATTTCTTTACTCACATTCTTTAATTCTTCATCTATCCTTTCTAATTTCCTTTCGGTTTGTTCAGTCCTTTTCTCTACCTCTTTTATTGTTGCTTCATTTTTCTCCAAGGCCTGCTGTAATAATCCAACTTTGTCCTCTACTTTGGAGATATCCGCTTTCATTTCTGCTTTTAATTTCCCCATCTCCTCTTTTAGTTCATTGATGTCTGCTCTTGTCTTATTATGGTTTTTCATCATTGTTTCTTGCAGCTTTGTCATCGATTCCTGTAAAGTCAGCAAAATTGATTGGATGTTGGCATTCAAGATGTTAGCTTGTTTCTCCACTGGTAATGTTTCTTCTATGGTTTTTTGTGCCATGGGCGAAGCTGTTCCCGACATAGTTGTTAACGTCAGGGTGACCTTTCTTGCAGTTTTCAGAGCTGTAGTTGTTGTGGAAGTCATTTCTTTTAAGATTTGTTTCTGTTGTTGTACTATATTAATTATATTATCCCAAATTAACATTCAGTGATAGAATCTCTGTATTAGGATTGACCGGTATCTAATTACTTAATCTATCTATCTGCTGGATAGCTGTGCTCTTAACTGGTTACTGGAGTATAAGTTCTTATATATAAAAATATTATCACTGTATTATTTTAAATCCAAATTCTAAATCACACATATAATTTTGTAAGGTCTATCAAGCCACTTGTAATGTGTACTAGTACACATTATACTAGTAATATATAACAATGTACTGTAAAGGACTAAAACCACATTTTGTTTCATTACTATAATCCAGGAGTGTCAAACTCAATTTCACGGAGGGCTGCATCAGAGTTGTGTTTGACTTTGGGGGGGTAGGATGGGCATGGCCAGTTTGACATCACTCCTGTCGGCGGCACCAGTGGTGGCGCTTATATACTGTAAGTAATTTAAAAGCTAAAAAATGTGATACCCTGCTACCTTAGATTCCAGGACTGAAAATAGATAATTTTTCAATTATTTGTAGCTCAGGGTTGAACTGTGGGGCTCTTGATGCTCTCTGATTTTCTTGCAACATTTCATTACCAAACTATGTAATATTATCAGTGCTGATTCTGTTACCTTTGATGAGAACGATAAGTGAATTCCAAAAACTACTAGAAATCTGACCTACTAACAAACTGCATGAAGTAAACATATACAATCCGATTTGTCTAAGATGCAAAGATGTGATTAATATTCTTGCTAAATCACATTTTGATTTTTATAAAAAAATTATCTTACCATTTCAGGTACATTATCATCACTCACAACAGAAGACTTCCTGCTGCTGTTCTGGGTGGGCCCCCTGGCCACAACCAAATGTAAAGACCCTGTGGACTGTTGGAGCAATAGGATTGCTTGTTGATGAGAAATGTTTAGGTCCAATGGTGTATGATTTACAGCCAAAATCTGATCATTTTCCTTTAACCTTTGATCCCTTGGATAAGCATAGGTGACAGTTAAAAAACTTTCATAAAATGGTTACAGGATAATTCAATTAACACAACTCACATATGTTTTAAACATTAGCAAGCAGATTCTTGGGTGCAGGTGTAAAAATGTTGCATTGCATTGAATTGCATTAAGTCACCATTTATGTACTTATTTTTTGAGTATGTACAGTTGACAGGTTTTGTAACACATGCTAACTTATAAAGTACAGAGTACAATGGATGGGTTCACATAACATACTAGTTCAAAGCCATTCAACCAACCTGGACTTCCGGTTTGAGCTTTCCGGTTTGAGCTTGGTGACAGACCAAAACCTCGTTTCTCCGAGGCTTCGATCTGTGCTCGCCGCTGGAGCGCCCCGAGCCGGCTGGTTTCAGGGCTAAGCCACCCCATAGAGGTGGTGAAGAGGGGGGAGACTGCCTGCAGGGTTGAGGAGAGCCGCATCTCTCCTCCCCAGCTGGCCATTACTCCCTTTCCCGAAGGCAGTTGTAGCGGTGGTCAGAAATGGCCACCACAAAGAAGAATTCGACCGGAAAAGAATGTGCAGGAGGAAGATAAGAAGAGAAAGTTTTGGTTGACCGGGTCAAACAGCAAAAGCAACAAATAAGGTACCCTGGAATTTAAACTCAACAACATTGTTCCCAAAGAAGTTTTTGAAGCTGCAAAGGAGAGAGAGAAGGGAAAGGATTAGGTTTTTTTTTTTCCTTTCCTTGCTTATACTGACAGCTAAGAGACTTAAGCAAGAAACTGAAAAAAAAATCCACTTTGACATTAATAGGCATCTAAGTTGAAAATAAAAGTCAAAAGGATAATAAAGATTTCTGGACATTTAAAAGTTTTTAAAAGCTGGAAAGGAGAAAAAAAAGAATAGAAGGGCAGGATCTGGAAAAATGGAGGAGACTGCCTCGAATTAAGGAATGGAACTGTAATTAAAAGGAACTTACAGTGAAATTTTAACAAGATTCCTCAAAGATACATTTTAATGGAAACTTGGTAACAAAATAATAGAACCCCAGGAAGAGAAAGTGGAAAAAAAGAAGCAAGTAGAAACAGCCTTGGATTATTTGGATTACTTGGTGATTTTTGGTTTTTGCATCTAGATGACTAAAATTAACTGGGTGGTTGTTTAAAAGTTTTTAAAATGGTATCACTCTTAGAAGAACTGAAAACGGAACTTTAAAAATGGAAAGAAGATGCACAAGAAGGGAGAAGTTCTTTTGGCTTCGTGTTTCAATTCTTAGAAATGGAGATCTGGAACTATGAGAAGCAACAAGAAATGCTTGCAGAACAAGAAGATTGGGACAAAGAAGAAGCCATCTTTAATGATCAAATAATTTTAAGTGGGGGGAAAGAAAAGGGGGAAAGAGAGTGAAAGATTAGAAAAACAACCAAAAAGAAGAACAATTTGAAAGATAAGTATAATATTAGAAAGCAACAGAAGAGGGGATTACAGATGAGAGAGTTAGAAGTAGAGAGACTAAAAAAAAAGGTAAAAAGGGGAGGGAGAAGAAGAGGGGAAGAAGGCAAGGAAAAGAAGTTGTAAAAGACAGAAACAAGAAATGGAGAAACAGGGAAAAGATATAAGGATTGTAACCATAAGTTTGTTTAGAGATAATGGGTGAAAATTGTAAAAGGGATTCTGCAAAGGTACATAAGATAGCTTTGTTATATTACAAATAGAAATAACTTTAGAAAATATGATGATGGATAAAATATTTATTGTAATGCAGTGGGATGTTTGTTAATAAATAAATGAATTAAAATGATTGAGAGAATTAAAAGGGAACATTTTTAATTATTAGTAATGATTTATAAAAATATAAGTGAGAAATATGGGAAAAAAAGAATTAACTATGGAAAGTTTATAAGTGTTCCCAAGTATGATATTCAGTTGAAAAGAAATGTTAAAGATGTTAAGATTTCAATGCATATTAATGATAGAATTGAATTGGAATGGAATGTGTTTTATTTACATATATATATATAATTTTTTCTTCTTAAGAATATAGTGTCTATTTTAAGAATGTACCAAGCAGAACTCGATTGGAAGTTATGTATTATATTGAATGCTATAATCTTAAAGCTATACATTGAAGCTTAAATAAGAGCTTGAATGGATAAAATTAAAGGATATAAAGGTGTCATACTCTAATTGGTAACTACAGGGAAAAATTTGCTTAATAAGAAAAGATAATGTGAAATTGTAACAGGACAGACAAAAGTATAAATATAATGATTTGAATTGAGATAATTAAAACAAAGTTGAGAAAATTAAAAGAAGGGAAAAATTATGTAGAAAATATAAAATGGTAATAAGATATGGAATAGAATATAAAAATAAGCATGAAATTGAGTTTTGTGTCTGTATGAAGAAGTGATAACCTGGGACCATGCTATTTTCAAAAAAGATGTTTTATTTGTATTTTGTTTTTGTGAAAACCCAAATAATTTTTTTTTAAAAAAAGCCATTCAACCAACCAGTCAAAGAGCATTATTCTACAGCAGGGGTGTCAAACTTAAGGCCCGCAGGCCGGATCCGGCCCACAGGGTGCTTAGATCTGGCCTTCGAGGCAGCCCTGGAAATGGTGAAGGACCAGCCTGCGGTGCCTCTGCCAGCAAAAACGGAGCTCAGAAGCCCGCCCAGGCTGAAAATTTGGCCCAGGGCAGCCGCATGCCCCTGGGCTCCATTTTCACTGGCAGAGGGCTTCAGGAGGCCATCCAGGCCATGCCCCCTGGCCCTCCAAGGTCAAACACATCCCTGATGTGGCCCTCAATGAAATCAAGTTTGACACCCCTGTTCTACAGTATTATATCTATATATGAAGCAAGTTACAATGTTGGGTTTGATCAAGGTAAAGTGCCACCAAATTCCCAAATCCAGACAAAGCCTGGATCAAACAATGTTGTAATTTGGTTGGTTTAGTCTGGTCTTTAATAACAACTAAAATATGATGTAATTCACTCTCTGCCAATGGTTTCATAAGTATGTCAAATAAACAACTCTAAATTGTGCTGCACCAGTTGGATGTGTATCAACTATAACATTCAGATTATCTACATTTATGACCAAGTTTATCTAAGAAGTGAATTATGTTTAATGATGACATGTTTTTCTTTCAGAAATTAAATTCATTAACCAAACAACTCAGTTTTATTTAAGAAGACTATAATTTCTATATCACCAACAATGATTATGCTTTCAAATAGCCTCTTGTCCATCAAGTCAGATTCATTCTAGCTTTTCCCCCAAGATTTCTTTTACTTCTTTATCATACCATGTTTAATTAAAAACCAAGAAGCATAATTGGGACTATTGAACAAGAGAGGGCAAAAGAAGAAAGACATGTCTCACCCTTCCAGCAGGAAACCAGAACTTCAGAAACATGACAAAATAACTCCCAGATGTTGTCAAGAAATAGCTAAGTTGCCTCAGCCTCTTCAATATATTCTTAACAAAGAACAATACGGTGTACTCATCACCACAGAACTACAGGTTGTCCTTGACTTAAACCATTTGTTTACTGACCAAAGTAACAGCATTGAAAACAATGACTTATGACCATTTTCACACTCAGAACCACTGCAATCTCCCTATGGTCATGTGACCAAAATTCAGATATTTAGCAACTGACTCACATTTATGATGGTTATAGTGTCCTGGGGTCACGTGATCACCTTTTGCGACCTTCTGACTGACAAAGTCAATGGGGGAAGCCAGATTCACTTAACAACTGTGTTATCAACTTAACAACGGCAATGATTTACTTAATAACTGTGTCAAGAAAGGTTGTAAAATTGGGCACTTAACCATTTCTTGCTCAGCACTGGAAATTTTGGGTTCAATTGTGGTCGTAAGTCGAGGACTTCCTGTATTAAAATTATTATCTATACCACCATTATCCTATTTATCATTACAAAACTGACGTGGTGCATTCTTCAAATCTGATCCGCTTATCATCTGGCCAGGAAAACTATAAAATTTATAAAATGTTAATAGGACATCTCAGAGTATCTCAAGAAGTCTTGCTAAATTTCTTACCTGGCTGCTATGCTTCCTGGCTGTACTTCTTTCACAAAGATACCAACTTCCCCAAAGCTTTGATTTTTAAGAGCAATCACACTAAATCCAAGGCCCCTATTAGATGGTTTCTCTATATCTATATATTCAATTTCCCTGCCCTGTGAAGGAGAAAAGTAATGTTATAAATACAATATCTCTACAATTGCAAAGCATCATTTTCTATTAATAAAAGTTGACTAAGATTTGAATCACAACATGAGTGAAAAAATCTCCCAAACCTGCAGAACCTAAAAAGTATAGTCCCACTTTCTTCATGGTCAAAACATCAATCATTTATTTATATTTCATATTCTTAAACCTAACATCTCCCTCAAAGAGGTGCTCTGGGATGTGTTCAATATAATATACCGGTAACCATTAAATAAAACAACATATATAAATTAATATTAAACAGTTTTTCCCCCAAAAGCCATCACTCTGCTAAACAAATAATTCCCTCAACACTGTTCAACTATTACAAAGTCTGAACTACTATTACTGTTAATCTTCTCATCACTCCTCCCACTTGTGATTGTAGGACTGTAACTTTGTTGCTTGTATCCTTACGATTTATATTGACTGTTTCCTAGTATGATTTGATCGCTGATTGTACCCTATGACTATCATTAAGTGTTGTACATTATGATTCTTGATTCTTAACAAATGTATCTTTTCTTTTATGCATACTGAGAACATTTGCACCAAGACAAATTCCTTGTGTGTCCAATCACACTTGGCCAATAAAGTATTCTATTCTATTCTATTCTATTCTATTCTATTCTATTCTATTCTATTCTATTCTATTCTCTATTACAAATTTAAAATTAGAGTTGAAATTTCAAAATTCTAGAATAATGACAATTAAACAATCAAAAGGGGAGGCCATTTAACATCGAATTATTACATGTGGGTGGGGATTTCAAGGAACTAGTCAGCTGCATGGTTGCGAGATGCTCTGTGGCCCCCAGACAAGAGGCTGTAGAGCCAACATTTGACCCATTTACATAAGGTCAAGAGATTGGGGAATTTTCTCAACTCTTGGCGCAAGATGTTCCCCAAAGTGAAGACAATGGCAGGGAAGCCTCTCTTCCTAGATCATTCTACATGTATTCCATTTGTTATAAAGCCATTTTAAAATGTAATTTTGTGTGTGTATGTATATATGTGTGTGTGTGTGAAAATATACATATACATATATATATATATATATATATATATATATATATATATATATATATATATATATACACATACATACACACACATACATACACACACTATATATTATATACTGTATTATATTATATTAATATAAACTCTCTCTCTCTCTCTCTATATATATATATATATATATATATATATATATATATATATTATGTATGTATTATCGTACGTACATACATACATACATACATACATACATACCGTGTTTCTCATATAATAAGGCTGGGTCTTATTTCTTTTTGAGCCCCGAAAAAATGGCTAGGCCGTCTTTTCGGGGGTGACTTAATTCCCGCCCCTTGCATCTTCGGGCGGGCGGTGACAGCTTGGATGTTGACCTCGGCATTAGTGGGGCACTTCGTATCGGGGTCAACGCAGGCAGCACCATATCTGGGTGTGCAACAAAAGTACTTCCTAACGGCAAGCCCCCCCACCATTCCCCCCCATTTCGCATGTTTTAATATAGGCCTTAATTTGGGGGGAGGGGCTTAATTTCATTTCATGCCTATAAAACATGCTGGGACTTCCTATTGGGGGAGGCCGTATTGTTGGAGAAACAGGGTATCTATATCTATCTATCTATCTATCTATCTATCTATATATATATATATATATATATATATAATGATATATATATATCATCAGAAGCCTGATGATGGCAGATGAGATTCTGCCGAAACGTCACTACAACTTTAAAAGCACAACTATAATGACGTGGGATAATACCTGAACAAAGCTGAATACCATACACACACACATATACTATATATATATAGATACACACACAACATTTCTCCTAAAAATACAGCTAGTCCTTGCTTAGTGATGATAATTGGGACAGGAATTTCCACTGCTAAGCAATGCAGCCATAAAGTGTAACATTATGTAACTGCATCACTTAGCAAAGGCAATCCCGTCAATCTCCATTGCCGTTTTTAAACAAGGATCGTCAGTCACAAAGCGAGGAGTCTGAATTGCATCCACTTTGTTTCAACTTGGAGTTACAATTGCCATACAGTATAAGTAGCCTTAATATCAAAATACTATCTTTGCTAAGCAGCACTAAGCTTGGTGGTACTTTGCGCCTGTGAGGGATCTTAATATATGTATATAGATGCTAAGGAGGCAATGAGACTTGGTTTAAAAAAATTAATTCATGATTCAGAAACTGACTTTAGTAACCATACAGTTTGGAATAATGCACCACTGCATTTTTACCTTTGCCATCTTTTGGATTATCAAATTAAATTCATCCACTTCAAATCTGGAAATTAGTGGAGCCATTTGCTTATCATTCTGGATGTTCCCATTAACAACAGGATGTGGGTCAGCCCCAAATACCAGCAACCCTCGCCTAGTAAAATCAAAATCCACTGAACGATCTGGAGGCATATACCTAAGCTGTGAGGAACAAGAAAAGATGTTACCACAAATTCTAAATACTTAATAATTAATACAAAAGAATAGCATTAATTGGCATATAATACTGCTTAAATAAGATGGAAGTTGAACTGAACATGTCAATATTCACCTTATTATTTACCTCAAGTATATGAAACCGCCCCCCCCCCAAAGAGAATTATTTTGAAACAAAAAGGTAGAAAAAATAATTATCCTGATTTGTTATTATAAACTGACCCTTTTAGTTTAGGATTGATTAATTCTTCTTGTTGTTATTTCACTTTGTTCTTTGTTTTCTTACATAAAAGAACCTTTAAACTCTAGAAAGTACAAATTTCTCCGGATTGTTGTGGGGTTTTTTGGAATTATATAATCCAGCCAATCCAACTGTGAAAAAGTAACAAATAATACTGGTAGTCCTTGATTTACGACCACAATTGAGCCCAAAATTTTTGATGTTAAGCATTTGTTAAATGTGTTTTGCCCCATTTTATAGAAGGTTGTAAAAAATGACCATATTATCCTGGGATACTGCAACTATCATGAATATGAGTCAGTTGCCAAGCGTCTGAATTTTGATTATGTGACCATGGGGAGGCTGCAAGTGTGAAAAACTGTCATGTTACTTTTTTCAGTGACATTGTAACTTTGAATAGTTACTAAACGAACTGTTGTAAGTCAAGGACTACTTTTAATGAGATTGATCTGTATATATTTTCTCAGAAGGACATATTTAATTACAGTGATCTGCATCTTCATTTTGAAAGACAAAAAAAATCACAATAATCCACAAAACCTCTTTTAATGTTCCAGGACAAATCATCAGTGCCTCTTCATTTTGCTCCTGTCCACACACTACACATTTTAGAACCAGAGGATTATTTATTTATTTATTTATTTATTTATTTATTTAATTTATTTAATTTATTTTGATTTGTCAATCATTTACAAGATAATAGGTATAAGTATATACATAGTTATGAATACATGAAATGGGTACATATAAGAAAAATAAAAGAAACAATAGGACAAGGATGGTAGGCACGTTGGTGCACGCCCCCTACAGACCTCTTAGGAAAGGGGTGAGGTCAATAGTAGACAGTCTAAGGTTAACGTTTTTGGGGTTTGGGGAAGAAACCACAGAGTCAGGTAGGGTATTCCAGACATTGACCACTCTGTTGCTGAAGTTGTATTTCCTGCAATCAAGTTTGGTGTGGTTTACCTTGAGTTTGTATCTATTGTGTGGTCTTGTGTTGTTATGGTTGAAGCTGAAGTATTTATTGATAGGTAAGTCACTGCAATGTATGATTTTATATACCATACTTAGATTAGACCAAAGATGGCATAATTCAAGGTTTTGGAATTCAAGACTTTGGATTAGAAGCTGGGAGACCATAAATTTTAATCCTGCCTTAAGCACAGAAACCACTTAGATGGCCTTTGGGTGACTTTCTCTCAGCTATCGGAAGATAACAGTAGCAATTAGACTTATATACCACTTTATAGTGCTTTACAGCTCTCTCTAAGTGGTTTACAGAGTTAGTGTATTGCCCCCAACAATCTGGATCCTCATGATGATAATGACAAACCACTTTTGAAAATCTGACAACAAAACTGCATGGACTCGTCCATATGGTTGCCAAGAATCAAGACTAACTCAAAGGTTTTATTTAAAAAGGTAGAGCAAACAGAATATCTGAAACCACATGTATACCTTGGACAGCATTTCTTTTCTATCAGAGACATTTCTAGCTTCAAGGTTTAGGCACTTCGCTTTTGAAAACTGACAAGAAAAAATGGCACTATAATGATTTATAGCTTTTTAAAGAAATGGTGTGCATCAGCGATTCATGGGGGACTAAGCTGTAATCCTATATGTTTCAATAACATTTTACTCCCTAAAGCTTTCTTACTAGGTTGGAATATAAGTCCATATACAAGCATCTTGTTATTCTGAATCAAATAAAATACAGTTTAAACACATTTTGGCATTGGAGTTACCCCAGAAGTCACAAAACCAGTCTCAGCTGTAGACTGTTGAGACAAGAATACAGTCTTTATGACAGCTATTAACTGAAGTGATGTAATGCTTTAGGGAATATCAGGTGAAGACTGGAGATGATCCAGATAAATATATCTTCAAAATTACACTGGCAGCTAGTGTAGATAATACTGTAATATCTTATATGCAACAGAAGACTATTTACTTTGGCCCAAATTGGGGTGCTACTATTAGGGCAATAACAGAAATATAAGATTGTCATATGAAAGCTGAACTTGTTTTTATTCAAACTTGGAGGCAGAATAATCTCACAACTATTAAAATGTCCATTGCACACCCAATGGTGATCAGGTTTCATATTCCCAATAGTTAATAGCACTAATTGTCAATGTGACCAGGAGACTGTTATTTTTTTCCTGGCTGATTACCTTTCATAAACCTCTAAGAAGTTTGCAAAATTCTTATTCACAACCATAGCTGTTAAAAGCCACCTGGTTCCTCCTTTATGCTATTAATTGTTACCTGAGAATTGCTTTAGAATTTTCTTGCAATTTTGAATTTTTATTTCATAGTTATTGTATTACGTGCTAATTTTTCATTATTTTTGGTCCTGGACCTTCTATACTTTTTAAATTTGATTTGAGGCTGTTTCTTGTCTTAAACCAAGCCTATTCCATAATAATGTTTATACCAACGTGATTGTGGAGACAAATCATGTAAATGCTCTGAGATTCTTATCAGAAAAATCCCGATAAAAATATAATAAACCTTGATCTAGTTCTTAGTGCTATTTTTGCTAAATAAAGTGTTCTTATTTTTTTAACTGTCAAAAGTGTTCAGTTCTGCCATGTATTTTCACACAAAAGTAATGTTTAGGTAATCCTTGATTTATGACTACAATTGGGACCAAAATCTCAGTCACCGAGCAAAGCAGTTTTTAAGTGAGTTAGTGTGATTGCTTCACTCAGTGAATGCAAGCCCAGCAATCCCAGTTGTGGTCATTAAGCAATCTCCCAGATTGTTCAGTGGAATATGCATGGAAGGGAACTGCTCTGATGGACTGTCTCAAAGGAGTTTGGATATTCTGGATCCGAGTTCCGTTTCTGCTCCCCTTGATAGCTCCTTTTGGTAGGCCACACCATCAGCCAGGCTCTCAGTGATGAGAGGAAGACCTCTCAGTAGAAAGGAGGAGATTGCAAACTTCCTTGCTGGCTTCTCAACTGACTTTGGCAGTAAAGACTGCAAATGTGACCACATAATTATGGGGCCCTTGGCAACCAGTTGTGAGTGGGAACAGGTTGCCAAGCATCCAGCTCGTAATCATGGAACTGAGGGGGAAGGCATAACATTTTATGACAGCAGAAAGTGCATTATGGGCTGAAAAAAACTTTTCAAGGCTGTCTTAACTTTGAACTAACTGGTCATAAGTTAAGGACTATTTGTACAAATATCACTCTTCCCTGATTTGTCATGTCAAATTTGTCATGAGTGGTATATTTCTTCTAACAGGTCATATTTATGCTAGATGTGGAATTTTAACAGACCAGGATAACAAGTTTGGAAGGGACCTTGGAGGTCTTCTAGTCCAACCCCTTGCTCAAGCAGGAGACACTATACCATTCCAACCAAATGACTATTCACTCTCTTCTTAAAAACCTCCAGTGACAGACCACCAACAACTGATTGTTTGGTAGTTTGGGGGAGTTAAAAGCCTATACATCTCAAAGTTGCGACGGTTGAGCAAGTCTGGACAAAGTGGCAGGTAGAGAAAGCAGAATGTTGCTGAACTTCAATTACAGTTATCTCAGTTATACAGTTATCTTCATATACAGTTATCTCCCTCTCTTTTTCTTCTTCTTCCATATAACCATGATGTCTGATGAAAAGCTTTTGGAAACTCAGAACCCTGTCCACTTCAGCTAATTCAATCAAACTACTAAATAATGAATTACAGGAAGAGGAAATGGTGCAGAATAGGAATAAGAGTAGACTAGAGTAGACTAGAGTAGAGTAGAATAGAACAGAATTCTTAATTTGCCACGTGTGATTGGACACACAAGGAATTTGGCCCCAGTGCAAAGCTCTCATTGTACATAGAAAGTAATAAGTCATATTGATGTGATCCTGATACTTCCCACGAACATTGCTACCACTTCAAAACTATCTTGCAAACATAACCAATCAGCACCCATCAAATCTTTCTCTTTTATTACTCACTTGTTCTTTCAGCTGCTTTATTGACTGCTGAAGAGTCAGCACGTGGTTGAATAAAGGGTTCTTAAGAGTATTGTATAGAAAAGCCAGATTATCACTGTGGGAAGTGTCTCCTTTCTCATGAAGTTTCATTAGTAGACGTTCCAGAATCTTCAGGATCTGCTGCTTATCTGATGGATTCCCCAAAAACATCATAACAATTCATTAAAAAAAACATACTAAAGATAATTGAAATGTTTCAACCATGTGATAAGCTTATTTCAAACACACTTACCTGCAATTGGATTTTCTGGCATCCTGGCTTATCTGCACTGTTGATTCAATATGGCCTAAATTTTAGAATAAAGATGTAGATTAAGCTTTGACTTTCAACAAATCTTACTCTGAAGAACATAAATGGCAAACACACATTTACATATGCCTGTTATTGCTCCATTAAAGGGTATAGAAAGAAGTGCATATTATATTTCTTTCTGTACCCTTTTAATGTGGCAATAATAACTCTAAAGAGATATATATGTGTATAAAAGTATTACCGTGGGTCCAGAGAACATATCAATCTTAAACAAGCAACCTGGTTATTTACATGCATCAAGTCCTCAACTTACATTTAGTGACCAAAGTTACAACAGCAATGAAAAAAAGTGACCTTTGACCATTTTTCACACTTATGGCCATTGCAACATCCCTGTAATCCTCTGATCAAAATTTGGACACTTGGCAACTGGCATGTATTTATGACAGTTGCAATTTCCCGGGGTCATGTGATCTCCTTTTGCAACCTTCTGACAAGCAAAGTCAATGGGGAAGCCAGATTCACTTAACTGTGTTACTAAAACAACTGTAGTGATTCACTTTACAACTGTGGCAAGAAAGGTGGTGAAATGAGGGAAAACTTATTTAAAACTGCCTTGCTTAGCAATTGAAATTTTGGCCTCAGTTTTGTTCATAAATTGAGGACTGTCTTGCCACACATAGAGATAGAATCTAGACCAACACAAAAAGTTTCCCATCACGTTGTCCTGCTATTATTTAAATTAATATTACTTTCACATACATACTATCTTGTAATATGTATAAACTGGGCATTGCTATCAATAGAATCATACCAAGATAAAGAGAAGGCATGCTAACGAAATTTGTATTTTATCCCATGTGGAATGCAAAATTCTTTCTTCTACAGATAAATAAATCAGTTCAGGGTAATACCAGACAATTTATATCATGCAGCATTTTCTGTTTATAATGTTAAGCCACCATGTTATGTTTGCTTAGCATGATGAGTGTAAGAACAAAATCGGGATTTGCATTGTATATTTCCCATTACTCTCAGCTAAAAATAAAACCTCATATGTGAACCAACAATGTAATAGAATTGTTTAGAATTGTAATTTTAAATCATTATCATTTTCCAATTAGGAAATCCTTGCTCTGCTGCAGAGTTAAATCCTTGCTCTGTTGTATAGTTTAAATCATTATCATTTTCCAATTAGGAAATCCTTGCTCTATTGTATAGTTAAAACATACCAATCTCATACATACTTAAATACATGTATAAAGCCTCCTTAAATCTACCTTAAATCTCAGTTATCTCATGGATAAATTCATGTATCTTCTTCCAGATGTTCTTTCAACTTGTCAGTTTAGTTTACAGTTCCATTACTAACTCAGACCCATCTCTCCTTATTTTTTGAGCATGTGGAAGAACAGTTTAAAAAAAGTCTCACCAAATGGAAATCCTTAGGCTGCAACCATGTACCAATTAAGAATAAAATCCTACAGACTTCAAATAGGATTACTTTCGGATAGGCATGTAACATTGGCTGACATCATTGAGAGCTAAGGAATAAAATCAGTCACATATAAGTTAAATAAGTCACACTGTGTTTATTTAATGGTATTTGCAGATGATTATTAGTATGCCTATTCAGAAACTGTACTGAGTTTACTCCCTGGATAGGTATGTGTTTTATTACATCATAGTCTCAAGTTTCTTTATTTGGCCTTCTGTGTATTAATAGATACACATGCATGACAGGCTTTTAAAAACCTGACTGTACTTGGGAACTGGGATTTCTCAGGCATACAGTGATCCTGGAATTGCAAAAACCTTCTCTCCAGTCCTGCTTTGGGGAATATGTAAATTATTAGATGCAAATTCAGCAACAAGAGAAACTGAAAATTCTAGGACATTACATCAATCATCATCTAAGCCCTCTTCTGTTTTGAAGCATTCTTTCACAACAGATACAATAAATAAACCCTCTTGGATAATAATATTCCAGTTGTCCCAGTATGTCCAGATTTAAGTAGAACATTGAAAGAACCTCCTCTTTTATATTTTTAAAAAATAATATTGAAATTTTGCTTTATTTGTGAGTTTTAGATTGGGAGTTTCAAACGCATTCTGAAGCAAATCTATTTTAATATTGATTTCATAACGAAGTTTTAGTACTCTATAATGTCAATATTATTTAGTATTTATTTCATAAGGAAGAATTAGTACTGTACTTAATTTCCAAAGTGAAAAAAAGCTATCCTAAAAAGCACACTTTCCAATCTCTTTTCTTCCATGCTATCCAGTGCATAAATATCTACACTGAGTGAACGAGGATTACTCTTATAAAAGTAACTCTTGGGGGGGAGAATTCTGGGAATTGAATTGCACAAGTCTGGGGTTCCCAATCACATACCAAACCTTGAGCTTCTCCATCAGTGACGGTGGGTTGTTTAGCCCAGAAACAGCCGATCAAGGATCAATACAGAGATCCCCAAGAAAGGAGCTCCCCTCTTCTTACGTGTTCACCATTTGGGTTTATTTATTCCCCGAAGCAAGTTCCCAGCAAGGAACGAGCCCCCAAGCCCAGCCTCGAATCAAAGGTCAGCCCTGTTGCGTGGTTGGCAGCTAAGACCGCACAACCACAACACTGCCGCTGCTGCTTAACGTTTACCGAGCGTTTTGAGCCGAGCTGAAAATATCCCTTCACGCCTGTACTTTGCACTCAAGTCTTAGCGGCTTTTAAGCTGTTCCCTCAAGGCTTCAACCCGGGCGACTTTCAAAATAAGCCACGATCAGGAGACGAGGGCAAAGTCCCCTCCTCCCCCCGAGGAAATCCAGCCTCTATAGGGGCAACCGGGATCGGATCTAAGCAGATAGATAGATAGATATAAAATATAGCTCTGAACAAACGACTCAAAGAAAAACCCTACCGCGAGGAGGGAGGGACGCCCCACCATAAAAGGCTCAGCAAACCCGCCCACCCGAAGCGCAACAAGTTCTCCCCCAAGTCTCTCTCTTTTTTTCCATTACACTTCCAGCCTTCAGGAAGTGGGCGACTGACTGCATCTTCCCAGCGCCTGCCCGCCGGTTCTCCTCCCCGCTAAGAGGGTCGACTGGGAGTGGGGGGTGGCTTCCCGGAAGGTAGCCGGGAGCGCGCCCGGATCGGCCGAAGGGCTTACCTGCTCGGCTGGGGGCGAAACCTGTCGCTGGGCGATCCTGGCTTCTTCTTACCTGGGCGGAAGCGGGAGTTTCGTTTTTTACCCGCACCGCTCCTTGCAACACAGGAAGCCGGCAGCGAGGGGGAGCCGCTGGGTGTGAAGGAAATCAAACCGGGCTCCAGGGTGGACGAGGGCGAGAGATCAAGCTTGCCGCGGGCCGAGAAGCGGGAAGGAGGGTGGGGTCGCTCAGGTCGCGGACTGGAGGAGTGTCCCACCCCGCCACCTCGGCCCCCTCCATGGGGGATGCCGATGGGTTTAGTTTCGGGGTAGAAGAGGGAGATTCGAGGAGAAAGGGAAATAATGAGTGAGAAAGGGGAATCGGAGACCGTGGACGGGAGAAATTGGCCACCCTTGCAGGAGTGGCTGGGGGGACGATGTGGTTGGGTCATGGGAACGTTGCCGTCGGGGACAAGCAAAGGGAAGGAGGCTCCGACTCCGTAGCTTTTCGTTAGGTGTACATGGGGAAGAGGCTGATGAGCAAAACCTTTGTGGGCTGAGGCCCGCAGTTTGTGACACCAGCAGCAAGTCAAGCTAAAACCCGACATTCAGACATCAGCAAGACAGCAGCTGTTTTGTTGCATAGACTTGCTTTTTGAATCTATGTTTAATAGAATCACGTAGAAACAGGAAGGGATGCCTCTTTTTAAGAGAAGAAATGGCGTTTCGATGACCTTAACTAGCTGTGGGAAAATAGCTTTTTCCTTTCCAAAAAGAACATCAACAAAAAATAAAGGGTTTTTTTTTTTTAAATGAAGGCTGTATAGATAATAGGTAAATTGTTAGCTTTATGAAATGACAATCAGGTTTTTTTTTCTTTCCCTATTAAATTTTTCTCCGTACTTATTCATATTGTACCCACTATGTATAGGATTTGAAAGCAATCACTTCTGTGCCAATCGTATTTATGAAATTGCTACACAACATTTGTGAAAAGTGAGTGTTACAGAACATTATGGGTTGATTTTGTGTTCAGAAACATGAAAGCAACAAGGGACAAGCCTATGTTATTGGTCAAAGATAAACTCTTAACAACCTATTATGCTTAAATTAATTTGATCTGGGACTGAACATTATGTCAACACATTTCTTTGGTGTCCAAGAGTTTCTGGATTCATTTAGTTTCTGGATCCCTTCAATGCTAGGATACCTGCCAAGAACTAAAGATCAACTGCAGAGGTTCTTCCCTAGCTGCCCCACCAAATGAGATCCACCGTGTCAGTTTCAAAAGAATAGTATTAGCATCTCAGTTTGCAAATGACCATAGGAAAACAGTTTATGAATTTCTTGGTGCTAAGTAAAACATTTGCTTTATTGGTAGAATCATGTATTGTGTGATTGGTTGACTTCACCTTGTACTGTAATCTTTCCATGCTTTCTGAAATGTTATTATGGGTAGTCCTTGATTTCTGACAATTGAGCCCAGCATTTCTGTTGCTGAGTGGGACATTTGTTAACTGAGTTTTGCTCCGTTTTATAGCCTTTCTTGCCACAGTGAAGTGAATCACTGCAGTTGTTAAGTTAGTAACACAGTTGTTAAGTGAATGTGGCTTCCCCATTGACATTTCTTGTCAAAAGGTTGTAAAAGGTGATCACATGACTTCAGGACACTTCAACCATCATAAATATGAGTCAGTTGCCAAGTATCTGAATTTTGATCATGTCACCATGATGCCGCAATGGTCATAAGTGTGAAAAATGGTCATAAGTCAATTTTTTCAGTACCATTTCAACAGTCACTAAATGAAGACAAAATGAAGTCAAAGACTACGTGAATTTGCTCTTGGGGCTACTTTCACATTGTTAACTGTTGTAAAGCTATCATGTTCACATTCCATCAGAGTTCATCTCCACACTAGACAAATTGCAAATATTCGATTTATACATCAGACTGCAGATTATCCCATATTTCCTCTTTTTAATGCTAGAGGTATCTTTTTGTTTTGTTTTGTTTTAACCAAGACAGAAGTTCCTGGCCAAAGCTAAAGATCTGTTCTTGACCTCAGATTTAATTTGGAATATGCAGGAATAATGGTTTTTTCAGTAACAAATCGACACATATTCCAAAAGACCATCAATTCTCAATAGGAAAAGGAAAAAAGTTAGTAAGCTGACATAAGATTGTTTCGATTTTATCTTTGTGTATTTAAAGTATGATACTTAGTAACGAGTATTGATTGTTTCTATGCCATTTCAAGAACTGTGTGTTTTGTAACGTAGACCTTCAATACCAGTACAGTAGAGCTATATGTAAAAAAAGAGCAGATTAGCATAATTTTGTGGTGTGCCAGAGATTCTAATGTCTATTTTTGTGTCCAAAGTTCTTTTAAGATATCTCAAAGGTGCTTTTTCAAAAGGCAACTGACTTTCATTGTTTTTTTCCTTGAACATGTTTTGCTTCTCATCTATGAAGCTTCTTCAATTCTGAAGCCGGAATTGAAACTGAAGAAGCTTCTTGAAAGAGAAGTGAAACATCTGGAAAACATCAGGAAAAAACAAAGTCTAGGTACTTGGGACAATCATGACCTGGATGACTGAGAATCTCCATAGAGATTCTTTTAAGATGATGTCTGCGATCTGAAAAACTATATATAGTTTTATCTCATTTGACGCTGTTTTGTTACTGTATAAAATGAAAACATATTTTTTACACGTTTCCTTTTCCCCCTTTAATAAAGTGTGATTTTATTCATCTTTTGTTTGCCCATAGAGGTGGTGGTAAAGAGGAGCAGATTCTGTTAGTCAAATGCCTCAGTGCTATAAAGTTGGCAGTGGAAGTATATATTTTCTTTTTTCTTTATTTTTCCCTTTTAATGTGCTAGAAAATAATACAGATAGTGGGAGATCTAGTTCCCTGGCTCACTAAGTGAGGCACTTCCTGGAAAACAGATAATATCAGTAGTCCTGGATTAACAACCTTTCATTCGGTGACTGAACTTACATTAGCACTGAATGAGTGGTACTAATGACTGGTTCTTAAGGGCTGGCTGTTGCAATGCCCCTGCGTCATGTGATCACAATTTGGGCATTCAGCCAGATTTTTCAACCTGTGGTCACATAATTGTGACTGCAGTCCTCCCTGCAGCCTTCCCACAAGCAACATTATGTGAAAACCATAGGAAAAATCAAGTCATGGTTCCACATGGTCCTTGCTTAACAACGGTAGCTGGAGACTGCTGGAACTGTTGTTGCAGAGTGGAACATCCAAGTGATACTACACTTTTTGACTACGTTACTTAGCAATGGAATCTCAGTTTCCAATTCCAGTCATTAAGGATTACCAATAGTTTCAATAACTACCAAACTACTGCACCAAAGGACCTAAATTGTATAGACCCAGAAGGCTTCTGAGAGAAGAGACTTTCATTCATTTACCTACAAGCTTAGTCCTCAGTGCTATAAAGTTGGGCAGCAGCAGTATATAATTTATTTAGAGAATCTCTTTTACGGTATTTCCTCAGCTGTCGTTCATGTTTTATGTTGTATTGTTTTTAAACTACTCAGAATTGTTATGAGATGGGAAGCTGTATAAATGGAAGGAAATAATGTGTTGCTTTTAATTTTTTTACACTTAATCTCTTATTTTAAAAACCCACATCCTTTGGGATTTGGGTTGTATATGAACATTATTAATGAATAACAGAGATATTAAGTGCTTCATAGCTTTTGAAAATTAAGAATTTGTGTGGATCAAGCTATTAAAGGTATGCAAACCATGTGAATCAATACATTCAAAATTTCTACTAAGATTGCAAAATTGTCATTTTCTTTACATGATGAAGTTTCAATAAATGACAGTATTGTTACTGAAATTGCCATCTTAGTTTAATGGCAACAAGATGTGGAAAATTTACAAGCTTATTATATTCAGACAATAATGCAGTGTGTGGGTTTATACATCAAGCTAAGAAAAAAAATAAAATCACATTTTTGTTTTAAAATTGTATGGGTTGGCTTAATATTGTATGGGTATCTTTGCAGTAAAATATGTTGTAAAATGAATAGATAGAACCATATGGAAATGATCTTTCTGTTCACCCATAAGCTCTCCTGAAAAAGATGAAATGGCGGCAACAAAAATCATAATAAGGCCTGGTCACCAATTCTCCCAACGTGTGTGACATGGGTAATTTGATCTTACCCAAAGACTGAGTGAATCATTATCAGGTAATAATAAAGTAGATTTTTGACATGAATAGACTCAATATGATGTTTATATTTCTATCAATTGTTATTATACTGATGTTTTTAATTTTCTGGTGCTCAGGGTTGCTCTGGTGAGTTGGGCAGCTTTACAAATGGAATAAAATCAACCAAAGGCTGGCCATACTTATTCGCTTGCTGGAATAATGCCCAGTAGCCATTAAAAATATCTCCAAACTCAGAATCCAATTTAAAAAAGGACAAGGTACTGGAGTGACCAAATCCCTGAAATTATATAAATTAAATGGATGTTAAACAAGGTTGTATTCTTGTTCCTCCATTATCCAGTTTTCATTTGATCTGTTCTGTACAGGCTTTATCAACCAGAAAGCTTCCTTGCCAAGCAGTAACACAGAGACCCATCGTATACTGTTACACACAAAGGCTGCTATTCTTTCTGAGTCTCAAGTAGACCTTGAGAAAACCCACCTAAGTGTTAGCAAGTTTCTGCCACCAAGAAAAACTTGTCATTAACTCTATAAAAGCAAAGATGTTTCCAAAACATGCTGCAGTTGCCAATATAAATGCCACATCAATGGCATCAAAACAAAACAAATTAAGTGCTTTAAATATTCATCCTCTAAATAATAATAACAAATTCACCAAGTTTCATCCAACGCACAAATACTATAATTAACTATATAAGCTATAAAGGTAACAATTTGTCTCTGTAGCAGTTAAATTGTTCAGAACTAAGATGTCAATTCTGCTTTATGATATACAACTCTCTAGGACTTAAAAGTTTAGATTAAAGCTAACGTGTAAGAATTATTGTATCTAATGTGTAAGAATTATTTTCCATGGCCCTTGATTTATCCATAATGTTTATAATAAGATTTGAACTAGGATCTATTTTTATAGCGGCTTGCATAAAAATGTTACTTAATGTATTAGCTGAAATACATTTGAAGAGTGATTCAGTGCTTAATTCATTCTTATACATTTAAGACAACCACTGCTAATGATTGTTCTGTCTTTAGCCTCCCAACTCAAAGGCTACAAATGAAGAAAATTATTTCTTGAATTAAATAAGGTGTTACCAATCTTGAGCTATACCCTGGAAGATCTAAGACTCCAAATTCTGCCTCTGGGAATAATCTCTTTGCTATTGAAAAATACAAAAAGTTGGTGGAAGCTTGTCTTAAGTTCCTGTCCAGATTGCTATTACAGATGCTCAGATATATCCATAAAATTATAATGTGGATCCTGTTGCATTGGCCAGTTTGCCTTGACTAGTGATCTGCAGTTATATCCATTCATTAAGCATGAACCAAATGTGACACTATGCAATTTCCATTTGATAGCATCTTTTATTGCAGCCTCTTAAGAATGTCACAGAAGTTTGTCCCTTTGCAATTGCCAGTAAAAGCCAAAAGGACTAAACTTATTCTACTTTGGAATGATATGTTGCTATTTAGGAAGTTTAAACGGTAGTTTGCTAATATGTCATAGCCTCTTGATCATATCACTTTTTAAAAATTTGGTTTCTGACAATAAATAAGGAACCATTGTAGTTAATTCTTTTAAATTGATGTGAATTATTTAAATTGAGATCTGAAAGTTGTAAGAGTTAGACTGCTGTTGAAAATATGCATTGTTAACATAATATTTCAAAAGAAGGCATGTAATATTTAAAATAATAGACTCTGGCCTAAGATCTTTTGCTGCCTGAAATTAAAGCTAATATAACAGGGTTGTTGATAAGCACTCAAAATTAATCACAGTTAATTTCCCTCAGGCAAAAATCATACAAATAACTGTTCTTTACTATAGAAACAAATACAAGAATTTTTAAATCAATGTGTTGTATTGGAGAAGGAAAACACTGTTGGCTGTTATTTTGAAGCATATAAATGAAGAAAGTACCAAACTCAGCCCATGGACACCATGTTTGCTTGATATGCTATCTGAAGCAGCCTCCACCAGATGTGGAGACTGGGGACATTTGTTGACAGTGAGTTAGGATGAAGTCATCAATATCCACTGACCTGAAAATAAGCCTCACTACCTTCAAGGGAACTGTTGAGTAGGTACATACTGTGTAAGATTGTATGGATGTCAATATTACTCATCTATTTTATTTATTAAACACATATAGCAGCCCATCTACCAAAAGAAAACTGGATGGCAAAAAAAAACAGTAAAAACAATTTAAACAAATTTTTACAAGGGCCCCTATAAACTGTAAAGTAAACTTCATGCAGGCAGGCTTCATTCTTTTTTTTTAATAGCTAGGAACTTCAATTAAAAAAGTATAACCTCTGCATTTATATTACTTTGTACTATATTGTGACAGCTGTATTTAAAAGTGATAAAAGTTGGGTTTCTTCTCTAAACCTATTATGGAACCATACTTTCCAATTGAGGTGACTTAGTCCTCTATCAAGGTACCCTATTATACTCAGGTGCATTGAACTATAGGTCTCATTCTCAGCACAAAAGTTTGACCTACTAGCTGGGAATTGTAGTCCAGGACACGTGAAACTTACAAAGATGATTAAGTTGTTATGTATGTACATTCTGTTCCCTGGCATATTCTGTCTTTTTACTTTCAAGAACCATACTAGCTCTTTCTCATCAAGTTTTTATTTTTCTTAAAAGCTTCTCTTCTTATCCCATATTTTTGTATCCCTAGTTTACTATTTCACAGCTGTCCTATTCTCTGCAGCAGTTTACTTAACCTATCACTCCAATCTTCAGCACCTATTATCCAGTCCCTGATTTGGCTTTTCTTTCAGGCAGCTTTTCTAATATTAATTTAACATTTAAAATAATACAGCAGCAGAAACAATTACATTTATTTGCAGAAAGTAGCATAAGTTGTGGGAACCCTTGCTTTTTTTTATGCCAATTTAGGACAACCTTGCATTTATTCCAGGAAAGTTCAAATACATAAGTGACCATTCTGAACTGCTATTATTACTTAAGGGCCTCCCAAAAAATGTTTTTTTTTCCAAAGGATGGCCATTCTTGTCCTTTTTATAGCTGATGAAGTGGCTGATAGCAGTAAAACATTTCCTATAAAGAAGGGAAGGACAGAATACTACCTCTGAGGTCTGAGAACTGTTTGGAGTTCATTATTGGGTGCAATAAAAGAAGAGAAAGTAGAGATCAGTTCTAATTGAAAATAAGTTTTTAAACAATAGCCAAGAATTGCTATTCCAGGAAAAGAGCATAAAAGAATTACTCTTAAGAAGAAATAAAACTTCATTAGGGTTTTTTTTTTAAAAATTCTCTTTGTGTGCTATTAAAACCATGTTTTTTATACTTGGCTGCTATTCGCTGAGTGCTAATCCTTAATCCCCAACATTGCATAATAGCCTGTTTTGTTTTTCTACTCAATACCTTTAAAAATGAAACAATTAAAATGGATTCCATAACTACAAGTTATTTAAGACTACATAAGAAGCTACCTGTGGGACTCTGAATTGACACTTTGTCAGCAAAAAAGCTAGATGTACCAGGTAACCAAGAGAAGGAGAAAACAGCCAGATTGTACAGTGAGCACTAACTTCATTTTTTTAAAAATGTCTATCCAGTGAAGCACAAATGTAGCCATTAATTTTGCTGATGCTGGTAATAATTGAGCAGGAACAAAACTACCGAACGTTTAAAAAAAACAACCAATACATTGTATTGGTTTCTTGCAAATATATCAGCCCCCAATTGCTGCTAGTCGTGCTGCTGGGGGTAATAGAGAATATATTCTTTTATAGGCACCACGAAGTTCACGAAGGGAAACCAGTACCCCTCTGGACTGAAGCTGGCTCATCAGCATCGCAACTGGCAGGGTGGATGGGTGGGCACTGGGAAAAAGCCCGATCCATTGAATCAAACATGGGTGGTTGCTCCACCAGAGCCCCAATTTTTAACCCTTGGTCCACCTGAAAGCAAGATTAGGCGGGAGCACGCCTCTTTGCACACCCAACCGCAGAATTATGATCGGACTCCCCCCTCAACAATGTGTGTGTACAGATCACAATAGAACACGATGGGTTATGTGCGAACACGTCCTCTTTGCTTTGCTCCTGCCTCTCCCCATCAGGACTCAACCAATTTATCTGCAGTGGTGTAGGGTTTCCTGTCTAGGCAGGGGGTTGGACTAGAAGACCTCCAAGGTCCCTTCCAACTCTGTTATTCTATTTCTAATTGAAACTACGAACTTGAAACATCGTGCAGCAAACCAAACAGATGGTTAAAAATTTATCCGGCCCCTCCCCTAAAAAAAAAAAAAAGTCAATCCAGGTTACTTCCTTCCGCTGCTTTGAACCCGAATAGCCATTTTTAGTAAGGGCGCTCGGCTTCCCATTTTGACGCCTCTCGCAGCCGTTGCCCGGAAAGAAGTTGGCGGGTTTTGCCTTCGTTCCTAAAGAAAAAAAATGGAATAACGCAGCCATCTTTGTGACGGGCAAGGCGGTTTGCCATTTCCGACGGGAGACGCAGCGCCTTCCTTCTGCCCTTCTTCGCGCGATTCGGAATGGCGTCGAGCGTTCCGCGAAAGGACTGCTACGGCGACGTCTGAAGAGGAGGTTTCTTTTTCAACAGGGCCGGCCTGGCAGGGAGAAGCCGCTGTCAAGCAAAGATAGGCGGCATGGTACCTCTCTGGCCGTTGGGGACTTTGTGGCTGGCTTATTTCGCGGCTCGGGGTATAGCGAGTGACGATGCTCCATTGAAGTGCGAAGATCTGCGACTTGGCCAATATCCTGAACACGGGAGGACACCAAGGGAACCCGGTCTCCGTGGTGATGGGCTTTGCGGGGGAGGGGGCGGGGAAGAGGGCGGGGACGGCGCTCTAGTCTAAAACGGGTCTCCAACCTTGGCAAACTGAAGACTTGTGGACTTCAACTCCCAGAATTCCTCAGCCACCTTTGCTGGCTGAGGAATTCTGGGAGTTGAAGTCTTCAAGTTGCCAAGGTTGGCGACCCCTGGTCTAAAAAGATCATAATGAGCCAGGTGCTTGAAGAAGCTGCACCTGTTGAATTACACTCCTGTAGTTCTAAAAGGAAGATCGTAGTCCTAAGTGGAGTACTGGTTATTGACTACAACCCAGGATGGATGGACCAAAAGCGTAATAATAGCAGATGCCAACAGGCCTAGGGTGGAATGAATGTAACCCACTTAAAGCCCTTATGAGTGGAAAGAGATCTGGGGCAGAAATTTATGGTTGGGTTCATACATAATAAGTCAGGTTTTGCAACATTTGGGGAGCTAGGTATTTGCACTTAGCTACATCCCTATGGATAATGGGGCCAGAACAAAATCTAAATTAGATTTATTTTTTCTTAATCCTTGCAGTGATTGAGCCCAGGATTTATGTTGCTAATTTCTTGCTACATTTGTTAAGTGAATCACTGCAGTTGTCAATTTGGTAACACCATTGTTAGGTGAATCGGGCTTCCTCTTCATGGATTTTGCTTCTCGGAAAGTCACGTGAGCCCAGGACAATGCAGCCATCATGAATATGAACCAGTTATCAAGCATCTGAATGTAAAGCAAGTGACCATGGGGGATGCTGCAACGGTCATATGTGTGAAAAATGGTCATAAGTCACTTTCTTCAGTGCCGTAATTCCAAACGGTCACTAAATGGACTGTTGTAAGTCGAGGACTACCTTCATTGTATTATTTGCTCAAGCATGATTAATTGTATAAGCCAAAGTTAGTTAGCTGTTCATATAACTCCAAAGTCCAAAGTCATGAGTTAGAAAACGCAGCAGATAAGTTTGTACAACATTGTAAAGCCAAAGAAACATTATAGCATATTTATTTGAACCCATTATTTATACTTTAGTAAACCTATTATTTAATCTTCCCTAATATGGTGCCTTCCAGGTGTGCTAGGATCAACCATAGCTGCTATGACGGTAGTTCTAGTCCCAGAGTATTGGAAAATTTCAGGCCAGGGAGGGCTATATTGTTGATTAAAATAGCTTCCCAATTGAAATATTGCTATATTGCTTATTTTTCTGGGTAAAAGAAGGAAATATGGACATTTCAGCCTATACAGTTTTTGATTAATTGAAAACAAATCTATCATAATGCTAATTTGAATCTATAACAGAAACTTGGGTTATGTTTGTTTTCCTTAATTGTACAAACATACATATGCAGAGATCCTAAAATAGACAATGCAACCCAAGAACCCATGAACTGTACGAACCACACTGCATATGGTAAGAGTTACACAATATGTTTAATGTTGCATATTCCTAAGTCAAATGCTTCCAGTGAATGAACCGTATATGTTTTCTCCTCTTAGTTATTATATAATTTGTTTTATTTAAAGTAGACATGGGGCCTTTCCCTGCAAAAATACTTGAGATGAATTAACAAGACTTGTGATGAGATTTTTCCAATTTATACTGCTGTCCACCTCATATATATGACTCTGGACAACAATTATTAATTATTAAGTATTAATAAATACAACAATTTTAAAAGAAGAAAAAATATATAAAAGCATATTAAAAACCATCATATTGTTATTGCCAGTAAATGTTTCTTGGCTGCACATATATTTTCAATATGAATTATTTTTTTAACTATGTTTAGTTTTTAAAGTTAATTTATTCCTCTTTAAAATACTAACATTAAGATTAAATTTAACATTTGCTTTATGTTAGTTGTCTTACCAAGAAGATATTTGCTTTATGTGTTCTATATTTGAAATGTTTTTTGATGTCCTATATCTAATGCTACTGTTATTTTTATATCCTTAGTTGCTTGTCTTCCAGCCCCAAATATTACTTGTAAAGATTTCAATGGAAGTGAAACTCAGTTTACTGGAAAAGAAATTGGATTTTACCAACCCGTTGAGTGTCGAAGTGTGTAAGTGGTAGTTTCAGTTTCTGTTTAATATGTAAGAATTCAATTGGTAGTGAACATTTGATGTATTAATTATAGAACTTAATTACATATTTGTATATGTACCTAAGTTAATTTATTAGTTTGAAATATGCTGCAGTACTTTCCTCTCAGTTCTGTTAGATTGAAGGAGAAATACTAGACCTGTCTTAGTTAAAAGCTGCTTCACTTGATCATATAGCTATCATACTTGAGATCAAAAAGGATCAAGTCCTAGGAGAGTGAAGATTATTAATGGATAGCTCTATACCCGTGCTTCGCTATGAAACTATGTAATCGGGCTTAGTTTTTGGGGTGGAAAATAAGGTGAGGGGGGAAGTGCCTCTGTCTACCAGCATCCATCGGTATTCATCTGGCTAACGTCCTGTCAGTGTGTGAGAGAGTTGAGGGCTGTTTGGAAACTGAAACATGGAAACTGAAACAGTATTTGCTATGTGAACAAGAAGGAGACAGCAAGGAGCCTGGGAGTGGCTTTGCTCAACTGTTCTGTACTAAAGCTGGTTGCTGCTGTGAAACTAAAACTGAAATTCCTCTGCTTGTGTTTTGCATTTGGAACAGATTTCTTTTCAGGTGGGGAGGGGGAGTAGAACTCTTTAGCATCACAGCATGTTAATAATAATATACGAAATATTAATGCTCTGATAGTCATTTTGAAAAATCTTTTCTTAGTGAGCACCTAGAAGCCAAGAGGAACATACGTGCCAAATTTCAAGTTTGTAGGCTTTATGGTTCTAGAGATTTTGTGAGGATGCATGACTGTTATTTCGCTTTTATATATATAGATTAGATCGTGTCTGTCAATGGACAGATTGAAACTTAAACCACTAAGTAACTGTTGGTTGGAGAGGAGGGTAGGAGAGCGGTTTGGAACTTAAAATTGTGGGTATGTTAAATCAGGTAAATCAATTCTGATTGCAAACTAGTGGTATATTTTTACAATCACAGGTAGGTCAGGTGTTCTTTATAAACTGGCATGGCTACTGTTTTTCATGGGGTAGGATCATCCAAACTGAGCCATTTCCATATATAATATGCTCAAAAATTTACTTTATACTTTATAGAGATTTATATAAGCATAACTTTTTGTTTAATTTTTGAAGGTAAAATAATATATTGCTGCAGGAGGCTAACATGATTTGTGCTAACTATAAATAACTGGTGTTACTCCTACTTTATTGTCTACCAATTTCTTTCTTGACTAGTTCAAGAGGTCAGTAATTTGATTTTAACTCTGCACGTATTGCTACAATTATATATGTGCTTGATTAGCATAACTAAACATTTGCACAATATAAGTGAGATTCATAGTGAGATTTTTTTTAAGTGAAAAAGATACATAAAATTGTATGCATAAAATTTTATTTGACTTGGTGCTAATACACTTCTTCAGTCCTAAAACATGTTAATCTGAAAATCAGAAAGTGTTGCAAATATGTAGCCCATTAGAATAAACAGATGAATAGATGCTTTAGTATAGAATTAATCAAGACTTAGTTCACAGATAGTTCATGTAGCTACTTTTTTATAAATTGGATTAAGTTCATTGTTTTAATCAGTTGTAATGTGTAAAGACTTTTTATGTAAACTGTTCAGGAATTCAGTTGATAGAAATTAGACAAGGGTTTCCCCCCTATTTTATATGGAAAATACATGGAATAAAACATGTTGAATTATAGTCTTGTTATCATTTGGGGAGTGAATCTCATTGGCAAGGTTTTGCTTCTTTTGTCTTAGTTTGAATTCTATTTTTGCACCTGGCACCCATGACATGGTATGAAAAGTGGAGATGATTGAACCACTAATCAAAGATTTGGCTTATAGAATAGTCAAATTTCCTAGCAATTTTATGCTCTTATTTTTGGACTACCATGTACTGCTGGAATCGTAAGTGCAAAATTCCTCATGTAAAATAACAGTTTATTACCTTTGCCTTTTAACTCTATATCTGAAAAAATTAAAATGTATCTATCTGAACAATGGCACTGTGCAGTTTGAAATACAGTACATTTTGCAAGTAATTCAACTTGGGATATATACAGTACTTGTTTCTGTTGCATAAGAAAACATTGAAGTATGAAAAATCAATAAAAACACTAGTTTGTTTTTATTTTGTTCTGTAAAATTGACTATAGTAAGTAAAACTGGCTTTACTAGGTTTGTGTTTGTACAAGAATATCCAAGTCTGAAATTGTATTCAAACCCTGCAATATCTTTCTTTATCGCATGAAATATTAATTGCCTAATAATGGAGAAATCATTCACTCCTTTTTATATTATTGTTTGGTGTTATGTATAGCTGGCTTTCCATTTGCTTAAGGTTTGACAGTTTGAAAGTTCTAGTGTTAAATAATTAATGAAGAAAATGAATTCAAAAACTGATTCAGCAATTTTCTCTCCTATTTCTATTTCTAGAAATGGTTACTCCTATAAAGTAGCAGTTGCTCTGTCTTTGTTTCTTGGCTGGTTGGGAGCAGATCGGTTTTATCTAGGATATCCTGCATTAGGTAAGTTCCTACTTTTAAGTATATAAAAATGAATGGCACTGTATTAATTTATTCCATTTGTATTCCTAAGAGACAGTGGCATATGTAGATATCAAGCTGGAATATCAAGAGGTTGACATATTTGGCAAATACAGGTAGTTTCTGACTGTTGATCGCAATTGAGCCCAAAATGTCTATGGCTAAGCAAGACAGTTGTTCAGTGAATTTAGCCCCATTTTACGATCTTTCTTGCCACAGGTGTTCAGTGAATCACTATAGTTCTCAAGGTAGCAATGTGATTGTTAAGTGAATCTGATGTCCTCATTGATTTGCTTGTCAAAATGCCGCAAAAGGTGATCACATGATCCCAGGACACCACAACGGACATAAATACATGCCAGTTGCCAAGCATCTGAGTTTTGATCATACGACCATGGGGATGTTGCAATGATCATAAGGGTGAAAACCGGTCATCACTTTTTTCAGTGCCATCTTAACTCTGAATGGTCAGTAAATGAATTGAAAGTTGAGGGCTCCTATATGAAATGGTGAACCTCCAAGGATGTTATATTTTTGTATTTCATCACACAATAAAAAGGGTGGGTAGGATCATTTATTCTAGATTTCCTTCTGAGTTGCACTTGAAAAAATTAAAGCATTGCCCAGTAAGCATTAGCAGTGTTTGCTTTTTACAAAGCTATTTATTTGTGCAAAATCACAAATGATTTCCCCCATGCAATAAGGGAGGGAGCCTTTATAATATGATATAGATTAGGGATGGAAGGAACAAGGATTTTAACTGTTCTGTCTTGCAGTTTGAGATATTATGACTCCCTGGAATTCTTTTAGATTATAGAGCAGGCATCTCCAAGCTTGGCAACTTTAAGACCTGTGGACGTCAATTCCCAGAATTCAATTCCCAGCTTTGCTGGCTGAGGAATTCTGGGAGTTGAAGTCCACAGGTCTTGAAGTTGCCAAGGTTGGAGACTCCTGTTATAGAGTGTTGTATTGGAATTTCTCAATTGGCTCCTAACCTATTGCATTTCCCCCCCACTTGTTAGAAACAGATTTTGTGGGATGGAAGTGCGGGAAATGACACAATATTAAATAGAATTCTTGGCGGTAGTCTTCTGCAAAAGAATAACCACCACCTTTTGGATTTTCAGTTTCCATATTTTTACAACTGAACATCATCAGAACATCATGTGGATCCTAATGGTATACAAATAGCATTGCTAAAATGGATAGTTATAGCTTTATCATAAGAAAAATATCAGGTGGAATTGGGATTCATGAGAGATTAGAAGCCATGACTCACTAAAAACATTGTTACTTGTCTTAGTCTGCTGGCAAACAAATAAAGGAAACCTGGAAGATGCTCCAGACTTCTGGAAGAATACTCTACCAACAGAAAATCCAAAAGTTGTTACATGGATGCCACAAATGAAACACTGCACTCCTTAATAGGAATTGCATACCAGCTGTCAATAATGGCAGTGGCGGTGGTAGTATTGTGTTTTGGAGGTGCTTTGCTGCCTCAGGAGTGAAAAGTTTGCCATTGTTGAATGAAGGATGAATTCTGCTTTTTAGCAATATCTTTTCGAATCAGCTTAGGCTGATTTGCCTTCCCTTGGGAACAAATATATAAGATTCTATGGAACTTAGGAGGGATCAAGCTTAAGTCTCTTGCATTTGCACAAGGACTCAAGGCTAGATCCCTGCTTGATCACTCCTCCCTGCCTGGCTGGGCATTTCCCAACACAAGTGAATCAAACAAGAAGACTGATCACAAACTTGTAAGGAAGTTTACATGACAATGGATGTAGAAGAAGAAACTCAATTTTTGAACCTAAAATATCCTTATCTAAACCTCATAAAATCTAGTATGATCTAAGAAAGTGAGCACATGCTAGAAAAACCTCCAATGTATTCAGTTGAAACTGTTTTCTTTGGAGGGATGGATCAGAATTCCTATGTAACAAAATGAGAGAATAATAATCTTTTTGCAGGACTTGTTAGTTTTGTCACTAAAAGGGATGCAGCCACTTTCTGTGAGGCTAAAGTGACAGTTATTTTTTTTCTCCCTGGGACATGAAATATTCAGTGACTTAGTTTATATATCAAATAAA
Organism: Notechis scutatus; assembly: GCF_049901735.1. Taxonomy (NCBI): domain Eukaryota; kingdom Metazoa; phylum Chordata; class Lepidosauria; order Squamata; family Elapidae; genus Notechis; species Notechis scutatus. The sequence continues at coordinate 68,474,283 of NC_142011.1, read as the reverse complement.
ACAAGTGTTGTTATTTGTTTACTCATACTTTTTATATCAGTGGGGCTTATATGAAATTATGTTACTTGACAGTGGCCAAGATCAGCAAGTACTTAGAAAATCCAAAATGTGATGAATACTTTTTCATCCAGAAATGTAACTCTAAAAACTGGTGCTTTTGCTGGCATCTGCGTTTTATAATTTGGATGTCAGTAATTACTATAAAGAGAATTGTTTGTCACATGTATGCATAATAATACATAGCACAAGTCTTAAGGTAAAAAAATAACTTAAGGTTTTTATTGCTTTCCAGCTTTGTTTACTGAAAAGTGTGATATCCTATCTTTACAATGTTGTATTTTTGGTAGCTTGATGCTTCCATATAAATAACAGTAATTTGAAAAGAAAAAAATAATTTGTACATGGAAATAATAAATAGTAACTAAGACAGGATTTGTCTTACCTATAAACAGAATAAAAAATGATATGAGGCTGCCATTTCTTGCCAGAAAGTTTTTATAGGTGGCTGAGTTCAGAAAAAGGGCCACCTGTTTAACTTCATCTGATAGTACCTGGAGGAGAATATGTAATTATTTCTTCAGATTCATATGGTTCAGATATTCCATTAAAATACTTGCATCTCAAACTAAGGGTTTTAAAAGTCAAAAGAATATATTGAATTGTGTCCAGAAACAAATTAACATCTTATGAAGTTCCATTATATAATAAAATCACACTATAAATGGATGACAGGATTTGAACAAGTTGAAGTTTCTGAAGGCTTCAAGACAGACCCATGCATAATAAAAATTGCTAAGACATAATTCTTAGCAGGTTATCCTTTTCCATGATGTAGTTTTGTGTACAGATTTTGCTTAGGAGAATAAGCAGCACTGTTAGAAATGTTAAGACATTTTTTTCTGAACAGCTTCATGAGTGCCACTGCTCCATTATTTTAGACTTAAAACTAAACATAATGATTGAAAAATAAGCAGAAAGCCAGCCTTATGATGTGATACTAAAGTAACTTGTGTCATGTTTCACGTTTCGAATTGCTTTGTACTTTTAGTATGGTTTGCTGCTGATGTCTTAGTTGTTGAAAACTTTTAAAAGATTTTGAAGCTGGAAGCAAAGTCAGCTGTGTTTACACTAAGCTTATAAAGTTTTCGTCTAATTACACTCTTACCTTTTTTGTTTTGTTTTGATGTTAGTATAACAAAGTACTTTAATTCAAATCTGTTTTCCTCTGTTAAACTACCCCCTTTCTGAAGACTATTTAGATTCCCACATAGCTGCTGTTCATCTAATTTTAAAAACCATCTATGCAATTCCTAGTTGGGAAATATTCACATATCTGATACTGCCCTTTTTGCCCAGAGACAAAAGTACATAATATAGATTGTGTAGTTATTGCTTACAGTGAGTGAGTGAAACTTATACCTGATAATTGCAAAGAATAGTTTTGTGAAAGTTGGATAAATCTGATTGTTAATACTTGGTTCTGAAGAGGCCAAGGTGGATTGATATTATAATTAGTTGGTTAATTACAGATTATAGTATCATCTGACCACAAGCTCTAGTAGTCCAACCTAAAATAAACCCTAATAGCTAGAAGTAAAAAATGATCTGTCATCTTAGAGAGAAATACTAAAGACTTCTTGTCTTTTACCAAAGTTATTTTATGTTGATTGTCTAAATATATAAACTATATTCTTATGTACAATTTGCTGCATTGGTGGCTCACCAAAGTTTTCCTTCCCTTTGTCCCACAAATTGGGCTGGCATGCCTATTAAATTTAGAGAATCACCATTATTCTTTCAAACTTGTTAAAAAATTGCCTTGAATACTCTTTCGCTTGTTTTTCAGCAGTCCCTTTTGCTATTGAAACTTCAGTGGTTTGAAGTTTTGTTTAGGATTCTCTGTGTATATGGATTAAGAGGAAGCTACTAATTCAGAAATAATAATAAAAAACTTGTGATTTCCCTATACCTATGGTAATTCATTATTTTAGGGGCATGGATAAACCATTACAGTGAGAAGAAACATTTTTTTCTAGAAATTGTAATACGCTGAAATACGTCCACTGATTGGCATAATTGCAACTTTTTTCACAGGTTTATTAAAGTTCTGCACAGTGGGATTTTGTGGAATTGGTAGTTTGATTGACTTCATTTTGATTTCAATGCAGGTAAGTTCAAAACGTCTAGCAACAGATTTCTGGCACATTGCTAATTGAATAGTTGACTCCCACATTGCCTTTTTATGTTCCCATCAGTTTGAAAGCAGCTTGTCACAAGAACTGTATGATTTGTGAAGAAGAATGTTACTTTTTATTGTTTTTAGATTTGTTTTTAGATAAGAAAAAGCCTACACAAATTCTGTGCAATTAGACGTCTAAACATCAACTTGCCCGTATATCATTATATAGCTTACCTATATTGCAAAATTATCAGAGAAGCGTTTATATTAAAGGTGGTGTTCAAAAGAATGTTTAAGAATTGGAAAAAATAAAAAAATATAAAGGAATATTTTATTAAATGGAGGTTTAATAAGTACACATATATGCAGACTTCCGTTGTATAAATGTAGCAGAAATATTTGCTAGCACAAAGCTTCTGCTTATTAGAAAGTTAGTTTCTATCGTTGCATACAAGTCAGAGCTAATATATTGGTTTCACTTAGTCAAAACCGTCAAAAGATTTTTAAAATTTCATTAAACTCCAATAGTTTTAGTTGTACTCCTAGTAGTTGCACAAGTTGAAGAGCATCAGTTCTTGTTTTGTCCTGATTTGTGGTATACATTTTTATTCTTTTTCCTACACACATGTCCTTGGAATTATATTTGCCCACATTTAGTATGAAAAACGTACTTAAAATTCCATTCAGAGTTAATTTCCATGTAATTTTTAATGTAGCAGAAGGGGAAAATCCAGAGAGTTTTAATGACTGATGATGAACCTGGGTTTTAGCCCAACTTGTAAATTGCAATTCCTTCTTAATATCATAATTCAGAGCTCCCCAAACTTTATGGCACTGTGGCTCTGTAAAATCATAAGTGAATTGGTGCAACTTCTCCTGTAATAAACTAATAATTTCATTAGAATTAGATTAGGTTAGAATTAAATATGCTTGTTATTTTCAATTGTTGATATATTTTGCAGGTTCTCCTATTTTGTGAAAGGCGCTCACTGGGCTTATGCAGCAAAGCCAAGGTTCTGTCAAAATTCTTTCTCTCCCACTTTGTCTTTCCAAGCTTGTAACTTCTTGGGGAAATGCTTTTCCCTCAGACAAGTACAGGCTATTTATCTGCTTAATGTCCTAGAGAACTTCAGACATGTTATGAGTTTTATAGCTGTTTTGTAGCCATATTAAAAGCAGTATCATGGATATGGATGAAGGTTGCAGAAGATTTGTCTCTCTCTGTGTGTGTGTGTATGGTGTATTTTAAAATAGAATTTTTAACAATGTAATACTTTCTTTTTCAGATTGTGGGTCCTTCTGATGGTTCTAACTACATAATAGATTACTATGGTGCAAGGCTTATCAGGCTGAGTATTACGAATGATACATATAGAAAACCTCAAATGTACCCTTAATCTTGCCGGTAAATTCCTTAATCTGAATATCAAAAATGTTGTCTTTGACCAATCAACTTATTTTTGTCAAATAGAGAATACTTTATATCAGGGGTGGGCAGCTATGGCAAGCTTTATTACCTGTGGACTTCAACTCCCAGAATTCTTGAGTTAGCATGGTTGCCTCAGGAATTCTGGGAGTTGAAGTCCACAGGTGGTAAAGTTGTCATAGTTGTATACAAAGGGATAAAATAATAAAGCTATTTCCTTTCATTCCCTTCAGTTATGATTTCTGAAAATCTGTAAAAATAACTTAAGTTGGAATGAGTTAAGGGAATTGACACAATCTTGTTACAAGCCTTTTCAGTGTGGTTCTTGCCGGCTTTTTGTCAAAATTGGTGACTATCTCCACTTACATACATATCCATCCTACACTAATAGATTATTTTTTCAGTGGAGATGAATTTATAATATAATGGAAAATAACATAAAAAGGGCCTAAAAAGCAAGAAAAATCATTTCTGCATAGATATGTGTTCTCTGATAAAATTGATTTTGAATTATCTTTTTAACAATTCTGAAAAACATGTTTTATTCTTATATCGATGCACAATCTATGAACAAAATGAAATTGTCCATATTTATGAAGAAATATTTTAAACATCAGGTTTGGAATGTAATGTATAGTAGTGGCAATTTACAATATTTAATTTATATCCCACTTATATTATTTTTTTTATAAACAACTCAAGGCATAAAAAATATCCAATACCCCTTGCTCCTCCTATTTTCCTCACAACAACCATGTATGAAAAGTTAAGCTCTGAGAGAAAGACTGGCCCAAGGTCACCTAGCCTGCTTTCATGCCTAAGGCAGGATTAAAACTCATGTTCTCCTAATGTATAGCCTGGTGTCTGTTGTCCCATGTATTCAGCTGCTGTGTTGGATATAAAATTAAAAACACAAAAATGCTAGAAATTGTTTTCCAGATATAACAATTCAAGGAAACGCAATACAGTAAATCCTTTTCCTTGTCACTGAAAAACAAAAAAACAAAAAGATATTTTAAATGTTGATAATTACATGCTATTAGAGCACAGCTGCCAATGTTGTACAATCATTATTTTTACTCTTCATATTTTTGATTTGTAATGTCAAAATAGTGAAACATAGCCAGTGTGTGTACAAAATATCCAGAACTTGCAGTGTTTCACTCTTTTGATCATGGGTTAAAAGGTCATATATCCATAAGCTTTATTTTATGTTTGGACATTTTTAAGTTATCCAAGCCCTGAAAATTTAAATACTGTGTTAGCCAGTAAACTTTAGTCATGGACCAACCCCTGTTGTCATTGGCCTGAAGTTGAAAAGGTAGATAGAGACAAGGGAAAGGCCAATTAAACACATGTTCAGAAATCAAGAATCATTTCGGAAATAACAAAAGGCTGACTGACTGCCCAATAACCTTAAGTGCTACTTTTAAATACTTTGTTATGAGAAGTCATCATTCATGGTTGATTGGAATGTTATCATCCCCTTTCTTTGCAAGCTGCGCTTTCTTTTCAGAAAAACTGCCAGGTTCCAAAAAATAGTTATAGATGGGCTGCTAGGCTTTTGAATGGTTGAATTTCTAAATGCAACAATTATTTTATCTGTATTGAAATTTGCTGTCAGCCTGTTAAATCCAAAAGAAAAAAAATGTGCTCTGTGCATGTACTTTTTTGTATTTGGGGGAAATACTTTTCAAATTATTGCTGTCATTCCTTTGCAGTCTGATAGCAAAATGAATTCTTAACTGTTGCTTCTATTGTTTAGTATGGGAGAAAAAAATTAAGTATAATGTTTTAAAAATTACTTTCTGGGTTAATTTTTCTGCGTCTAGATGAGAAGCAGCACTCAGCATGGACTACCACCTTATCTTATTATTTTTTATTGTAGGATACCAATATTATTTTGAGTTCATTTTGTTCCCTATAAACTACTAAGATTGGAACATTAATTCCCAGCATATCTTTAAAGAACATATGTATCTTTAATGAACAGCAAATAGTGTTGAAGTCATGCTGTCAGCTTTCAGATCAAATAAGGCATTTGTATGAGATACCTAAAGACCTGATTTAATGTTCCAGTTGTAGAATTGGGTCTCCAAATGCAAAGCAATTGTAAATAAAGTATTGACAGATTTTTCTTATGGTCCTTCTCAGTCTTTTATCACGTGCAAAAATGACACAATTTAAGTTCAACATGAAGTCATATTTTCAAAATAAAGTTACCCCTTACCCTACTTTGATAAGGCAATTGTAGTAAATATGTTATAACTGCCAGCGTGCATTAAAGGCTTTAAATGTATTTTAAACGTGATAAATATCTTCACCCAGGAACAGAATCTGCACTTAAGTGGTGAAACTCATGAGATATTAATTATAGTTATCTTTATTTCAGTAAAGCTCTTCAATCCATTAAGTGTGTACGTAAGCTTTTTGTTACAGTAGGCTGAGGTATTTGTTATATAGCTATGGCAGCTACATTTTAAGTAATATTTTTCACACTATTAATCTGGATTGAATTAGCCAGCACAGTATAAGATCAATTTCAGAACTTGAAATAGACTATAACGTTCAGTGTGGGTTTTTGGATGGCCACTGAATATTACAGTCTATCCCAAGTCCTGCAATTAAGACTTAAGTTATACTATGTAAAATCTGTAAAAATAAAACAGAATGACACACCTTCCAAGGCACACCTGGTCATTTTAGAGCCCATGGACCACATCCAACCCATAGGCGATCTTGGTCTGGGACTTGGGGAACAGGGCATTGGCAGCATTGGGGGCATGGTATGGGCATCGGGAGTGGGACATCAGTGCAGTATTGGAGGTGGGTGGCACTACCAGCATTGGGGATAGGTGGGCATGGCCTTCCACAGCAGTCCCAGTGTGCCATGTGACCCCATGGGAAAATGAATTGCCCACCCCTGTTCCAAGGGAATTTTTGGTAAGGGTTGGAGCTGGGGAGACTTTGATTCTCATGCATGGAACACCAAGGTCAGGAAATGAATAGCCACATAAATGTTGGCATGAAAAAGTGAGAGTTAGAGATCCATGTTTCAAACATACATAAACGAAAGGATTACTCTGTGGTGCTAGATGAAAGATATACGTACAGCTTCCCAGTTTTCTGCAGTAAAGTTTACTTGTTGAGTCAGCTCTAGAAAAGTGGACTGGCAAGAGAATACCTTGCTATACTTCAACATTATTGAATAATGTGGCCACCGTGTATGCCATTTACATTTTTGATAATTATATCCCTACATATCTATGTATTCTGTAAATGGGTAAAGGCGTTACTGTACTAGAGTATTCCAAATAATGTAGATGAATTTGCTCACCACTAGTAGCCATATCAGTATTGTAGTTATTTGAGTTGTAGTTTGGAAGACAGTAAGAAACAATGTTTTTCCATACAGTGGATATGCCTAATATTAATTACGTTCTCTTAGTGAATCAAGCTATATCTGGATTCATAAATGTTTATACAGCTTTTAGCAAAACAGTTTGGTTTGATCACCTCACTCTTAGGTCTCCCATAGGTATCTATGTCTAACTATCACCTATTACTTAGTATTTGCATTGTTCCGCTCAGCAGCAATGTCTCTTTTATCCCATGCTGATCACTAAGACCAAGAAAGCTTCTGCTTAAACCAAATTCTCATTCAAGACTGAGGCTTTAATAGCAGGAAGAAATAGTGAACTTTTAAAACCCAGTTGTGCATTTTGAATGTTTTATTGCTAAGTTTTGCTTCAGTGGTAACATTACATACAATCCACCTATTTTTTAATTTTTTTGTGACATATCTATGGATTTCTTACTTATTCTTTATTATTATTTCTTATTTATACTTATTCTTTATGGGACGTTATGTAAGCTTAAGTGTTGTTTAATAGTTCATTGCATATATTAAAAAAGAATGCCTGCTTTCAGAATCGTGTGTGTGTGTGTGTGTGTGTGTATAAAGTTTCAGCAATTGCATATAAAACATCATTTTCCTAAATTGTGTTTGACAATTCTGGACATCAGAATCTATTAATGAAATTGCTGTGTAAATCCTCTTCTGAAGAATTTGCTTTATCCCTCTTCAAAACTGGATGTTTATATGGCTGTACAACTGTTACCTTTATACAGAGTAGAACTACATTGTTTATAAGAATGGAGTTATGTTCATTTTCAACCTCTCCCTCAGACAAGAATATAAAAAATACTTTTATTTGTTTTATGATTAACAGGGAAAAGTTTTGGCTTTCAGTTGATTGATTTTTAGTATGGTAATTATTCTAGCAAAGTCTGCTTTTAACCACAGTATATGTTCATGTCTAAGAACTGGAAAAATTATGTTTTTCCTTTGCACAATTCATTATTTTCTATCTGCAAAAGCACAGCCAAAATATGTGAGTATCCATCTAATACAGTCTCAGGTTTTGGACTATTTTTGTAATGTTATCTCCACTGATACCAGTTTTCAAGGAAAACTTGCTCCATTTAAATGTTTCATGTAGACAGCTTTCTTAGTTCTGCCTTCAAACCTTTAACCTGAAAATGTCAGTATCGCTAACCCACACTGCCTTGCTTAACAGAATAACAGAGTTGGAAGGAAACTTGGAAGTCTGATATTCCAACCGCCTGCTCAGGCAGGAAACCCTATACCATTTCAGACAAATGGTTGTCCAATCTCTTCTTAAAAACTTCCAGTGTTGGAGCATTCACAATTTCTGGAGGCAAATTTTCCACTGATAACTTGTTCTGTCAGGAAATGTCTCCTTAGTTCTAGGTTGCTTCTCTTCTTGATTAGTTTCCATCCCATTGCTTCTTGTCCTGCCTTCAGATATTTTGGAGTATAGATTGACTCCCTCTTCTTTGTGGCAGACCCTTAGATATTAGAATTGCGATCATGTCACACACACCCAGTCCTTCTTTTCATTAAACTAGACATATCTAATTCCTGCAACCATTCTTCCCATGTTTTAGCCTCCAGTCCCCTAATCATCTTTGTTGCTCTTCTCTGCACTCTTTCTAGAGTCTCAACATCTTTTTTTACATTGTGGTGACCAAAAATAATCTCTATACTAAGTACAAACAGGACTGTCTCTGCCAGTCCTTGACAGCTCTATCTTTTGTGCATAGGTTAAATGGGAGAAAGGTTTAATATGTATTTATATTATCTCTATAGAACTTAGTAAACTTGTTGGCTAGGTTGATATCATGTCATGAGGTTTCTTTATATATGTTGCTCTATTAAAGGCTTCTTTGAGTGTGGCAGGTATGCAGGCACATGGCCTTCTAAATTCTGCTTTGTAATTGGGGTAAAATAAGTAATATTCAATTAGTGTGTGAACAACTGAAAACTGAACTAAAGTACATCATTCAAGAGTATTCTATTGCAGCGTTTAAAATGAGATTTTGTAACTACTGCATTTCCTTTGTTTCTTTCAAAGAAAGTGGCCTCAGGTGTCTAATGTCCCAGTTCACGTCTAATATATCAAGGGTCGGCAGTAGTTTTAAACACTGTAGATATACCAGTAGAAGAGAATATTATAGCTCTGGGTTGAACTGTGGGGTCCTTGGTGCTCTTTGAGCTTGGCTGTTTTTGGACGCACTGATTATGTTAGCTAGTTTGGCAAGGAAATGTCTGCAGGAAACAGCCAAGCTCAGAGACACCAAGGACACTGCAGATATACCTTAGATCAGCAATTCTTAAAGTTTGGGAGTCCCCAATACCTTTTCATGGAGTGCACAAAGTAAAGTAAATATCTTTTTTAACTGTTCAGTTTAAATTCTAATATAGTAAGTATCAGAAAGCCAGTTTGGTCTAGCAGTTAAGGCATGAGGCTAGAACCTGGGAGATTGTGAGTTCTAGTTCTGCCTTAGGCCCAAAGCTACCTGGGTTTCCTTGGGCCAGTCACTGTCTCAGCCCTAGGAAAGAGGCAATGGAAAACTGTTTCTGAAAGCTTGCCAAGAATATTGCAGGGACATGTCCAGAAGTCTCCAAGGGTCAAGATAGACTCAAGGATGCTCACACACAAATATCAGCAGACAAATCAAAGCTCTTTGGGATCATCAAGCATTTTTAAGAACATAAAAGGGTCATGAGACCAAACTGTTTGAGAACCACTGCTTAGATTAAAGATAGTGATATAAGCAAGGAAGAAAAACAAATATGTTTATTCAACATAGCTATCAAACTATAAATTTGCAAGCAGTGCTGGAAATGTGTTTGAAGTATGGGGTGACAATGTCAGAGGAAAATTCCTTTGGGTGTCCATTGCAGAGTAACTTACCTGAGTATAGAATCTTACAAAGTAAAATAACGGATAAAACAAAATTGAAGACAAACTAACCTTCCTTCTTGATAATATGGCATAACTGCTGTTCAAACTCTGTATAACAATCCTTTATTTTGCTATTGCAAGGGGGAATAAAGCTGTACAATCCTAAACTTTTGGGCTGTGCTCTGTGTACTTGCCAAGGAGGAAAAAAACTTTAAATGCATTCTCATCTACTTTAGCTACGCATATATTTTATGGCTGATCTTTTTTTTTCCTCCAGGAGTTCACTTACTTTATTTGAGTGTGAGAAGATGCCTGTGTATGAAATGATGGAAGAGCGCCGTCTTCAGAGGACTAAGAAGTTTCATCAACTCTTTTGTCATCAGCTCTTTGTACACAAAGGAAAACTAGTAGGCTGTATAATTATACACTCTGCTGATCACACAAAAGGAGTTAGAGCCTTTGCGCCAACTGCAACCTTATTGAAAAGGAGACAATGACTTATCTTTTAAATTGTTTGGTAAATAAACGCAACCGATGGACTTTTAATGATGAATGCATCATGAAGCACAAAGGACTTTATACAAGTTGTACAAAAACTGAATAGTGTGTAAAAGGGAGAAAACAGGAAGAAATTACCTCAACACTCAACATCCCTTTTCTGACTGCTATTTAAAAATAAGCAAAGTAGAAGTCGCACTCAAAAATGTGTTGTTATGCAGATGTACCAGGTTCCAGCTCATTCACTCCCTTCGTCCCTCACATCAAGTACATTCTGTCCTTTTGGCAATAAGTGGATGGGATATTTAGAAGCTGCGAACTGTTCTGAAAGTTTCACATAGTGGGTTATGGGCCATGTGTGTTTGATCAAAATTCAATTACTGCACTGCACCAGGCTTGGAAACCTATCATTGCGAGTTATGAAGTATGACGAAATAAGCTTCTCTAATTGGTTCAGTATGGGGAGCAGTCTCAACCAAGCTTGTTATGATAAATAGCTTCCTATGTTAAAGGTTCTCCAGAGCTTAAGTGTCTTGGCTCACCTCCTTCAACAGAATAAGAATATTGTTCCCTAGGAACATTTACATCATTTTCTCTTTTCCCAGGTTGGAGTTAAATATTTGTAGCATTTTTATCTTGCTGTTCTTGAGGAATCTAAACATAAATATACGTCACTTCTCCAATCATAAAATATCTTGTGTCCCTGTGCACAACTGGTTATTGGCAATGTCACTTTTGTCAGCTTGGAAAATCTTAGCTGTTGTTTAAAGTCAAATCCACTTTACAAGCCCTTTTAAAAAAATGATTGAATGCTCTGCAACTCCTAGCTTAGATTTGCCGCTACTAAAACTGTTCCACACATGGATTTTTTTTTTTTTTTGTAGATTTCTGTTATGGAAATAATCTCTGATTATCCTCTTGTAAGCAAACAAAGGTAGAACTAGAAAACTCAAGTTAGTATACGCGTCTACATTGTGGTGTTTCAGATGCATTTCACTTTGAGAAAGTGCCATTTCACTTTGAGAAAAAGGTATAAAGTGTATTGTTTTTCTGTTTCTTTGGTTAAGAAATTAGAGAAATTTAGTAACTTGTCTTGTGGAGCTCAAATTAGTTATCTGAATAGGTCATTTCTTTTTTCCTATAGTAATTTAATAACATTGTTATCCAGGTTTCATTTGTTTTATGAGCTTTGATCTCATCATAGTTTGCCTTTATATTTAAATGTCCTTTTTAACCTTCTGCCAAAAGATGTGCGTAACGCTGAAGTCGGCATTTTCAGCATGTACTACATTTGCTGCAAAATTTCAATTTTATAAACCATTCCCCTTAGTCATCACTTAATCAAGTGATGACTAAGTGCAGCAATACAAAATTAAAGGAAGGGAGGAAAACTTGACACAATAAATGTAAAATCTACTTCTGGGTAAGATAAGAAACACACACTCCCGTTATTTTTCAAAGTAGAATGGGATCAAATATTTTAGAATGGGTGATAAGGAAAGATACATAATGGACAATATCATTAGCTTGGGCAGATGATGCTTTTTTTAAGAACAAAACTCAGAAGAATATTGTATTACATTTTTAAACAATTCTTCAAGAAGTAACTTTACCTTTAAAAATAGAATATGATAGCAGGCATTTATGCTAAACCTCCTTCTGGCAAATCAGCTTTTTTTTAAATTGAATCTCAGTTGATTGAATAGCATAGGGGTTGCCAGAGTAAATGCTATTATCAATGTACAGTAATTAAGGAAATAGTCCTTATCACTCGAACAGCACCCAGGCTATGCCTGCTGTAATAAAGTTAAATGATAAAGAAATATCTTTAAATAAAGTGCAACTACTAGAGTGTGGTTACTCTTGAAATGCAGTGGAACAATGCAGTGGAAAATTACTGGTGATAGGAAAATATGCCCACTGAATGCAATGTAAGGGCTTCTTAAATATCGAAGTAAATAATACACATAATCTTCCAATGTAAAGATAAAGATGTTAATCCCTCATGTTCAAAGAGTGACAAGCTTGGCACATGTTAATCTTGTATTTGATCTTCAAATTATTAATTAATTGAATCATTAGAACTTAGAAATGTTTTGAAACCTATGTATAAGATGTACAAATTGAGTGTTGTCATTTGCTTATGGATTAAGATCCTATACATTTTATTATAAAGTATCAATACCTTCAATCTTAAGGCCACCTGAACCTGATATGAATTATAATACAATGTTTCTTCCAAGGTTAGGCCTTCCACTTGAAAAAAAAAATTCTTCCATCATTATAACTAACCATGTCTTAGTTGAAAAGATAACTAACTGGACGTCACGTAACTAATAGGACATGATCTTTGTACCAGTAAACATAAGCTTACAGCTTTGCAAATTTTTTGAGATGAGGATGGCATTAAGACATATTCTGAGGGCTGTATCTGGGAAATGTAGATGCCCAAGGAATGAGTAATTCAGGGTAAAAAGCAAGGGTGTGTTGTGCTAATGCAGAGGTCTCAAAACGTGGCAACTTTAGGACTTGTGGACTCTGGGAGTTGAAGTCCACAAGTCTTAAAGGTGCCAAGTTTGGGGACCCCTGTGCTAATGGAATACCGCACGGCGAAACATTTACAGTAGATGTCATAGAAGTGATTCCAAGATGTGTTTCTTAAAATATCTATGACTCTTCTGAAATTGTTTAGCTTCTGCAAAAAGAAGAGAGGAGTCTAGGTTTCTGAGAATGGTGCTTGGGCCGCAGCTTCCACCTGAGAGACTATGGAAGAAAGTAACCTGAATCTCATCTGGCATTAGCTAGATTTTCTACAGACTCTGTTCTTGAAGATACATCTGCATGCAGGATTTTTATTTTCTTTTTGTGGGATTCTTCATGCTGTGTTTGCATGAAAGCAAAGGCTTTGGTATAGCAGGTTGCATTGAGATTTGCTAAAGGTCAGCTGCCTAACCTTCCAGCTGAAATTTGATACTCTGCCTAATGGAATGAATAATCGTAATGCCATTTCCCCTTCTTTGTAGAAAAAAATTGCCAAGGACCTGGTTCAATTCCCTAAACTAAGTTTCATAAATATTTATTTTATTCTTTATTCTGTTTATTAATGTTACCTGTTTTTTTATGAAGCCAGAAATGGATCTTTTCTCTACTGAATTACTCCTAAGATTTGATCTTTTTTGGGGTGTATGCTCCTTGGGGCAATCTATATGAGAGCATTATGCTCTTGGAAATATGTATTCCTTAATAAATCAAATTACATGTTTTAAAACAGATTGTAGTAATTTACTAAATATTATTCATACTTTATGCTGGTATTAATGTTAATGGATTACTAGCATTGATATGTTCATCTAGTGCCATATTGTGGCTTTGACCATTTCCAGAGCATTTTGGCAACTGAACATGAATAACAAATCATGTGCTGACAACTAAGGTGGAGAAACCTTTTCCTTCATTTCGTACTTGCCATGGGCTCAGATGAGCGTGAAAATATAATGGCAACAGAGCTTAGAATCTTATATCACTCCATGATACTTTACAGCACTCTCTGAGTGGTTTACAGAGTCAGCCTATTGCCCCCAACAATCTGAGTCCTCATTTTACCTACCTCAGAAGGAGGGAAGGCCGAGTCAACCTTGAGCTGATCAGGATCGAACTCCTGGCTGTGGGCCAGGTTTGCCTGCAATACTGCATTTTAACCACAGCGCCACCACAGCTCTTAAGACGTATTTCCTCCGTTCACACATTATTATAATTCTCTTCTGTTGTGATACAGAATACATCGTAAGAGCAATAGGTTTAATCATGAAAAGTAATATTCAGAGTTGTTTATTCTGGTAAAAAAAAATCGCTACAGATTTTCGTTTTTGTACTACAGACATACCAGGTTCAGAGATCCTAAATACAACTATGAAAACCTTTAAGGACTCTAGCTTTCAAAACAATTCCAAACCATATGTTGTTAAGTACATGTTTAGGCTGATTATTTTCAATTATGTATTTTCAGAGGTTCTTGTAATTCAGTGCTGTACACTGCTATTGAAGCAGGTGTGTGTGTGTGTGTGTGTGTGTGTGTGTATAAAATACACGGAGCACAGTGGTAACTACTATTAGAACTGGTGGGGTGGCAAAGTTTATATACAGAATTAAAGGTAGAGCAAGTTGACCTTCAGCCCAAAACAGAGTTGGAAGAATGCCTTTGAGATGAGCACAATACAAAAATAGGCTTAGAAGTTGCATTTATAAATGCAAAAGGGCAAAGTGAACCAGACACTCTACTTGGGACATATCATGAAATAACTCTCTGGTAATTAGGTTAATGAAGTTCTTAAAGCATTACCCAATCTTGTGCAGAAGTTTGGGGGAAAAAAGTGGGTGCTTGAATAGGTGCTGTACTCTCAAAGTACCTCAGAATTGTTTTCAAAGAGTGTCTGGGCCATTATTTATCCTAAAAGCAGCTAGCCTTAAAAGAGACTGGGCTCACACAAGGTCAAATCAGCACTGTTTAACCCTTTGATTGTTAAGACATAATGAGTTCACACATCACACATAGGCCCAACAATGGCACCACATAATAGTATAACGTTCTGTGTGGATTGGCAAAAGGTAAGCAGAATTTATGAAACTGCAGTGGCTAGAGGGAAAATAGTTTAGGTCTCTTCGTAGCACAGGAATGAGCCTTAAGGTTTACATTATATTAATCTGAGAGCAGATGCCTTCTTTTCTAGAGTTACAAGATGCACCTATTTGTTATTTCAAGGGCAAAAGAAACACTCATCTAATTAAAATTGAGGTGGTAGCTTTTGGCCTTATTTCTTCAGTAAAGATAATTCTAAAAGAAGAATGTTGACTGTCAGCCACAATAAGTGCTGTTAGAGTAGTGAGCCTACTGTTAGGCTCACTTTCCACCTCACCAACAAAACAAGCACACAATATAATAAACATTTTTTTTAAAAAAAGAAGAAGATGGAGTGAACTTTATTCATGATATGTTTTCCTTGCACAGGTAAGATTCAAGCAGGTTCACTGGGTTTTCTCAATATACTATCAAACTGAAATGATTCCTTCCAACTGCTACAACTCTCCTAAAGATTACACAGCAGAAGAAACACACAAGCAGAAATGCAGTAGAAATGGTTTATTCCATTTGCTGTTGCTGCACTACTTGCTAGAGGAATGACTGGAGCTTTAGAAGCAAATGAGGGGAGTAATTTTCCATGAATGAGTATGAAAGTGGAGCTGGAGCAAGCATAAGTCTGAAGTTCGGTGTTTGTGTATTTAACTCTCATATTAATATTTTTGAGACAAAAATGCATTTATGGATATCTGCATTTAAGGCAGTAATAGATTGAAGGTAAATCAAGAACTGCTAAGTGATCTCTTCGTAGGGGCAACAGACATTTCTACCTTTCAGTTCTTAATGGTGATAACAATGATAAAATTTGGCTGTTAAAATGAAGGTAAGTGAATGGCACTTTGTATGCTGAATTTGTACAGGTGTGTTTTGCCACCTATTTTTCATCTAACTCTTATTTTGCACCTTACACATTAAATGTCAAAGAGAATTTTGCAGGTTTCAAGGTCTTTATTAACATCCATAATATCAGGATCTTAATCTTCATCTTTGGATCAGTGGTGGGATTCAATTTTTTTTACTACCGGTACTGTGGGCGTGACTTGGTGGGCGTGGCAGAGGAAGGATACTGTAAAATCTCCAATCAGAGGTGGTATTTGCGGGTTCTCCGAACTATTCAAAACTTCCACTTCCAGTTCTTCAGAACTGGTCAGAACCTGCTGAATACCACCTCTGCTTTGGATCCTTCAGTAAATATCTTTTTCTCATTAGCACTACTCAATTCTGTTAGAGATTTTCTGGATTAGTTGGAACCATCATTTAGTGCGAGAGTATCTAACCTTGGCAACTTTAACACTTGTGGACTTCAAATCCCAGGCTGGGGAATGCTGGGAATTGAAGTCCAAAGGTCTTAAAGTTGCCAAGGTTGGCTACTCCTGGTTTAGAGCCAATAGGAAATTAAATTTGCTGGATTTTTCCTTCTGTTCAATGTAAATTCACATTTCTTTCTAATGTATTATTAAAAATTCTATGTTACCTTTTGCCAGTCTGAAAAACTGATACTTTCTCAGGTCTTAGTCCAGGTATCATTTTAAGTTTTAAAGACAAATGGTGTAGCACAGAGGGTGGGGGGAAAACATCTTTAACTGAAATAGTAACTACAAATAGGGCTATTTATTCAAATGAACTATTGGACATATATTAGCTCATCTCTGTGAACAGACATGATCCTACCTGATCCCATTATCTAGGGATCAAAACAATGGTATCTATGTAGTTACATTGGTCTGTAGCATATAATATTATTTTGTTTGGGGGTGGGATAGTGCAATCCATTTAATAATGAAAGACAATCCTGGTCATATTTAGCTTCCTTTCTTTTTTCTCTCCAGAGTTTTTGATAAATTGATTAGGGGTCATCAAGTCAGTGTTGGTTCTTAGCAATGGCTTAGATAGATTTTTCTCCATGGTGATCTGTCCCTAATCTAGTCTTTTATATCTTTAAATAGTCTACCCATTGTTTCTGTAATTGAATTGCTGGTCATCCTCTTCTCTTTCTTTTCACTTTCCGCAGCATTAGATCCTTCTCTAAAGAGGTTGCTCTTCATAGGATGTGTCCAACATAGAATAATTTGAGCCTGGTCATTTGTACTTTGAGTCAGAACTCAAATTTGTTTGATGATCAATGCTTGCTTATTTTCCCTCTAATTTTTCTCCATCATGAACATGATAAGTAGTCACATTTGGAATTACATGGATAGGTCTAAAACAACAGTTCCTCTAACTTCTAACAAAGCCATGTAACTCCTCACCAAGTCATTTTTTTTAAATAGGACAAGAGGGTTGAAGCTGCTTTTAATCATGTACTGGGTTTCAAGGCTGTTTGACTCCAAAAAGATTCTGGGAAACTTGCGGTTTTAAAAATAATATTCATCTTTTTTTTTAAGGAACTTTTGCCACCCAAACAAAAACCCTGAAGGATGGACGGATGGCCAGATGAATGGCTCTTAGAAGGAATGCTATTTCCATATGTCAGGCAGGACTCCTGCGTCCCATAAAATGATATTGTTTTATTGAAAATATCCAGGATATGCCAATCTAGATCTTATTGAATAGGGAAAAATTATAGCATATGGGTAGTCTGGCAAACATCCAGACCTGTAAACTATAAGGGGCTTTGAGAGGTGACAATCAGCACCTTGGATTGGCCCCAGAAGCCAATCAACACCAACTTCATTTCATGGAATAGAGAACTCACATGAAAGTATCAAAGGGTACCTACAACTACTCATGCTGCCACATTTTGGACTAGCTACACCTTCCAAGTGGTGTTAAAGAACATGTCAGCAATCCAAATGAGAGGTGACACCTAAATGATGGTGGATTTGTGTGAAAGCCACACACACACACACACCTGCATGCTTCAACTCAAGCAAATTATGATAATGTTCTTCTTCCTATAAACGATGCAGTTCACTCTGCATCGATGCAGAAAACTCAGGTCAAATTAGACATTAACTTTATGGATGTTATTAATCACAGATGGGCTTTTAAAGTTTTGATCTGGCTCACAGCATACCTCTCCCCGCCTCCTAACCATTATTCAAGTGCTCACTGGTCGCATGAAAAAAATTGCTTAGGAGGATAATAATAATAATAATAATAATAATAATAATAATAATAATAATAATAATAATAATAATAATAATAATAATGTTTGTTCTTATGATTATTTAAACAAACAAACAAACAAATAAATAAATACATCGTGTGTTATTCCAATTGTAATTGGAGCCCTTGGAGCAGTACCTAAAGGGCTACCTCGCTATTTTGAAATTCTGAATTGTGGCTTGTTTCTTTTCTTTTCTTTTCTTTTCTTTTCTTTTCTTTTCTTTTCTTTTCTTTTCTTTTCTTTTCTTTTCTTTTCTTTTCTTTCCTTTCCTTTCCTTTCCTTTCCTTTCCTTTCCTTTCCTTTTCTTTTTGGCAGCACCCCCGCCCCCCTATTTTTTGGAACTTCTGGGCCTCAGGAAGCCTCCTGGGGGCATTTTCCTGAGGTGCAGGAAGGCAAAAAATGGAGCGGCTGTGTGTGTGCTGCGTCCCCCTCCATTTTTTGCCTTCCTGGGCCTCAGGGAAGCCTCCTGGGCAAAGCAGTAAGACAATGAGGGAAATCCTGGCACAGCTGATCATAGGAATAGCTGATGGTTGGGAGGGGAAAAAAAAAGGAAATACCTTAATACCTTAAAACTGGGCAGGGAAGAACCCAGTCAGCGATGTCGGGCATGCACGTGATGTTGTACATGTGCGATAAGGACTGACTGGGTGGGGAGGGGAGGGGAGGGGAGGGCGGAGAGGGATGGGGCCAGCCAGGAGCACGATTTGCCATTTCTCCGAACTGCGCAGAATCATAACAACTGGTTCTATAGAACCGGTCTGAATTGGTAGAATCCCACCCCTGGGTAGGGTATAATTTACAGAAACCCATACCGGATTGTTAATTGCCTAGGTCAACAAGAGCTGAGCTAAGTTTTGGAGTTCCTGAACAATTGGTAACAATTGTGTTACAGGACTCAGGGCCATTAGCGGAGCAACCAGGATCAGCAGCTGCAGAACCTCTGGAAGAAATGTTGCCGACAGTATCTGTCACCAATATACAAAGATTGAAAACAAAGAAATAATAACCAATAGTAATAAGTGGCTTGAGTACAATCCCAAATCAAGCGGAGATCACCATTTTAACTCCAACAGCATTAACACAATTACTGTCAGGCAATCACAAAATTCACCTTTCCTTGGACTAGTTTATATCCTGCACAAATACCTTGAACACCATCAAACAACAGTATCTGCTTTTCCCAGGTCGTTGGGAAGACCTCGATAGGTAGATAAAAATGCCAAATTCAGCCCAAACATCTGGCTGTGTGATGAACCATGACAATAATGTGTTGGAGAAAAAAATTGATCATCCACTTAATGAAAGACAAACTTAGTCACAGTTTGGTTTCCTTTCTTTTTTTTCTTCAGCTTTTTAAATAAACAGATTGATGTAATTTTCGTGCCACTCTGTTAACTATGTTAACAACATAGGAAACAGTGATTGGCTTTTCCTAATTGCTTTTCCTGATTCAATGTTACCAATTCATCTGGGATGGAAATTAATGTTTATGCTGCTATTTTATGATAAATTAACTGAAAGTCTTACTGAACTCTAGGAATTGTAGCCAGGATGAGGGTTGTTGGCCTTCCAGTCATGTTTGGCAATATATAACTATATATCCAGCCAGGTTTGGCAACAAGACCGATACTTATATAAAACAGTGCTGTTACAAATTAGGTGAGAGGTCTGTCACTTATGGTACAGGTAGCCTTCGTTCACCAAAAGTTGTTCAGTGACTGTTTAAACGTATGGCTGTTCCTCATAGTTATGGGTGACCCAGCATCCCTGTGGTCATGTGATTGTGATTTAGTTGTTTGGCAACTGGCTTGCAATTATGATGGTTGCAGCATCCCATGGTCAGGTGATTGCCATTTGCAACTTTCCCTGCCAGCTTCTGCCAACGAAAGAGGATGGGGAAGCCTGCAGGAAATCTCAAATGTCAAACATATGACTGTAGGATGCTGCAATTACAAGAGTCACCTAACTGCAGCAACTGAGACCACCAGAACTGCTGTCATAAGCTCATTGCAGTCATGTGACATCACAACTTATGACCACATCTCCTACTGATGGACTTCCCAGGCCCAATCGCCATCATTAAACGAGGACTACCTGTACACACAAAGGCTTGATTCCAATTTAAATTACTCTACTTTTCTAAATAATACAGTTGTTGTAGTATGTTCCCTAGTTGATTTATTAAGAAATGGAAATGATGATGATGGGGATGATGATTTTTTTTTGAATTAGTCTGCTACCAGGCTGGCATTGGGTATGAATATATGTAACAAAAGCTGTTTCTAGCCCATCATGTAGTTCTCTAATCTTTGCTCCATATAGAAAACAACAGATTCCTTAATTCAGGAAGCTAAAAAGTTTGATTGTTGGAGAGAGAAAAAGCTGCCAGAGAAACTAATTTGGCTAATTCACTTCCATCTCAGTAGCTATCCCTTCCTGCATTGCGAGAGAATTAAGCTCCAGTCCTTGACTAATGCACAACAGAAATGGCCTATCCTGGTCTAGGACCCTGGAGCTCAATGAAAATGTTGGTTAATGAGCATTCAGATAACTGAGCATGTCATTTACAGGGTGCTGAAATTTACTGTGCAAATATGCTGAATGGCATTATGTGAAGTTAGATAAACAACACTTATTTAAAAAGCAGTTGGTAGTATGAAATTTTTTATTGTGTGTGTGTGTGTGTGTAAGCTTCAAGTCCTGGGACAGCAAATCCAATGGCCAAGCCCAACTATGCATTAAAAATGAATATACTAAAATAATAAAATTACATTTGGATCGCAAACAAAAGTGATGCTAAGGGCCTGTCTTGATTATATTTTCTGCTGAACATACTAGCATCCTTACAAACACAAAAGGAGAAAGCAATGAGAAGGAAAGTGAGAAAAAGAAAAGCCAATTTCCAGCTTTTGTGGTTAATAGATCTCCTCATGATCAATTATCCCTGAATGCAGAGAATTCACAAAGAGATTTCCGGGTATAGAAGGATACTACTTCCCTTCTTCCTTGATTGGTTGCTTTTAGTGATGGACAAGGGAGAAAAACCAATTAAACTTGTTTTCAGCCCAAGTTTAATTGGCTTTTCTGTTGAAGAAGCTCTGTTTTCTCTTCCCAGGCACTCTAATGGAACAATTTGCCCCCATTTTCTTTAAAAAAAAAAAAAAAACACCAAAAATCAACAACCAAGTTTTGAGAGATTTGGCAAAATTTCTGTTTAAACAATTCTGTCCTGATTTTTTTACCTAGAATTCCCTGTGTGCTGAACAATACTTCTTTTTCCCAAGTTTCATAGAAAAATCACAAGTAAGTGGAGCAAATGGACTCTATGTCTCCCCTGCCAAGTATTTGGATTAATATCTATTTGGGCATTATTAACCAAGTCGCAAAACACCCTGCCTAAAGCAAAGCCTAAGGAGATTTTGTTGCTAGGATGAATGCTTAAAGAAATGTTGCTGCATAATTGAGACACCATCACTCCCTGCAAGGTATTAGCTGAAGGAGGTTGGTTCATTCTGCTAAATGACAAAATTGGATCTATATCCCAATTGGTCTTCTCCTTCTTCTAAAGGAACATATATCAAAATGGTCATCTTGCCCTCTTTATTAACAATAGACATGAAATGTGACAAATGCTTCTGTTTCCTTAAAAAATGTTACCTTTGAAGATGCCACTTCTTTGCCAAGATGCACAGATGAAATCAAAGTATATTGCAGATCTATCTATCTATCTATCTATCTATCTATCTATCTATCTATCTATCTATCTATCTATCTATCTATCACCTTGTATATCATCCGACTTGCCATTTGTCTTTAGTTTGTCTAGAGAAATTTGGCTGGCTTGTAGAATTTTTGTTGGCCACTAGATGGCAGCAGATCCAGATGTCAGAGATTATGAAAACTTTTAAAACTGGTATGTAGGAAACTCCTATTCCGCTGAATAACGTAGATAAGTAAAAAAAAAAAGTAGCTCAGCCCCTTTCCCGTTTACATAAAAGGTATCCTAGACAATCGAGATACATAAAGACAACTAAACAAGGCTGTTGACAGGCATGTTGTGAAGCAATCTTTATAATTTCCTTTTCAACAGTAGACTTCTATTCTGACAGTTTACATGAGGCCAAAAGCCCACTTAAACTACTATCTTGTTAAATTAACAAGCATTTTTTTTAAAGCTAGCATCTGTACTAAGCTGCCAGTTTTTTTTACAGGTTTGAAACATTTGGAAACATCTTGAATCTTTAAAGCTCAATAAAGTACTTTTTAATTTTTTTTAAATTTTTTTGTTATGCTGTCTTTATCTTTGCAAACTGGGGTAAAGATATTTTCCACATTTACAGTTATCTTAGTGGTATTTGAATAAGAGCTTAGACCAGAGTTCTCAATATGCATCACCACCAATCCAAGGGGTTGATGACAGGGGTGGGATTCAAATTTTTTAACAACCGGTTCTGTGGACGTGGCTTAGTTGGTGGGCGTGGCTTGGTGGCCATGTTATTGGCTGGGCGTGGCCAACTCAATATCACTCACATTGAGGCACGCATCTCCTCACCTGGCCTCTCATGACTGTGGGGATGCTGCAACAGTCGTAAGTGTGAAAAATGGTCATAAGTCACTTTTTTCAGTGCCACTGTAACTTTGAATGGTCACTCCACACAAGCAAAGTACCAGCAAAGGAGGGGAAAAAACTCCAGAGACGTTCCTGAGACAGGAAGTCTAGTCCTGCCAAGAATGTAATAAGGGTTAATGGAGAGGCAGTTTCTGTAAGCAACACCAGAATGTTTCCTTCCTGCCTTCCTTACAGGATTCAGCCAGTAATTTCTTCTAACAACCGGTTCTCTGAACTGCTTATAATGTTAACAACCGGTTCTAGCGAATAGGTGCGAACTGGTAGAATCCCACCCCTGGTTGATGAGCTGAACAGTTTGGGGCAGGGGTGGGATTCAAATTTCTTAACAACCAGTTCTGTGGGTGTGGCCTAATTTGTGGGTGTGGCTTGGTGGTCATGTGACTGGGTAGGTGTGGCTTGCTGACGGCATGGCTTGGTGGTCAGGTGACTGGGTGGGCATGGC
This sequence comes from Notechis scutatus, assembly GCF_049901735.1. Taxonomy (NCBI): domain Eukaryota; kingdom Metazoa; phylum Chordata; class Lepidosauria; order Squamata; family Elapidae; genus Notechis; species Notechis scutatus. The sequence goes on along the minus strand of NC_142011.1, from coordinate 68,451,091 downwards.
TTGTATGTAAATATTATAAATATTTATGTAAATATTGATTTTCTATTAAAAAAGAGCAACTTTTACCCAAAAGCAGGCAAAGCAGGCAGGCAGATTGAGTTGCTCACAGAATCGCAGATTCACTTAGAGATCTACCTATCTGCAATTGGCTATCTGAGTCTGTCACATAAAACTTGTTAGCAAGCAAACTCACAAAATTAACTCACAGCACACCATGTATGTAAATATTGAATTTTTTATTAAAAAAGAAACTTTTACCCCAAAGCAGGCAAAGCAGGCAGGCAGATTGAGTTGCTCACAGAATCACAGATTAACTTAGAAATCTATCTATCTGCAATCGGCAATTTGAGTCTGCACTAAAAAGCTTCAGTCCTAAGGAAGGTTCAGCTCTGCTTTCTAGCTAATCTAAATCTCTTGGCAGAGCAGAACAGCTAATGGTTGGGCGGGGGGGAGGAAAAATAGCAACTTACCAAACCAGGCAAGTTGGATGGCTCGCATGCCAGGTAAGGACTGAGTGGGCGGGGAGGGGCGGGACCAGCCAGTGGAGCAATTTGCCGATTCTCCGAACTGGGAACAATCATGTGTGCAGCGTTTGCACGAAATCATCAGCTGTGCTGCCTAGACAGCTGACAAGTGCTGCGTTCCAGTGTGCAGCGTTTGAAAATCCTCTTGTTCCCTGCTTTTTCAACCTCAGCTGTGCTGTGCAAAACAGCTGCAGAGGGAAAAACAGGGAATAAAGGGCAGCCTAGTGCCCGGGCAGGCAGGTGGGCCAAACACCGAACTGGTTCAGTGTCAGATGCTCCTCACAACTACAGGTTCTATAGAACCGGGCCAAAGCGGTAACATCCTACCCTTGGTTTGGGGACTCCTGACTGAGACATTTGGGCTCTGTGATTTTAAAAAAAAGGGATCCAACTTAAACAGAATTACAGAATTGGAAGGGACCTTGGAGGTCTTCTACTCCAACCCCCTGCTAAGCAGTAGACTCTATACCAGGGGTCCCAAAATTTGACAACTTTAAGACTTGTGGACTTCAACTCCCAGAATTCCTCAGGCCAGGAATTCTGGGAGTTGAAGTCCACAAGTCTTAAAGTTGCCAAGTTTGGAGACCTCTGCTCTATACCATTTCAGACAAATGACTGTCCAATTTCTTCTTAAAAACCTCCAGTGATGGAGCACCCACAACTTCTGCCCACTGTTTAACTATTGTCATTGTCAGGAAATTTCTCTTTAATTTTAGGTTGGAGCTCTCCTTGACAGGTTTCAGTCTGTTACATGTTGTCTTGCCTTCAAGTGCTTCAGTATTTTAGCGGAGGCCTAGAAGCTACCTGGAACATGATTCTGCTAAAATTAGAAACACGGGAGTAAGTCTTTTGGATTTCTACCATAGTTTAAATCCTGCCAGGATATATGTATGCCAAGGTCCAAAAGCAGTTTGGTGTACCCTCCTCTTCAAGAAATACCTTTTGTGATCACTGACATAAAGTATGAATCTTCCCAAATCTGATGTCCTTCAGATATTATTGGTTTGGCATTCAATGAAAAGCTTACAAGGTACAAATATAAAATCCAAAGGAACATTTTTCTCTGATATTTACTCATATCTGCCCCATATCTCATACTCAACTGCCATATCAAATGAGTTGTCATTATTTTGTTTTCTCAGATGGGAAACAAAATTAAAGAAAATATATGTTTAAATTACTTTGATTCTTCTCGTAATTCGATGGATATTCAGAACAGACATTGGATGGGTCACCTTCTGTTAGGCTTGGAATCAGGCCTGTTCTTGTAAACTATTTTTATCGAATAGCAGATGAAAGAAATGAAGCTGAAGAACAAGAAGACCAAAAATACCTGCTCAAGAAATAGCACCTGGAAACAAGAAAGATAAAGGAAACATTGGAAATAATAAAGCAGCAAATAAGCTGCTATAGCCAGGAAAATCAGCAGATACAAAGCTAGCTCGAATTGCACACTATAGGCAGAATTTCCAATTTCAATCAGATCAGAAACATTTCTACCCATCCATCAATGGAGAGAACCAGTCAACACCTGTTAAAGAACAAACAGTGCAGTTCTGGGTACAGACATGAGGCAACCCAAAGAAATTCAACTAGAATGCAGCTTGGATAAAAAAAGGTGGAGAAGGTAGAAGAAGAAGGTGAAATGAAAAAAACTTGTAATAACTGCAGAAATGGTGGAGAAAAGGGCAAGGAAGATCAAGAACTGGTCAGTTACCAGGTGAAGATGAAAAGCATGTTTTTTGGGTTGAAAGAGCCATGGTGGCGCAGTGGTTAGAATGCAGTATTGAAGGCTATCTCTGGATCCCCATTGCCAGCAGTTCGATCCTGACTTGCTCAAAATTGACTCAGCCATCCTTCCATCCTTCCAAGATTGGTAACATGAAGACCCAGATTGTTGGGGGAAATATGCTACTCTGTAAATTGAGAGGGCCATAAAGCACTATGAAGTGATATATACGTCTAAGTTCCATTGCTAACTGTTTGGACTATACCCACTTGTTTCCAAGCAGTTTAACAGCATACTGCAATGAGGTGATATTGAAGATTGTTTAACTTGTGGCAAAACCTAACCAATAATGAAAGAGCCAATAAAATGGACAGCATAAAGCAGCTATAGCGAATTACCTGGAATACTGCTTGAATATCATCAGCATTGACAAAATCACCATTAGTCAATTGCAAAAAGAAACTTGGAACAGCATGCATTTTGTGATGATACTTTGAAAATCATCAAACAACATGTACTTGTCCCAGGTCCTTGGGAGCAACTTGATAGTTGAATAAAATTGCCAAGTCCAGTTTAAACATCTGACTGACTGTGTGACAAACCATAATAACAATAATGATGTCTAGATCTAAATATAGAATACGCCAATACATTATGACATCCTAAATTATTGAGAAGGATTTGATATGAATGAAGGCCAGCTTAAATACTGGCAGCTGTAATTTCATATTTTTGTGATTATAATAATACTAATATTCAAGAAAGAGATAAGGTGGAGATGCTAATTACAGACCCCTCAACTTTCTGAACATCGTTATGAAAACTACATGCATTTGATCCAAAAACTGCTAGACTGGATGAAATCTGAATGCATAATTGGAAAAGAACAAGCAGATTGCTCCAGGGTAAATCATGTCTTCACATGGTATCATCTAACAGAGAAGCACATCCAAAAACTGACATATTTGCTTTATGTGTCATTTCTTGAGTTCAGTGTTGTTTGCTTCATCTCCTATCTCTCGTTGTCTAATGGAGAAACTCAAAAATATGAATATTGATCGGTGTTTATTTTGCTTTAATTTGGAAAATGTTTTTTGAAACTTCCCTTAAAGTGAAGTTTGGCCTTATGGGTTGCTTACCAGAACTGTACATATAAAGAAATGAACTCAACAAGGCTGTATTTCGGCTCCTATTTCATATCAGCTTGATGGCAAGTTCATTAAATAATCCCGACTTTCATGCCCCTAACATTTTGAATTGCTCCATTTCTCTGTGCAAATTACAAGTCATTTTATGTATACCCATTGGACTCAAAAAGTTTGTGATGTCTATTTGTGATATCAAAAAGTTGGTGATATCTATAATAAATAGAGAAAGTTGGTCATAAATTACCAAAAACCTAAAGTGCTGATATCTGTAAAAAAAAAAAAAAGATGTTGATTATAGTTGGACACCAAATCAAACAGATGCTGGCCATCCCCACCAGGTAAACCAGATGAATAAAACAACCCCATGAGTTAAAATTTTGAGATTGGTTACAGTAATAGAATCTTGTTAAGTCTGGTTGGGCTGTGCTTTCTTCCCCTTTTTTTGAATGTCCACCAGGAATATGTTATTCAGATACAAGTTTTAAAGTCCTGAGTGGCTATCAAGCAGTTCTATGACGCCAAAAGGTGGATTAATTAATTTATTAAATTAATTAATATATTACCTGATTCATAGCACTCTCAGCCTTAAATGCTTTTGACCCTTGCTCAAACCTTGTATGGAACCCAGATTGTCATTCATTCATTCATTCATTCATTCAAAATTTGTATAGCTGCCAACTCAACCAAGTGACTTTGGGAGCTTACAATGCTAAAACAATTTAAACATTTTTTTTAAAAAAATCATTAAAACAATAAAAACATCTTACAAAATAAGCAAGTATACCCAGTACTGCAAATGGAATTGTACAAACTCTTGAGATTCATACTTGCAGCTTCTAAGGGAACTCTACTCAAGCTCAAGATTGGGATGCCGAAAACAGAGATAAGGACTTAGAAGTAAGTCATGACATACAGGCTGAAGACCAAAAGGTCCCCTAGGAAACTTCTAACAGATGTCCTTCTCCATGGTTATTGTGCTGTATTAGCATACTCCAAACCCTCGCAACTGATTGGTCCAGACGGACAGTGACCGGATTGGTCGAAACCCCGGCTGTGATTGGAGCGCTAAGAATCTACCGCGATTGGCTGTGCTGATCGCGGGAGATTCAAAGCGCTGCCATTGGCCGCCGAGCCGCGAGCCAGTCCTATATGAAGGGCTGCCGCGGCTTGTATTCCCCAGACTATTCCTATTCTAAATAAAGAGCTGAACTCACTAGAATGGTCTCGTGTCTCCTTCGACCCGATCCACCTCAGATCTAACACTGGTGACGAGGATGGGATCGTGAGACAAAGAGACCACCCAGCACGTGGCGAGGCGGCACACAACAGCAAGCAGAATGGCCGGCATCAACTCGCCACCCGCACCCTTCAATCCCGCTACCGAGGACTGGGAATCCTATACCGATAGGTTCCAGATGTTCCTCGAGTGTAGCAATCTTAAAGATGCCAACGGTCACAAGAAACGGGCCGTATTCCTCGCACACTGCGGGCCGGCAGTGTTTAAGATGGCCAAAGCCTTGGCCAAGCCGGAGGACGTCAAGACCATGGAGTGGGGCGACCTCGAGCCCCTGCTACGAAGCCACTACGCCCCCGTCGTGCCCATCCTCATCCGGCGGCACGAATTCTACAGGCGGGACCAGCGCGAGGGCGAGGGGCTTGGCGACTTCATAGCGGCACTACGAGATTTGGGCGGCCTGTGCGAGTTCGCCGACCTAGACGAGGCCCTGCGAGACCGCGTCGTCCTGGGACTCCGAGACCCCATTCTCCAGAGCCGCATCATGGCGAAGGGCGACATCTCCCTCACTGATGCGCTCACAGAGGTAGCCACGGCTGAAGCGGCCAAGAAATCAGCAGCTCGGATGCGGCAATCGAGCATCATGCCACAAGCAGCGACCGGCGAGACGACACCGAACCCCGAAAAGAGAACCGAGATCAACCACCGGGACGCAACCACACACCACGGCGACATCGACTCCTTCTCAGGAACCGAGGACGAGGAGGAGGAAATCCACCATTTGCAAGCAGCACGAGGGCGACGGGAACCCCAAGGTCGTAAGTCAAGGTTCCAGTGCGCCGGCTGCGGAGGCGATCACCCCCGTTCGGACTGCCGGTTCCTCGATGCTGTCTGCCGACAGTGCGAGAAAAGGGGGCACATCGCCAAGGTATGCAGAAATAAAAAACACTACAGCCCGTGCCGACGAGATGGCAGCACTCGCAGGCAAGAGAACACCCCCACCAGATACCGAGACCGCCAGACAGAGAGCCGCTGGAGCCAAGAAGGTCGGAACAGGCGGCTCAACGAAGCAAGACAAAGGGAGGAAACGCACCAGACCGTCATCGTCGGCCAGTCCTCCACAAGAGACGCCACAAAGGTATACGTGACGGTGGGGATAGAAGACCAGCCATGCAACATGGAGGTGGACTCTGGGTCCTCCCTCTCCATGGTCTCATGGCACACCATCAAGCGCCTGGTTCCCTCCATCCACCGCAAAGAATTAGAAGACCAAACACTAACCCTCAAAGACTACCAGGGAAACCGCATTCCTGTAGTTGGCAGAGGCCATTTTAAAGTCACCTTCAAGAACCACACCGAAGTGCTACCCCTGACCATCGTCGACCGGGATCGGCCCAGCCTGTTGGGACTACAGTGGTTCGCACCCCTAGGCATTGAAGTAACCGGAATCCACCGCACCGCAGAGTCGGACTGGGAAGCGGCGCTCGTGGAGGACTTCCGGGAAGTTTTCGACGACAGCCTAGGCAAGTACCGGGGGTCCCCTATTTCTTCTAACAGAGACCCGAGCATCGCACCAATCCGCCTTAAACCCAGACGAGTGCCATTTGCACTCAAGCCCAAGATCGATGAGCAGCTAGATAAGCTCATCGCGCAAGGGGTACTGGAGCCAATCGATCATGCCAGGTGGGAGACCCCCATAGTCACCCCCATCAAGCCAGATGGGTCCGTGAGAATTTGTGGGGACTATAAGGCCACCCTAAACCACGCGCTCCAGCAAAGCGCATACCCCGTCCCAGTAGTGCAGCACCTTCTGCACTCACTGAGGGGAGGCCGGATCTTTGCCAAACTCGACCTGGCGCAAGCCTACCAGCAACTGCCGGTCGATGCCGCAACCGCCGAAGCCCAAACCATCATAACGCACCCGGGGTCTTCCAAAGCCTCATGGAAAGACTCCTCCAGGGCATAGAGGGGGTGGTGCCCTATTTTGACGACGTCTTAGTGGCCGTGAGGAACGAAAAGCAACTAGAAGCCCGGTTGAGGGAGGTACTGAAGAAATTCAGAGACTCGGGGCTCAAAGTCAAGAAAGGGAAGTGCCAGCTAAGGGCTGAGAGGGTCGAATTCCTAGGGTACCTACTAGACAAACAAGGGATCCACCCCACGGAGAAGAAACTGAGAGCCATAAGGGAAGCGCCACGACCCAAAAACAAAACGGAACTGCAGGCTTTCTTGGGACTGTTAAACTTTTACAATGTCTTCCTACCTCAAAAGGCGACCGTGGCAGAACCGTTGCATAGGCTGTTAGATAAAACAGCCACCTGGACCTGGGGAGCACGGGAGGAGAGCGCTTTCAACAACACAAAGAAACTGCTAACATCTGACGCGGTACTAATCCAGTACAGCGAGACTCTGCCATTGACGGTGACGTGCAACGCATCGCCTTTTGGGATCGGCGCTATCCTCAGCCACCAGCTACCAGACGGGAGGGAAGCACCCATCGCCTTCTCATCAAGGACACTTTCAAAACCGGAGCGGAACTACAGCCAGCTCGACAAGGAGGCCCTAGCAGTCGTCGCCGCGTCAAGAAATTCCACGAATACCTTTACGGTAGGACTTTTACAATCATTACGGACCACAAGCCACTGCTAGGGATCCTGGCAGGAAATAAGGCCACACCGAACATTCTAACACCAAGAATGACAAGGTGGTCTGAGTTCCTGTCAGCATACAACTACCAGCTGATTCACCGACCCGGGAAGGACATCACCCACGCAGACGCCCTGAGCCGCTCACCCTTGCCCAACCTAGAAGACGACCCGGCACCCACGACAGAGGTATTTCAAATAGAGACAATACCCAACCCAGTAGTGACCGCGCCAGACATTGCCAGAGAAACAAATAAAGACAAGCGGCTGGCGCGAGTCCTAAGCTGGGTTGGAAAAGGATGGCTGGAAGGGGACAGGGACGAATTATTCAGACCCTTCAGAAACAGACAAACTGAACTTTTTACCGAGAAGGGCTGTATACTTTGGGGGGACAGAGTGGTAATCCCAGAAACATTGCAAGAAAGAGTATTGGGGATGCTGCAGGAGGGGCACCCAGGGATGGTTAAGATGAAAAGCCTGGCCAGAAGCTATGCATGGTGGCCAGGCATGGACAAACAAATCGAAACCTGGGTAGCCAAATGCAAACAATGCCAAGAGTCCAGACCCAGCCCTCCCGCCGCCCCAATACATGAATGGGAAACACCAAGAGGACTGTGGTCTCGGATTCACATAGACTTCGCAGGGCCAACCAAGGGGCACATGTACCTCATCACAGTAGATGCTTACTCCAACTGGCTGGAGGTAAGCACCATGAAATCAACCACAACGGAGGCGGTAATAAGGAAACTGGGCAAACTCTTTGCCACACACGGCCTGCCAGATATAATAGTGTCTGACAACGGGCCCCAGTTCACCGCACTAGCGTTTGAACAATTTCTGGCAGGCCAGGGCATACGCCATGCATTAACCGCACCGGCAAACCCGGCGGCGAACGGACGAGTGGAACGCATGGTCCAATACACAAAAAAAAGCCATACAGAAAATAGAGACAACCAACATACAAGATAAAATTAATAAAATGCTCCTCATCCAACATATTACACCGAGCGCAACCACAAATAGAAGCCCGGCAGAACTAATGATGGGCAGAAAACTACGATCAACACTAGATAGAATGCACCCCACATACACCCCTGACAAACCCCCGGGTTCCTCCAGCAAGCACAGAAAATTCAACATAGGTGATTCCGTATACGCAAAAAACCTGTCGGGGGAACCGCTCTGGATACCAGCAACGATCACCCAAATAACCGGCCCCGTATCATACCGGCTAGAAACAAGCGACGGGAAACACTGGAAACGGCAAATTAACCAACTAAGGTCCAGAATAGCTAACAACCATACACCCGAACAAGAAACTAGAAGGGGGGGGAAACGGAAAGCGTTAAAGAAAGAGGGAACCCCCTAGCGCAAGCCAAACAACCCCCACCCGGAACAAATAACCCGCAAATAAACCGGTCCTACTCACCAGTAAGCGCGGGACCAACCGAACAGGCAACCCCAGAATCGTCACCGGGAAGGAGCAGCCAGGCCAGTACAACCAGCCCGGAAAGATCCAGAGGAAACAACAGAGACGGTAGCTCAACCAGCCCGGGTAGACCGGGAGGGAGCTACCAAGAAAGGCCCAGCCCGACCTTCCAGGCGGTTCCATCCCTGGGAACCAGAGCAACAGAGAAGGCCTCCGAACCGGTCGACAACCAAATGAGAACTGATCTGCGCAGGTCAACTAGACAGGTACGAAGCCCCGCCTACCTGCACGACTACGTCACGACGCACCGACAGACAAAACCAAGAGGGGAGGGGTGTGCTGTATTAGCATACTCCAAACCCTTGCAACTGATTGGTCCAGACGGACAGCGACCGGATTGGTCGAAACCCCGGCCGTGATTGGAGCGCTAAGAATCTACCGCGATTGGCTGTGCCGATCGCGGAGATTCAAAGCGCTGCCATTGGCCGCCGAGCCGCGAGCCAGTCCTATATGAAGGGCCGCGGCTTGTATTCCCAGACTATTCCTATTCTAAATAAAGAGCTGAACTCACTAGAATGGTCTCGTGTCTCCTTCGACCCGATCCACCTCAGATCTAACAGTTATCAGCATGGAACAAAAAAAATAGTTCTGAGCAATATATAGAATCTTTCCTGTTCTCTGGTTATGACCAGATAAAAAGACAATGCCTCATAGGCTAAATGGCCCTAAACATCCAGTTGAAATTGGCATCCTTCCTCAGAGTAGCAGAACACCTGGGAACTTCCTACTGGATAAGTTTCTTCGTACCTTTCTATAGTCTGAGAAAAGGGTAAAGAACGATGGATTCATATCAGTGTTTCTACTGGCTGAAGTCTATTGCACATGTGATTCTGGAGAAATTGAAACCATCCAATGGGTTGTTTTACCTCAATTTTTATAAGGGCCCTTGAAAGGATTAAAGATCATCTGCCTTATAATGTTTTTGGGGAGGGACAGATGAATATTACGTCGATCTTTCAGACTCCAATCATGTTATCACTAAGATTATAGTCACATTTTGTATGACTGAAGTGAAAGCAAACAATTGACACAAAAGTGTGCAATTCTGTAGTAGTGGATATATTTTACTCCTTTTACTTTGCTTTATTATTTTGGTGGTACCCGATCTTTGAAACTAATAAAGGTTTACTATTTGCTTCAATTGCCTACACCGGCTTTTGGGAGTCTAGAGTGGTTGTCTGTCATAAAAGGATTATCCCATTGTCACTGCTCTTTTGGTTTTAACAACACTGTAATCTTTAGTTTTTCCATATGTTTTTAATTTCTGTACTCCAAGTGATTTAACAAAAGTACATAATCTGAAATAGGGGCACTATGTAACTACCAATTGATACAGGTGAAGATTCAAGGGGGAAAAAATTAGCAAAATATTCCAGTACAAAGTGATTGTCAATTGGGAATCATTGATTAATATCAAAATGGGATCTGTAATGAAAATATTAGAAAAATCTCATAAATTTGCAATTGGGTGGTATTTGCATTCAAATATTGCACATGTAAAATCTGTAAAGGGATTATGTTTAATGGTTTCTAGTTAATTTCTAAAGTTTAGCCAATTATGGTTGGTAAACCAACTAATATGGATTGGATAATTTGCAAGCACCAAAGGACCTGAAGGCAGGACACGAAGCAATGGATGAAGAGAAGCAACCTAGAAGAACTAAGGAGAACATTCCTGATACTTAGAACAATCAATCAGTGAAACAATTTGCCTCCAGAAGTTGTGGATGCTTTTTAAGAGACTGGACAACCATTTGTCTGAAATCATATAGGGTTTCCTGTCTGAGAAGTGGGTTGGACTAGAAGACCTCTAAGGTCCCTTCCAATTCTGTTGTTCTGTTAAGTATGTAATTGCATATTTAACAATTTGTAGAAATGAAGGCATGAATCAATATATTTTAGTCAATTAAAATAGCTGTCAGCCTATACTCTGGCTGCTTTATTTTTGGATAAAGAGTTGGAGTATATGTTATATCTCACTTCCAATTATTCCTAGAAGAATTTGCTTTTCTGTTGTTTGTTAACCCTTTAAGTTCTGTTCTGCTTATCATCGGAGGATTGAGTGGTCAGAGTGCAGTACTGCAGGCTATTTCTGCTGATTGCCAGCTGACTGCGATTTGGCAGTTCAAATCTCACCAGGCTCAAGGTTGACTCGGCCTTCCATTCTTCTGAGGTTGGTAAAATGAGAACCCAGATTCCTGGGGACAATATGCTGTCTCTCTAAACCACTTAGAGAGGGCTGTAAAACACTGTGAAGCGATATATAAGTCTAAGTGCTATTGCTATTGTAACTCTACTGAGTCTGGATCACTCCCCTGGTATAGGGTCAACCACAGTATATTCCTATTTCAGAAGAATAAAATTGGGAAACACTGTGCTTTATTGTCTCCAAATTTTCAAGGAAAGTGTTATCAACAATACAGCTGTTGGACTGAATCTCTTAGTCAATCTAGTTCTAATGCTAGATTGTAAGCTAAGTTACTTTCCTTCTCATATTTTCTAGTTCTGTGATATCACCTTAGCATTTTTCTAGATTCTCTCAGCATTAATGTGGGAGACTCCATGGAAATCTAGATATGGCTAGATTCCATGAAAGAGAGCATACACCCCTGCCTTTCCTGCTACCAAAACAAAGGAATCAATTGAATTGTTATGTTGTGGGAATGAGACTCAGGACACCAGCATGATTCCAATCTGTTTTACTTCCGTATCGGACTGAGCACCGAAGAAACTGCGGCAGCCTTTGCTATAGTTGGGCTGCTCGCACCTGTGGCCAGTGACAGATCTTCAAAATTCCCACTGCCACGGACTGACCAATTGCAGGTAAGTATGCTAATACATAACACCCCTCCCCACCTGGTCCAGTCCAACCAATCTGAGCCTCACCTACCGTACATAATCACGTAGGTAGGCGGGGCTTTTACGGGTCCAACTGGACCTGCACAACTCAGTCATGGGTTGGCCTCTGGACTGTTTGGACGGATCTGTTGCTCCTTCCGTCCATCTTCTTGGAAGCTCCTGGAAGGTTGAGTCGGCCATGCCACTCCCACCAGGAATTTCCTGGCTGGTTAAGTCAGCCCATCCTTTCCCGCCAGGGACTGCTCTCCTGCTATCCTTCTGGACCTGTTCCTGTCTCCCCGACCTGCCTTCTTCCCTGGCCTCAGTTACGTGTTTGCATTTCCCGACTGGGGTTAGTGTTAGTAGTGGTTGTTGCGTAGTTGTCAGGGTTTGTTCTGTTATTTCTCTTGTTCGTGGAGGGTCTCCCCCTCCCTTTCTACTTGTGTTTTGTCTGTTTGCGGGGTCTCCCCCATCTTCTCTGGTTGTATTTGTTTGCTTGAGGGGTCTCCCCCTTCATCCGTGGGTCTGTTTAGGTTTCCCTTCATGGCTCTAGCTCTGAACTGGTCTATGTATCTCCTCCAGCTCCTCCCGTCCTCGGTGTCTACGTATAAACGGGGTCCGGTTATCTGGGTCACTTTTGCTGCTATCCACAATGGTTCCTCCATGAGGTTTTTTGCGTATACTGGGCCCCCTGTTTGAAATGTGTGGCAAGCACTGGAGGAGTCTGCTGGTTTTTCTGGGCTATATGTGGGGTGTAGTCTGTCTAGGTGTGATCTTAGTTTCCTCCCCATTAGTAACTCTGCTGGACTTTTATTTGTTGTGGCACTGGTTGTCATCTGCTGAATGCTTAGTAGCTTATCTATCTTTTCTTGTGTGTCCCCAGGCCCCAGCTTTTGTAATGTTTCCTTCGTGTAACGTACCATGCGTTCTGCCCATTCATCCTGGGCTGCATGTCCCAGAGCTGTCAGTGCATGCCTTATCCCATGTTGTGCTAAAAACTCCTCAAATGTTGTTGCCGTGAATTGTGGCCTGTTGTCAGATACAATTAGATCTGGCAATCCATGTGTTGCAAAAAGTTTCCTGAGCTGTCTAATGACAGCTTCTGTTGTGGTGGAATGCATGCTGCTTACCTTTAGCCATTTGGAGTAAGCGTCTACAACTATTAAAAATGTATGTCCTTTGGTTGGGCCTGTAAAATCAATGTGTAGCCTTAAACATGATCCCCTTAGTGTTTCCCATTTGTGTTTTGGTGCTGTAGGAGGTGTTGGCCTAGATTCCTGGCAGCGTTTAGACGTTTCCACCTAGTCCCCTATTTCCTTATCCATCCCTGGCCACCATACATAACTTCTTGCCAGGGATTTCATTTTTACAATACCCGGGTGTCCCTCATGTAACAATTCAAGTATGCGTTTCCTTAAAACGTCTGGTATGACCACCTGATCCACCCATAGTAGGCACCCCTTTAGCATTGAGAGTTCTGTTTGTCTATTCTGGAATGGTTTGGCGATCTCGTCACTCTCAGTTTCTGGCCATCCTTTTCCTACCCAATTTAAAATCCGCGCCAGGGTTTTGTCTCTCGCTATTTCCCTAGCAATGTCTGCTGCCGTCACGGGTAGGTTTTCTAATGTCTCTATTTGTAGTGTCGATGTGGTTGGTGCTGGATCATCTTCTATGTCAGGTAGAGGGCAATGGCTAAGGGCGTCAGCATGATTTATGTCTTTTCCGAGTCGGTAAGTCAGTTTGTAGTTATAGGCAGCCAGGAATTCTGACCACCTTGTCATTCGTGGTAATAATATATTGGGTGTAGCTTTGTTTCCTACAATTATGCCCAGGAGTGGCTTGTGGTCTGTGATTAGTGTGAAGGTTCTCCCATAGATATATTCGTGGAAACGTTTTATTCTGGTGACAGCAGCCAATGACTCCAATCTGTTTTACTTTCGTATAGGACTGAGCGCCGAAGAAACCGCGGCAGCCCTTGTTATAGTCGGACTGCTCGCGGCTGTGGCCAGTGACGGCTCTTCAAAATTCCCGCCACCATGGACCAACCAATTGCAGGTAAGTATGCTAATACATAATAGAATATCACAGTGCAATCCTACAATTGTTTTCCAGGTCAATGTTTTGTAAATGTTAAAAGATTTGATTAAAAGCTGTTAAGAAAGCATCTGATAATACACTTTCTTCCTTGTCCTGCCTTCTTCTTGCATGTTGACAAAGCAACATATTTTCAGTTCCTAAATCACCATATTGTTTTTTCATAGCACTGGGTAAATCCGTAACACAATATATGTCTCCCCATCCGGCCCTTCTCCACAATCTAGCATGAGCCGGGCTCAACTTTATCAATTTTTAAAAATAAAATTACAGGAATTTCTAAATTTCTTCTTCCTGACTTTTCCAATGTGTGGTTTCATCGGGTTTCTACTATAATCAATAGTTTTCATGCAATAAGTCTTAATTTGGGAATCTGGTCTGAGCTTGAGTTGTATTTTTGCAGCCCCTGTTCATCGCACAACACTGACGCGTTGTTGTAAGTATGCCATCTTTCCCATTGTTTATATTCAAGGGCTGAGGCTATCATGATTTATTTATGTTTTAATTAAAATTTGGTGAGTAGACCAGTGAATTTTTTTTTTAGCATGCCATTTCTAATTTGTAGCCTCGAGGAAAAAAATCAATAACCTTTCTACCATTTATATTTTTATAGTTACCTCAGGCACTTACAATGCAGACCTGCCATTCACCTGCATTCTGACGTAGATGCTAGATGTACATTGGATATAAATCTTAATAGGGGTAAGGCAGCTGTATATTTCTGGGGCACTTATATTCAGTTTGAATAAAGAGAGCGATGTTACACTTCCATCCTCTTGTCAAGGTGCATGACTAAAATTAATACAGCAGGTAAATTGATGTACTTTAAGTTTTATAACACCTGACTGAATCCTTAACAGATGCTTAGAAGTTTAATAATTTAAACCCACAGTTCCCTCACGCCCATGTTGACGATTGGTGTGCTGATTTGAAAATATAAAGCACAGGGTCCCTGGAAAAAAAGGCATAAGACTGAGATCATATTGAAAATGAACTTGTATTTCCTGCAGGGCAGAGACATCAATTATAAGTACAAATGGGTGGTGTCAATATATTTAACTGTGTGCACTGTTAAGTAATTTCATTTCATTAAACTCCCTTCTTTAAAAAAGAAAGAAAAAAGAAAACAAGACTGAGAAATTTACACAAACGTTCTGAGATTTATACAGTTTGATAGCAGAATGTAACCCAAAATATTTGCATGGCAAAAGTGTCTTGAAAATAAAGACCATGCTTTAATAGTCTTGAGATCTGTTTCTGAAATTCTTTAAAAATGGAAAGCTTATCAAATTCAAACTCAGAATAGAGCTGGAAGGGACCTTAGAGGTCTTCTTGTCCAACCCCATGCTCAACCCGGAGACGCTATACCAGTGGTGGCTAACCTTTTTGGGCTCCTATGCCAAAAGTTGTGCGCGTGCTCATGAACGTGTGCTCATGTGCCAGCACCCAGAAGGCAATGTGCGCAGCCCCCCATGCCCCCGCGCATTGCGCACAATCCCCCCTGCCACCGCCCCTTTATCTACACTGCGCCTCCCAGCTGATTTTCGGTCTTCCAGAGACTTGAGGACAACTTCTGCAGCCTTTGCAGGCTGAAAAATAGGCCCATTTTGGCATTTCCGGTATTACAGGAAGTGACGAAATGGGCCTATTTTTCAACCTGCAAAGGCTGCAGAAGCTGTCCTCAAGCCTCTGGGAGGCCGAAAAAGGCTTCAAACAGGCCAAAAATCAGCTGTGAGGCACGTGCATGCGCAGTGATGTAAGTGATGTTTGCCTACTGTTCGCATGCCGGCACAAATGGCTTTGTGTGCCACCTGTGGCATGTGTGCCATAGGTTCGCCATCACGGCCCTATATCATTTCAAACAAGTGACTGTACAGTCTCTTCTTAAAAGCCTCCAGTGATGGAGCACTCACAACCTCTGCAGGCAAGCTGTTCCACTGGTTAATTGTTCTCACAGTTAGTAAGGTTCTCTTTTATTCCAGTTGCTTCTCTCCTTGATTAGTTTCCACTGGGAGTCGAAATCCACAAGTCTTAAAGTTGTCAAGATTGGATATCTCTGGCAAAAGTGCTGTGGAAGAGTAGGAATTTGAGAAATGGGTTAACTGTGAGGTTCTGTAGAGGAGTGTTCAACTGCCCTAATAACATAATTTAAAAACAGGAAGCAAAAAGGTTAGCATTACCTTGGGAATAGCAGCCACTGGTAAGGGAATTCTCTGCCGGGCAGACTATAGTTAGAATCCTTTCAGACACTTTTTTATGCATCAAGCAGGGATAGGGGAGGATATTTTGGGGCTTTGCAGCATTCTAGTTGACCAGTTGACTAGTTGATCAGTCAAACTATCCCCCTTTTTAAAAAAAGGAACAAAAGTGATTGCAAAAGGTAGCATTCTGGTCTCCCTTATGCTCAAAAAGAAAATTGAGAGACGGGTGAAGAGTTGTAGAGGGTAGCTACAGGAAACTAGCAATGCCATTGGAAGCTTCTAGAGAAGGGGAAGCTTCTAGAGCACTCACGTCATCACAGCAGTATCATGTGACATATCGGGACTTCCCCCCCTGTGCTAAAACAGATGTGGACGTAGTCAGCACATGACGCATCTGGGCCATGGGCCGGAAGTTTGACACCCCTGTTCTAGAGAAATGTTGGCATGAAATGCTTCATTTCAGGCCTTCTCCCAGGTTCATATCAGTGGATCCTATCTTGTTTGCATGCCATCTCTTAGAGGAGACACTTAGGGAAAACATCACTTCTAGGCATAATATTGTTCGCTGTCCTCTGCCTGCTTCAGCTATGTGAGGACATTGAGATATAGAAGCATTCAGACATGTGTTTGGGAAACGGTGGGGCATCTCGTGCCAGGGCAAGGGGCAGAGTGGATATGCCTGTTGTGCTTGTTTCTTAATAAAGCCCCTTTCTATGGGCATCCATAGGTCTAATTCATGTTAGAACAGAGCAGAGGTGGTATTCAGCAGGTTCTGACCAGTTCTGGAGAACCGTTAGCGGAAATTTTGAGTAGTTCAGAGAACCAGCAAATACCACCTTCTGACTGGAGAGTTTACAGTATTCTTCCCCTGCCACGCCCACCAAGCCACGCCCATAGAACCGGTAGTAAAAAAATTTGAATCCCACCACTGGAGCAGAGTGTGTTTAATATTCTTCAGTTAAAAGATTTCATTTGCTTAATTATAATTGCTGGGTGGTCTCTGCTTCCCTCTTGGAGTCTTTTTCTTTTGCATGTTGACACTTAAAGTAAGCTTATGCTATAGCAATAAAAGAACCTCTAAAATTGGACCAGACCTAGATATTAAATTGCCTGTTGCAAAGATCTACTGAACCAAGAGGTGAATCCCACTCAACACATCCAATGCAACCAAATCTGTAGGAAGCATAAGACAGGCTATTGACACACTCATTTTGGTGCCCTAGCACTTGAACAGTGCCTAATTACTAGTCTGCTGGATGCTCATTGTCTACTTAAGCAAATGGTTTAATGCCAACCATACTGCTAATCATCTGCCTAAGCAAAGAAGAGTCTGCCACACTCAATATCACAGATAAATAGGAGGCTGGAAATTCACTAAATAATTAAAGTGCTTTAAAGTGTAGACTCATCTGATAATGAGAAAAGCTCAGGACTAAGATGTGATGGAGATTAATGCCCAGGCCACTTTAAGTTTTCTTTGCCTTCAGCCAGCAATCATTCATGCTGCTTTTGGCTTCTCCTACGAACTTTGTAGTCAAATCAGTCTCCTACCAAACTTTAAAACTTCAGAAAATAAAATGATATTGTCTCAAAGAGAAGTCTCACCAATTTCCAAAATTTTCAGCAAGTACACTTCATCATCATTCTAAAGCAGTGTCTCTCAACCTTGGCAACTTGAAGATATGTGGACTTCAACTCCCAGAATTCCCCAGTCATTCATATTGGCTGTGGAATTCTGGGAGTTGAAGTCCACACATCTTCAATTTGCCAAGATTAAGAAACACTGGTATAAAGTAAGGTTATGTTCTACAACAGGGGTCTTCAAACTTGACAGCTTTAAGACTTGTGGACTTCAACTCCCATAATTCCTCCTCCAATCATGTTAGTTCAGAAATTCTGGGAGTTGAAGCCCACAAGTCTTAAACTTGGCAAGTTTGAAGTCCCTTGTTCTACAATATGAAATATCCTGGATTTCCATCCTGAATGAGTGGTGAGTATCTGCGATTGTCCAGGTTTTTCTGGCTCAAATTTTCAATCAATCTCTGCCAATTTGGTCAATGTCCAAAATGGTAGAAGTTATAGTCTAGTAATATCTGCAGGAAACAGACTTCCCCAGTCTTATCTTAGTGTTTGCACATTTTGACCAATTCACACTAAAATGGTCAATTACATACAGATTAGGCAAAGTTGATTCTTGAAAAGACATTTAGATATATCTAGTTCATAATCATAGTCATTTACTATAAGGGTTGAAATGGATCTGGAACATCATCTCAACATCACTGCCTAGTGCAGTGATGGCAAATCTACGATAGATATGACAAAGCTGACGCACCACAACAGTTTGGGTGATATGGCAGTATTCACCAACATCTGACAACAACTGTCCTTGAAAGCATTTTCACACATTTTTTTGGATGGTGCAGAACAGGAGTGTCAAACTTGATTTCATTGAGGGCTGCATCAGGATTGTGTTTGACCTTGGGGGCCCTGGGTGGGCGTGACCAGCTCAATGTCATTCATGTTGGGGATGCTTGTGGTGGCCCAAGCCCTCTGCCAGAGAAAACAGGCTCCTTAGATTCATTTTCATCTGCAATGGGCTCCTGCAACCCTCTGCCGGCAAAAACAGAGCTCGGGACAGCCACATGTGGCCCTCCCAAGCTCCGTTTTTGCTGGTAGAGGCACCACGGCCCAGTCCTTTGCTGTTTCCAGGGCCCGTGGGATGCTTAGATCCATGGGCCAGATCTAAGCACCCCACAGGCCAGAGTTTGAGCTTTGAGTTTGACACCCCTGGTGTAGAGGCTACTTGAGAATGAGGTATGCTCTTGCCTGATCTCTGGGCCCTGAGAAGACACAAGACAGGGCTGTATTCTCATGTAGCTTCCAGAGCCTCTGAAAGTTGCATGAGAATGGAGTGTACTTTCATGTGGGTTTTGGAGAGGCTGCAGAAGAGCATTTTCCAAAGTTGCTTCAAAGGCCCCAAAACTGTCTTGAGTAAGCCACAGGGACCAATCAACAAAAGAGAATGCCACCTGGAGATAAGTAGAGCATGGCAGATCCTGGAGATCACACATGTGATTTTTTTTAAACAAATGAATATGTAAATAACTGTTTCTCTTTTGTTTGTGTGCTTGCATGACACATGAGGCAAGTTAGGCATTTTCTAAATATTTAACACGCTGAGCCCAAAAGACTCACTATCACTAGCTTAGTGCACTACATTCTGATTAGGTCCCTGACAGATGATTATCCATCTTCCGTTTAAACACCTCCAGTAAAGTATGGGCCACTTCTTCTTCATCATCATCATCTTCTTTTAATAACCCATAATCCCTTGCAGGATAGAGTCTGGGCAACGGAATGGAGTGTTTACTGGCTGGATACCCTTCCTGTCGCCAATGCGGCGTGTTATTCAGCAGATATATTCTCAGTGCATCCAGAGAGAGAAATATCTGCCTCTACTTAGGATTGAACACACAGCCTGCTGATTGTGAGGTGAGAGCTCCACCTCTGGAGGCCACCGCACCACTCAAAGTGTGGGCCACTTCCTGGAGAAAAATCTTACACTGTTCAAACAATTCTTACCCTTAGGATTTTTTTCCCCTGATGTCCACCCAAAATCTACTGTATATTCTTGAATTTAAGGCTGTCCTTGTCCTCTTTTCTAAAACAATTTTGAAGAAGTCTCTCCCATCCCCACGAACACTGACATGGCAAGCCACTAGATTATAAACTGAGATCAAACCCCACTCTTTATTAGCACTGAGGTTGTTACCTAGTTTGGGTAATGAAATGTCTACCAAAAAAACCCCAACCAAGCTCAGAGAGCACCAAGGACCCTTGTGTTCCATCTTTCAAATGACAGAGCTTCAGAAAGCTGTCATGTCTACCTATGTAGGTAGTCCTTTATTAACAAATAGTCACTTAGCAACAATTACTAAGTTACAATGGACCCCTCCCCCCAAAAAAGCTATGTTCCCAGTTTCAGAGTTCTGATGGTTGCACAAACACAGTGGTTACATGACTGCATTTTGGGTGCTTGGCCATCAGCTAACCTTTACAGCTGGTTGCAATGTTCTGCAGTCATGTAACCATGATTTATGACAGGGTGGGGGACCACGGCATTTGCTTAACCACCATAGTGCTTGCTTAATTATTGCAGCTTTTGCTTAATGACCACTGTGTTCACTTAATAAACATCACAAAAAGTCATAAAATTGGCTCAACTCATGTAAGTGCCTCAACTTATGACCATCATGTCTTATGATAGAAATTCCAGTCCAAATTGCAATTGTACGTCAAGAAGGACCTCTAGACTTTTCTTCTCTAAGCTCTCACACCCAGCACTTCTAACTGTTCATCAATCATTCCAAGATCCTTATCATCTTGATTTCATTTGAGTTTATAAAAGTTGGTCCTAAAATTGATGCAGTGTTGCAGATGTTTCTAATCAGTGAGGAACAGAGAGTAAGAATAACTTTTTTTTTCAATTTGACACTCTATTTTGGTCGATGTAACCTATGATTGCATTTGCTCTTTGCATCTGCATCGTAAACATTAGGACATGTTCGGTTTCTTATCCGCCAAGATCCTCCACAACTTTTTCTCAGCTTTTTGCTGTCTAATATGATTTTGTATTTTTTTCGTCATCAAAAAATGCACAACAAAGAATGTTCTTTCTGCGCCAACTCAGAAAGCTCAAACTGCCCAAGGAGCTGCTGATCCAGTTCTACAGAGGAATTATTGAGTCTATCATCTGCACCCCTATAACTGTCTGGTTTGGTTCTGCAACCCAACAGGACAGACACAGACTTCAGAGGATAATTAGGACTGCAGAAAAAGCAATTGCTACCAACCTGCCTTCCATTGAAGACCTGTATACTGCATGAATCAAAAAGAGGGCTGTGAAAATATTTACAGACCCCTCATATTCTGGATATAAACTGTTTCAACTCCTTCTCTCAAAACAATGCTATAGAGCACTGCACACCAGAACAACTAGACACAAGGACGGTTTTTTCCTGAACGTCATCACTCTAGTAAACAAACACTGTCCAACTATTTACAGAGTCTGCATTATCATTATTATTAATCTTCTCATCACTCTTTATCACCCATCCCCTCCCACTTGTGACTGTAATTTGTCGCTTGTATCCTAACGATTTATATTGACTGTTTCCTAGTATGATTTGATTGTTTATTGTACCCTATGACTATTATTAAGTGTTGTACCTTATGATTCTTGACTCTTGATGAATGTATTGTTTCTTTTATGTACACTGTGAGCATTTGCAACCAAGACAAATTCCTTGTGTGTCCAATCACATTTGGCCAATAAAAAATTCTATTCTATTCTATTCTATTCTAACATTTGTTAAAATTGCTGACTGAAGAAACTCATCGCTTTCACACGAACATTCATTTGTATTGCAAAAGTTTATTCAGATGATTTATAAAGCTGTTGTAATGATGGCCCTGTGGAGTTAGAAGCTAAGAACAAAAGTGCAGCTCAAGATAGTCTTAGATAAACACATTTTTCCTTAAAATCAAACAGCTGGACTATTTTTTAAAGATTCAGTGTAAAAGAGAAGTAAAAACAATGCATATTTTTAGATTAAACAATCATTCCCCAAACCATTATTTGCCCAAAATGCTATTCCCAGTATCCAACATATCATATGTAACTCTGACAAATTATTCTCTCTGTTCTTCCTCTTCTTGTATATTTTCTTTCTGTAAATACCAAGAAGTCATAATAGTTAGGTGGCTTCTATGCAAATGTAACTACTGGTATTTTTGCAGATTTGATAGTGGAAAAATCTTATCCCTGTGATACGGTTTGCTGGGACTGACTGATTGATTGACGGAACATGGATTTCTATGCCTGTAATACCTGATATTTTTTATCCATCTGTCCCATATCCACTCAAAAGTTGTTTTATGTGTGCTAAATTTCAGCCCAGGGAAAGATATCAATCAGCTCAATGGTGAATAAGTGCCAGCTTGCAGTGGTAGAGCTAGGTAATTTTAGATCTAACATTTACTGTTCTTGATGGGGACTGGGGGTGAGCAGGAGTGTTAAACAGTCATGTGGGCTTCATTTCTGAACACTTTTTCCTCCACCATGTCTGATTTCTGCTTGGGTTCATATAAGCAAGCTTGGTTGCTTTCTGGTTTTCTGAACTTCAGAGGTGGTATTCAGCAGGTACTGACCAGTCCTGGAGAACCAATAGCGGAAATTTTGAGTAGTTCGGAGAACCAACAAATACCACCTTTGACTGGCCCTGCCCACATCTATTCTCTGCCTCCCAAGTCCCAGCTGATTGGCTGGGTCTTCTTTTGTTGTCCTGCACAGGAGAACAGAGCTGGAAAGCAGGCTAGTGGGGTGGGGAGGGAATGGGATTTTGCAGTAACCTTCCCCCAGGAATGGGGAAGGAATGGAGATTTTACAGTATCCTTTCCCTGCCATGCCCACCAAGCCACACACACAGAACCAGTAGTAAATTTTTTTGAATCCCACCATTGCTGAACTCTATAATTACCTCTGATAATGTAAAGATCCTATTGGCCATCCCATGCTGTAAAATATTTAAAGTAATAAAGGAAGCCCTAGTGACCTCCTTCAGCCTTAAGTAACCTGATTAGGTGTCAAAACATGATGCTGGAATGATTTGCTGCTTACAGGGATGTCTGTAAAGAAGGGGAGTGTATGTGTGTCATTAAAACATTAAGATAGCGGCTTTGATTGTGCGATGGTGGCTGCCATCTTAACTTCTGTGAACACCTACCATTCACCACGAAGGCTCTTATTTTCTCCACATCAGCCATCACTCCTTTACAATCAGGTTGCAAAGGTCCTGTTAGCATATATATTCTTAAATAATGATTAAAATTCAGAACAAATCTGTTAAGGCATCGGATGACCACGGCATGGTGCATTAGTGCAGCTAACGCTATCTTCTAAAACGAAAGTACTGTTAGCCCTCAATTTATGAGCACAAATGAGCACAGAAGTTCTGTTGCTAAGCAAGACAGTTGTCAATTGAATCTTGCCCCATGGTACAACCTTTCTTGCCATAATTGTTAAGTGAATCACTTTAGTGAAGTTAGCAACACGGTTGTTAAGCAAATCTTGCTTCCCCATTGACTTTGCTTGTCAGAGGTCACAAAAGATGATCACATAATCCTGGGATACTGCCATCGTCATAAATATGAACCAGTTGCCATTGATCTGAATGTTGATTGTGTGACCATGGGGATGCTGCAACGGTCGTAAGTGTGAAAAATGGTAGTAAATCACTTTTTTCAGTGTCTTTGTAACTTCAAGTGCAGAGGTGGTATTCAGTAGGTTCTGACTAGTTCTGGAAAACCAGTAGCAGAAATTTTGAGTAGTTCGGAGAACCAGTGGTAACCTTCCCCCTGGAGTGGGGTGGGAATGGAGATTTTATAGTATCCTTCCCCTGCCACGCCCACCAGGCCACACCATGCCCACCAAGCCACGCCCACAGAACTGGTAGTAAAAAAATTTGAATCCCACCACTGTTCAAATGGTCATTAAATGAATGGTTATAAGTTGAAAACTACCTGTAGTTTTTAAGGAAACACACATAGAAGCAGATAAGAAAATGTCTGGGAAGGAGGGGAAATCAAGTAAATTCTGATAACAAAAACCAAGTTTAAGAAAACAAACAAGTACCTACAAAATAAATCACATGGATGATGCATGACTGAATAAGCTTGGCCAGATTTCAATAATGCAGGCAGTGATTAAACAACCCTGCCTGGCCTATTGGGAACACTTTGAGTAAAGGCTGGTGTGGCAAAAGCTTACTTAATTGAGGTACAGGTAGTCCTCAACTTACAACAGTTCCCTTAGTGACCATTCAAAGTTACAGAGGCACTGAAAAAGTAACTTATGACCATTTTTCACACGTACAACCAATTACAGCATCCCCACGGTCATGTGATCAAATTCAGAGCTTGGCACCTGACTCACATTTATGACGGTTGCAGTGTCCAGGGGGTCATGTGATCCCCTTTTGTGACAGCAAAGTTAATGGGGAAGCCAGGTTACTAATTTAACAACTGCAGCGACTCACTTAACAACTATGGCGAGAAAGGTCATAAAATGGGGGAAAATTCACATATGTTTCACCTAGCAACAAACATATTGGGCTCAGTTGTGGTCATAAGTCAAGGACTACCTATATTCTCTTCCTGAACCTATGTTAGACATCAAATCTAATAATTATATCCATCACATTCACATTGCAGATCTGAAAATGGAAAAGATAGTCTTCATAGAATTTCAGTTACAATAAATGAAGCATTCAGACTGATTTTTTTTTTTAAATAAAAACCCTTTTTAGTTGAGATCACTACTAGAGACTTTCTGCTACACTGGGAAACAGCAGTTGGTTCTGAATATTGTCTGTAGCCTTTCTTATCTTAAGCCCATTTTCCCCCCAGATAAATATGTTTATGTGCCTGTCTGTGTATTTATAGATCATTTATTTATCAGCTAATTACAATAATACTGACGCTAACAATTATTATTGCTTTCCATATTCATAAAATAACAAACGAGAAGCAACTGGCCTAAAGCAGTGTCGGCTACTAAAAATGTGGCCTTCAAATCTGAATGTGGAAAAAACGCTTGCCGTAATAAATTAACTGGCCAGTCTGATTAAAAATATATTTTTTTAAAAAAAAATGAGGAGAGATACATAAAAGAATTAAAAAAAAAAAAGATCTGAAGGACATCTTACATGTTTTGATTCAATAACAAGAAAGCCGAATGCTAGTTGAAGAACATGTGGTTGATGAAGATAGGCAGGTATACCCTTCCACGTGGGAGGGAACAAAGTCTACAATCGGTCCTCAGGGTGTTTGGAATGCATCTTATCTAAGAAAAGATAGCGGTTCTGCCAATTAAAATTGATTTGGGAGCCAGGTAAGAGAAAAGGCAAGAGCATTTTGGAAATACTTGGCCTTTATGCACAGATCTGTGCAGTTAATCTTCAATTGAGTGGCTGGGGCTTTGAACCACTGATGAATCAATCCTTCCCTTCTGCCTTTAGATGATGCCAGCACCATCACACAGAGCCAAACGTAGTCCAGTGAGGTCTTCCCTTTCAACTCCTTTTGAAATCTTAAACAAATTCTTGACATCCAGGGTCATGAAACCTTGATGTTGTGGAAAAAAGCCCTGTTTAAAATGGTTCTCATGCTTTACTCTGGCACTTCACTTTAAATCTGAAAGGAGCCAGAAAAACAAATATTTGCAGAGTGTAATCCATTATTGTCTTTCCAGGAACTCTGGAAGTTTTTGAGGAGTGCATAGCTGTTACCTGAATCCTTGGCTTCCTTCACGTAGACGGTTCCCTTAACTCCAGAGATATGAATTACGCCTTAGTTTGGGAAGCACAAATTCAAGAGGAGAAAGAAGCAAGACTTTTTTTTTCCCTATAGAAGAATCTAAATCAGAATTCTGTGTAAATCAGAGTGATATCTATATAACTCCGTCTTTAAAAAAAAACACAACCCCCCAAAAAAGCTGCAAAAGCATTTGGCAATGAAAACCACTTTGGCAGAATTTTGAGAACATCACTTTTTTCACACACAGTTCTTAAACATATAACTCCATTTATTTCCTGAAGCAAGAGAACACGCCAAGTGATGAATGTGGAAGATAGTTGTAACATAACGGATATCTTGAGTTTCTGATATACACTTTAATAAATTAAAGCAAACTGAACTGCACTAATACACTGCATATTGCAGTGCAAGCTAGAATCTATGCTCCACTTTTTCCCAGTATAGCTTCCGTTATCTTATGTAAATGTGTATTAATTAAAGCACTTTAACAATGTAGAATATTGATCTAATCGGCTATAATGGGTCTGTTGGAGCAATTACTATCTATCACAAGAGATCTACATTTAAAGATTATTTTTCTGGACTGTGCATTATTGGTTTGATGGAGCTTCACTGGTTTTTTTTTGCAGGGCGGTTACTGCCTATTCTGCAGATAATCCTGCTTTCCTGCATCACTGACACACCTGATTGAAGTTACTTTGATCTGACGTGGCATTTTATTTCTTCAAGGGCAATTTTTCAGTACTGCCCTGTAGTAGCTTTATACCGATGTGCATGCATTCACAAATGATGAATTTAGCAGAACCACTTTTACACATACACAGTGCACTAGGCCAAAGTGCAACAGTAAAATATCATTAGCAGAATCGGTGGGGTATATTAAACTGTTATACTCTGATGTAGATCAACAGCATGATCTAAATTTCTTGACATTCAAAACCTGTAAGGAGAACACTTAAGTTAATTACTATGGATTTATCCCAGTACACTTTCCCAGTCTAACCCCTTTTAATCATAACCCAACTGGCTAAATTGGCTTGTGTTATGGAAACTCAGAACTATTTAGAAGGTCAGGTGATCCTATAAATAAAATATCTGCTGACATTTTTGCATTATAAATAGAAGTAAGCTCATCAAATTACATGTCTTTTCCTAAGAACCAGCTCAAATCTCCATAAATGAGTAAACTTTCAAATGTTTTTCTAGAAGACAATTCCACGTGCCCACTGAATACCAACTGTCTTCTTGAGCAAACAATCAATCAAAATGTTGCTATTTTATTTATAATACTTATTAGTTGACCTCTGTTTTAGTTTTCCTCTTTCTTTAGTTAAATTTTCTTTATATTCTGATGCCTCTATATCTTATTACAGATTGTTTCCTCCCAACATGTCACTTTATAGGGAAGATGGATTGCATAAAAGTGTAATAAAACAAACAAACAAAGAATCAAACACAATTGAAACAGTTTAGTTCTTTCT
The DNA here is from genome assembly GCF_049901735.1 of Notechis scutatus. NCBI lineage: Eukaryota > Metazoa > Chordata > Lepidosauria > Squamata > Elapidae > Notechis > Notechis scutatus. The sequence continues at coordinate 68,424,333 of NC_142011.1, read as the reverse complement.
GCCAGATCAGGGCTACAGGTACCATATATGGGCTGCTACTTCTAGAAGAACAGTAGTAATTTCATAGTAGTCATTCCATAGATGGTATTTGTGATATTGTTAATCAGTATCCGTTCACAAGGATGATGTAGATTTTTAGTGAAGAAGACGGATGCTCTGATTCAGTTAATGAATCCAAACGGATAAGACATTGTAATTGTTTAATCCAAAGCAATTTTTTTTCCCCTTCTTCTTAGCTATTCCTATTTCTAGAACTTTGCTATGTTTTACCAAGAATACGGTTAGCTTCATTCATCTTTGGTTTTAAGCTTATTCTGGCACTGATCCAGGTTAGCACTTAAGTAAGTGATTAAATTTAAGCACATGAGTAGCCACAATGATTTCAATAGGTTATTCACAGCCTTTAAAGTTAATCTAGTCTGCAGGAATCTAACTGAACCAAACCCCTCAAAGACTGTCCTGGGGCCCAGGTGAAGTGAGTGGGAGGGGTGACAAACATCCTAATTTCCTTCTATTTCTGTACAGCACTCTTTTGATAGAGGAGACATCTCTCTTCTTATGGCTGTTTATAAACTTTGAAGTCCGGGGTAACCTGAAAGCAAAGTTGGTCAGTTGCAATGAAAGAATATGCATATTGTGCTGTATTTCTGATTACATGTAAGGACCATTCACTTAAGGTAATGTTATACCATAGGCTTAGCCTGGCTGTACCCCCGAGGCTCATATTTCAATGGGAGACATTCTAATGTCTTTAAAGTGAGTCTAGCATTAGTGGTTTTATCAGATTAAAGGAAAAGTTTTATGTACCTAAAGGGACTCCATCCGTTGGACCTTGTCATTCATACCATTTGAACTAAGGCTGCTTTTCAGGAATGAAATTCCCTTCTTGGTGAAGAACAGAAATGTTTAACGTGTAAGAAGGTCATAAGAAATACAGTGCTGAATTCACAAACCGTGATTGTGTAATAAATTCAGAATTCTTGGGCTTTACTGAATTGGATCAGTTAAAAAGATTAGCACAAACCCTACAAAAAGGTCCCTTGTCATGATGGAAACTTGATATTTAATTGTTTTTTTTAAGTTGATTTGTTGCCCCTCTCACCATGAAGCTATTCTGGGCAGCTTTCAACAATAAAATGGAACAAAATGTTAAAAATGTCAACATAACAGTAGTACAAGCAGTTCTCAAGTTACAACCATTCAATGTTGGAAGTTACAATGGTATTGAGAAAAATACTTATGGTGATTTTTCACCCTTACAATTATTGCAGCATCCCCATGGTCAGAGGTGGTATTCAGCAGGTTCTGACTAGTTCTGGAGAACCAGTAGCAGAAATTTTGAGTAGTTCAGAGAACCGGCAAATACCACCTCTGACTGGCCCTGCCCCATCTATTCTCTGTCTCCCAAGTCCCAGCTAATCGGCTGGATCTTCCTTTGTTGGCCTTCCCCAGAAGAGCTGGAAAGCAGGTTAGTGGGGTGGGAAGGGAATGGGGATTTTACAGTATCCTTCCCTTGCCACGCCCCCCAAGCCACGCCCCCCAAGCCACCCCCAAAGAACCAGAAGTAAATTTTTTTGAATCCCACCACTGCCCATGGTCATGTGATCAAAATTCAGATGCTTGGCAGCTGGTATGTATTTATGAGGGTTACAGTGTCCCTAGGTCATGTTTTGCGACCTTCTGACAAGTAAACTTAATGCAGAAGCCGGATTCTCTTAACAACTGTGTTACTAAGTTAAAAATGGCAGCGATTCATTTCACAACTTTGGCAAAAAAGGTCATCAATTGAGCAAAAGTCACTCAAAACTCAGTTGTCTTGCTTAGCAACAGAAAGCTTGACCTCAGCTGTGAGTGTAAGTCAAGGACCACCCGCAAAGCAATGAAGCAATACAAATAATCAATGAAAGTACAACCATATGAATTAAAAGAGGGTTGGGTTATTTGTTTAATTAATTAAAAGGTATACGACCTTATCAACGATTATTTTAAAAGAATCTCAATCAGTGACTGGTCATGTGGTATGTAGCAGAGTGTATTCTAGGCAATGGCTTAGCTGGTGTGCAAAGTATATTTTTGCTCTGCCAGTTAGTGTGGAAAGTATCATTTAGATTTGTGGGCTGCCAGACAGCAGGCCAATTCCACCCGTCTCCATTCCTCGTTTATTCCCAGAAAGATCAAAATTATTTGATTCCCTCAACAGGAACAGCAAAAATGTTGTGCGCTGATAATTCAAGACAAATGTCAATAAAATAAAAGGGTTGAAAAATGAGGGGGGAAAATCCACAATAGCTGCCTTCAGTTGAATAAAGGTTTGTGTGCAAGTTGAATAGAGGTTTGTGTGAAGTTCATATACTAAATTGCCCTCAGATTTTGAGGCAAATTATTTGCTATCCAATACAGATATTTAGAAATTTCGCTTCCTGTACGAAGAGGGGCAGAGGAAGTAGTAATCAGAAATATAGCTATCCACAGAAAATATAAAAAGTACTATGATTTAATATCAGTGCCAAGCCAAAAACAACACAAAACCCCGACAATCGTATTTCTTTATACTGCGCTCCTTTAAAAATCTATACTGTTAAACAAATCCTGCAAATTTTAATTTTAAAAAACCCCACAAGTCCAATATTAACGCATAATTTGAGAAATTATAGAATAATACATTTCAAAATTTATAATAAAATTATAAAAGAGAGCCAGTTCGGTCTAGTGATTAAGGCTCCATTCTGGTAAGGGGGAACGTGATGAGCTCTAGTCTTGCCTTAACCATGAAAGCTAGTTTGGTGACTTTGGGCCAGTCACTCTCTTTTAGCCCAACTCCTTTCACAGGTCTGTTGTTGTGTGGAAAACAGTAAGAGGAGAGTATGTTGGATATGTTTGCTTTGCACTTTGAGTTACTTGTAAAAAATAAAAAATAAAGGCAGGATACAAATAAATAAAAACAAGTAATTTGAATACAGATGAGAGATTGTACCCATTAGTGAACAGGAAGTCTGTAGTTATAGTGGACAAAGGAAATAGCTCCCAGTGGATGCTCTCAAAAGGATAATTTGTTTAACTTAGAGAATTAGGTACATATATTAGCCCATCTAAATTTTTCTATGTCTGCAACAATTTAATCTGTTATTGACCATCATCCCCAATGTAGTGTAATTTAAATCATAATTTTGTTGGGGTTGTTATATCCAGCGACAGTCTTCACTCTGGTCCGCCGCTTAAGCGGGAACCAGAGCCATCGCTGATTGGCTGAGCCCTCTTGACAGCTCGCTATAAAAGGGAGCTGTCAAACAGGCTCAGCTGTCGCTGTCAGCCGGCTGCCGAGTTAGCGGTGGTACGCCCGGCTGGGTTACATTGTGGCCAATAAAGCCTGTTAACCTTTTCCACCAGCCTCTGCCTCTCCTTCCTTGCGCGCCAAACTTAAAAGTGGTAGTGCTTTTTTTTTTAAAAAAAATCCATAGATTAATAATGTGGTTGAGCTTTCTTTTGGGTTAGACCTCATTTTAAACATCTTTTTTTTTTAACAAACCATATTATTAATGCACAAGAATGCTTACGCTTGGACAAGTTTCTGTTTGCAAAGTTTATTTTTATCGGTCTGTGATAAGTGGCTGGGGTTTGAAGTTAAGAAGAAGAAGAATGGAAGTTTTAAGGAAATGTGAGCTGCAATGAAATCTGGGAGCCTATTTTTCTAACAGGAACCTGCATGGTATACCATGCGAACTTGATAGGATTATATATAAAGGAAGATTAATACATTATGTTCTCCTCCAGGAAGAGCACTTTAGCTATTAGCAAAAGCCCTTTTCCCTTGTTTACATCTAGGAAGTCTCCGCTCTCCATTCTGAAGTTTCTTTCTCTATAGAAAGAGGAGGGGGAGGATGCCACAAGATATTAGAAAACAGGATGCAAAATTTGCTGAAGATCAAAGGCAACAGAAAGAGGAATAATGACAGTAGTAGCCTTTTGCAAATTTGGGAGAAGAACAGGGCAAAGGAACCGAAAGAACTTGGTTATTATTCATGATCAGTGAATCAAGGGATAACAATCACAACTACAACCTGAAAAAGTCAAGGGCATGTAACTTACTTATGTCCCAAGGCTGCTATAACTCCTCCGCCCCATTTCAATTATTATTGCTGAATGTGCGTTATTTATGCCTTCTTCCAGGCCTGCACTTTTTCATTATATTTTATGGCTTTTTTGGCATATACCTGCTTTGAATGCTGTGGCAAATATGTGGCCCTGCCACAGAACAGTGGGGGAAGAGAAGGGAAGTCCGAGATCAAACATGGCCTTATATTTCAGCACAGCCCTGCAGTAAATCATCAGGCAAAAGGTGAAATTACCAATTTGCCTACCATGAATTCTTTTGTAAAAGATAAAATTAAGATATACTTAAGTTAGGAATTTAAATCCCATTAATTTCAACAGGAGAACCGTTTGATCGTATGGTAAGCATTTCCACTAAAACCTATTTTTAAAAAAGTTATAATACTGATTTATTGTAAGTAAGTATAAGGGTGTTGATGATGGATGTTTCTTTTATTACATAACTGCGCAGCTCTCAAATCCTACATAGAAACCTAGATGTTGCTGTAAACACTGAAGAAGCAACATGATAAAATAGCTCTCTTCTGGGTGAACTTCATGATTGAAGTGAATACACTTTATTTTTTTCTTTAAAGCAATTGAGACAGGGATTGGTGACATGTTTTAACAGCTCGAAAGTGAAGATTAGATACAGATCCTGATTTTTTTGCTAAATGTGATTGAGTTACATGTGGAGACAAGTCATGATAGACCTCTATAATGCAACATGGAAGACTATTTTTAAAAAAGCCAGTTTCCATTAATGACCACATGATTCAGTGGTGGGATTCATATATTTTTTTTTACTACTGGTTCTGTGGGCGTAGCTTGGTGGGCATGGCATGGCTTGGTGGGCATGGCAGGGAAAGGATACTGTAAAATCTCCATTCCCACTCCACTCCAGGGGAAGGATACTGCAAAATCTCCATTCCCACTCCACTCCAGGGGAAGGATACTGCAAAATCTCCATTCCCACCCCACTCCTGAAGGAAGGATACTATAAAATCCCCATTCCCTCCTCACCCACGAATCTGCTTTCCAGCTCCATTCTCCTGTGCAGGAAAACAAAAGAAGACCCAATCAATCACCTGGGATTCAAGAGGCAGAGAATAGATGAGGACAGTCAGAGGTGGTATTTGTTGGTTCTCCTAACTACTCAAAATTTCCGCTACCGGTTCTCCAGAACTAGTCAGAACCTGCTGAATACCACCTCTGGCATGATTCACTTAACTACTGTGGCAGCAATATTCCTAAAATGGGGCAAAACTCACTTAACAACTGCCTTGCTTAGCAACAGTAATTTTGGACTCAACTGTGGTTGTAAATCAAGGACTACCTGTATGGTTTTTAAGGGGAAAGTATTTGATATTACAATAGCAACTAGACACATTTTAATGTTCTAATCATTCCCAGGTTTAACTGGAATTTTTAATTTCAGCCCTCAACTTTCTAAGTTAATATTTAGAAAGTATCTTTTCTTTTATGTACACTGAGAGCATTTGCACCAAGACAAATTCCTTGTGTGTCCAATCACACTTGGCTAATAAAGAATTCAATCTATTCTATTTATTCAAAACTTTCTAAATTACAACGAGTAAATTACATTTTGTCACACGTCTATGGAGTTACAATATAGTAGTGGTATTGACCAAAACTGCTTCTTTTCTTTCTTTTTGTGACAAAAATAATAATTTTATGAAGAGTTTTTACAGATTAAAGAAATAGATGAAGAAAAGAGACAAAACAATTAAAAAGCATAGAAAACAATACAGTTAAAGAAAAAAGTAAGATCATGTGATTTTCACAAAACTGCTCATTTTCAATGACCATTAGTGGGGAAGAAACAATGATTGTGAACAGGATTTCTGAGTGTGTAAGGCTGTAATGCTTGACTTTTTATGAAGTCCTGTGTATATTAGTGGTTTCCAACCAGTCGAACAACCTTGAATCATTGGGAGCCAGTTGGCATACACAGCTGATAAGAAATTAATAAATTTTGACCTAGAATACCAAAAGAAGTGACTACTTTTATACCCCAAGAGTGTAGAATTTTAAACAAAGAATTGATTGTCATCGGTGTCATCTCCGGGAAGCTAGGAAAGTAAAAGTGAATGAGACCACTGCTAGCATTTTTGTTTTGTGCTTCTTTTTCCCCCGACTATCCTGTCCTTTGTCCATGACATTAACAAGGAAAATATTCTTCTCTAGTGTGTAAATCAGTCATTTGCAGACATTTATTCTGTTTTAAATGAACTTACTCAGATAGCAAGTTCTCTGGAAGTTCTAGTCTGCATAATCTCCCTATTTTGATTCCAAAGGCTACAATACACATCAAGAACCTTCATTACATGTAATATAATGGGTTTATATATGGTATTCAGCTTTGTTTGGGTATTTTCCCACATCATTATAGTTGTGCTTTTAAAGTTGTAGCGACGTTTCGGCAACTTTAAAAGCCCAACTAGAATGATGTGGGAAAATCCCCGAACAAAGCTGAATACCATATATATAAATACCCGCGAAAACTTAAGAAAACAAATATCTATCATCTATCTATCTATCTATCTATCTATCTATCTATCTATCTATCTATCTATCTATCTATCTATCTATCTATCTATCTATCTATCATCTATCTCCATTCATTAAAGGGTTAATTGTAATTTAAATGAATAGATCATATTAAATTAAATGGAATAGTGTATAAAAGCAGCTTTAGAGAACAGTCCTGTACTTTTCTTTATATTCAGATATAATGTAATTGTTGATGGCTTGTTCACAGAATTAACTACTGTGAAATGTTTCTATTTAGCACAATCTGAATTATGCAAAAAACATCTTTTGCTGTGGCTCATTGCAAAAGAGTTCAGCTGAGGTTACAGTCCTCCACGGGGTTTCTATTTCCCTAGGACAAACTGAATACATGAATGCCAAACCATTGTTTATTACTCTAATAGAAAATAAACATTGGGTAACCAATGGAGAACAGAACAGCCAGGGTAAGTCATAACAAATATCCATCTGGATATGTGATTGGCCTTAATTTTTGGGGAGGAAAATAAGGAGAAAAAATTCTGCCTGTGCCTACCAGCATCCATTAGTATTTATCTGGCTAGTGTCCTGTCAGCATGTGAGAGAGTTGAGGACTGCTTGGAAACTGAAACAGTGTTTGCTGTATGAGTAAGAAGGAGACAGCAAGGAGCCTGGACATGGCTTAGGTCAACTGTTCTGTACTAAAGCTGCTTGCTGCTGTGAAACTAAAACTGAAACTGAAACTCCTCTCCTCTGCTTGTGTTTTACATTTGGAACAGATTTCTTACAGGAGTCTAATTGCATGAACTTTTTTTTTGCAAACTGACTAACGGTGAAAATTTCCAAACATTGCTAGGAAGAGTTCACTTCAGAAACACTGAAGTATCCCATACCGACTTCCATGATGTGTTTTGTTTTCTATCACAGCAGCAACCTGTCTTTTCATAACCACAGTTGGTCAGTTTTAATTTAGCTAAGTAGGCATGAACTGTTATTCCCTCAAACAAATCCCATTTGTTCTGCCTCATTCTAAGTGGAGCTGCAGAACTATTGACTCCTGTGATCTATTTAACCTGTACAAGTAAACAAGATTTTAGAAGTTTTCTGGGTAACTTTACTGTTTTTAAATTTATTAACCAAAAGAAGACAACAAAAGGGAAAAAAAACTATCCCAGAGCTTAACAAAGTTACTTGGACTTCCTTCCTTCCTTCCTTCCTTCCTTCCTCCCTTCCTTCTCCCTCCCTCCCCTTCCCCTTCCCATTTCCTTTTTCTTTTCCTTCTTTCCTTCCTCTCTCCCTCTCTCCTCCCTCCCTCCCCAAAAATAGCAGAGCCAGATTTTAGGCTCTTCTGGAAGGCCAAGAAACAGGAGACTTTGGAACCTCACCTCCAGTGGGAGAATATTCCACAGGGCAAGGGCCACAGCAGAAAACGCTTTATTCCTGGCCCCATCAATTGAAATTCTTTGAATCTGAAGTAGGCCCTTTCCACTAGAATGAGTGAGGATGGGCTAGCCCCATTAGGATGAGATGGTTCCTCAAATACTCCAGATTCATGCCAATTATTAGGTGTTCAGCCAAGCAGGATGGCAAAAAGTGTAGATATGTCATACCTCAGCATCATTTTTGTGTTTCCAAAGTCTTCTGAGTCATCTGGGTCAAAGCAAGGGGTGAGGGAGGAAATAGGCATGTTAGGCCTTGCAGATATTTAAGGCATTCATTTTATTCCTTAAAACCTTGATCAACTCAACAGTTCTTGGCCCTGACACTTTTGGAAGATAGTTTTCAAGTCACCACAGAAACCATCCATCACTGACCTAAAAGATTTCTGGATACTAGCAATCATAAAGATATTTCTCAACTTTAGTACCTTTCTGGAAGCAGGTCTCTTTCTTTGAATGACTGGAGAAAGCATTTGCCTTTCCTTCACAAAGATGAGAGGGATCATCAATAGTGATGTAGTAGCGACTTCTGGCTGATGTTGCAACAAGACCAGAAGAAACGAACGGAGGTCTCTGTTCCTATGCTGGCTTCTTGCCATTTTTGGGCTCCGGACGGAGCTGATAGCTACCTTGTAGAGGCAGTGAAGCAAAGGAGAGATGCCCAGTGAGGTCCCAGGGGAGAATAAAACTCCCCCATGGAAAACCTGAGCTTGCTTTCTACACCACGATGGAGAGAAGAGGGACCAAGATGGCCGCTACAGAGTTGGGACAGCCAAGGAGCATCTAAGTGAGTGCTGGAGTAGAGACTGGGAACAGTGTTCAGAGAAGGGTGAGAAGAATTTGTTTTATTTTTTACTTACCTCAAAAAGACTATAACAGAGAAGATTAAAGAACTGAGTTAGCAGCGACCTGGAAGAGGGAAGAAAAAATGGGAAATGTAAAGAGCTTAAACTTTTAAACTTTTAAAAGCAATAAATTTGGGAGAACGCTAATTTGGAATTGGCGATTAGACAGGATTTGGCATCGGAAGGCATTAATTTGAATGCTGGAAATAATTGTTCTAAAAGAGAAATAATATTTGATTTTTTAAAAAACAAAAATTTGTGAAGCTAATTTAAAGAAACGGAAAAAGAGTGGCAATGAAACTGGACTAAAAGTGCCACTTGTTGATGAAAGAAAAATCCTGCAGATCCCTTCAAACTAATGATTAAATCAAAAGAAGAAGTTAAAAAGGAATAAAAGAAAGGCATTACAGTAAGACCCTTGGAAGCTGAAATATATTATAATCAAAGAGCAAAGAATATAAGAGGACATTACCCTTGGAATTATTGTTGACTTGGATTGATTAACTGGAAATAAAGATTTGAGAATATTGATATTAAAAAAGAGACACTGGTTCAAATAAAATAAAATTCATTGGATACTGGACAATTGAAATAATAAGCAATACAAAGGTGAGTGACTTATTATAAAGAAATAAAGATGGACCTTCGAGCCATGAATGAGATGTGGGACAGAATGCTAGATTTATGCACAAAAATACAGAATACAGAGAAAAATTCGGAAATGGCGATGATAGTAGTAGAAGAAGAAAGAAGAAAGAAGGGGGAGGAGCCAGAAGAAAGAGAAACCAGTGAAACAGAACAAAAGGAACAATAAATAATGCAAAAGAAGAAAAAAGAATTTGAATTTGAGATGTCAATGATAGATAATAAATAAGGGGGGGATATTCAGATTGAAATGCTGATAAATGAAATGGCTAGGAGGTCAGAAGTTGGTGGGGATAAACTTCAAGAAATGGGAGAAAAAATATCAGAAAATGATTAAGAATAGAGGAAGGATTAAGGGGAAAAGTCAAAAGATGTTAGAAAATGGTAAACAAGCAAAGAAACGACGAATTAATATAACAGAGAGACTTAGAGACAATGGTTAGAAATGGAAAAGAGGGGACTCCACAATGAAGAGGTATTTTAGTGGCAAAATATATAAAATAGATTTTGAGGAGCTTGGATTAAGAATTAGAATAAGAATAATTAAAGTTGAATAGACATGAAAATAAGAATTTATAATAGATTAACCAAGTAAGACAGATAAATGTTTATGGAAGATAAAAGTGATTAGTATTTAAGATCTGAAAGGGAATATTATGTGGAGCCCGACAGAGAATAGACATAATTATATAGTAGGATAATATTTTTAATGAATTATATATTTTGTTATTTACATACATAAGGTAGTGAGGTTATGTTATAATGTTGATATTATTGGCTAAAAGAAAATATATTTGTGTAAAATGAGATGTTAGAGGGAAGGGAATACAGAGAAAATAAAATATATACAACAGTGGCAAATGTAATATTGGGGGGGACATAATAGGGGATAATATAAATTAAGATGGAATCCTGAATGGTCACTGAATGGTATGAATATATTAAATTGTAAACATGGAGAGCATAAATATATGATCAAAGAAGCTAGAGATTGATTAGAATGTTTTTAATGAATTAAATATTTTGTTATCCATTTGTACAAAGTAATGAGGATATATTGTTATATTGTTGGCTAAAGAAAATAAGATGGAAAATATATTTGTACAAAAATGAGAAAGTAGAGAGAAGGAGACACACAGAAAATAAAATATATGTAATAATATTGGAAAGGGAATTCAATAGGGGATAATACAAATTAAGATGAAACTTTGAATGATTAATGAAATGTTATGAATAGATTAAACTGTAAACCTGTTGAATATAAGTGTATGATCAAGGAAGATAGAGATTGATTGACTGATATAAAACAACTTATGAGAATATAAAGAAGAAAATTTGGTAATAGATAATGATGTAATGTTAGAAAGCTGTATCAGTGACAATGGATATGACTGATTTAAAATGTAAAACACCTGGAATCACACTGTTCTCCCAAAGATGTATTTAAATAATTAAAAAAAAACCTTTTCAAAAAAAAAAAATAGTGATGTAGCAGCATTTAAGCCACTGATCATCCACAAGCTTTTAGCCTAGGATAGTGATGGATAACCTTTTTGTTGTCGCGTGTCAAAAGTACGTGCATGTGTACCTGCACCCATAATGCAATGAATGCACAACCCCCTGCGCTACCCTCGCCCCCTGTGCATGTGTGCACAACCCCTCCGAAAATCAGCTGGCTGGCGGGAGGCACGCATGCATGCGCAGTGGAACTGAGCTGAGGCGATGGCTTGTGTGTTGGCAGAGATAGCTCTGCATGCCACTTCTGGCCTGTGTGCCATAGGTTCAGCATCACGGGCCTAGGAGATGATTTGAGCCAAGATCTCATTGCACAGGAAAGACAACCAAAAGGCACAAATTTTATACATGAACCAGGAGGTGGCATGGCCAAACTCTTACATCAAATCTCCTCTTAATCTTTTATTTTTCTTTAGCCCTAGTGAGCCCAGGAACATTATGCTCTGTAATCCAATATATGTAAATATCCCTCTTTTGGTTGGCAAAGTGAGAAATCTGCTTTCTTTGAGGAAGACTTTTTATTGCAAAATGTATACAGTGAAATCTGAAGGTGACGTCAGGGTGGGTCTTACCATAAGCATCAAGGTGAAATTATTCATATTGAGAAGAACATTGATACCTCACAAAAGAAAGTTCTTGTCCCTTGTGAATTATACCGCCAAGTTTAATTTGCTCCCTAAATCAGGGCAGTATATTAATCCTCACTAGAAAACATGTTCCAGTTGCACAAACAATATTTAAATTCTACGACAGGGACATCTTTTATAAATACTTGTAACAAGTTCTGCAGAAAGTAATGCATGGGGTTATAATTAATAGAAATGCCAAGAGCCAGCTAAAGCTGAAAAACCTCAAGCCTCATAAATCTGTCCCCAGCTCTCTTGTGTATGCTGATGGATGGTTACTCTATACTTAAATATTTCACAATCAATAATTTAAATACCTGATCCTACCCTTTTAAATTTGTCACATTTATAAATAAATACAATATTTTGTTGAGTTTCACATAAAACATACTTCATTCAGGAACAGAATATGTTTTTTGAAGGTGATTTTTTTTTCCTGAAGAGAAGGAATCCTATACTTATCCTTCGAGGGGAGATAGTCTCACAAATCAAAGCCATGGACTCAAACACTTCCCATTATTTCTTCTACAGTAAGATAGCTGACATGCAAATCTAGTCCCAGCCAATGTCTTTTAATGTACACCAAGAGCACATAAAACAGAAGAGAGCCAAAGTTCATCAAAACCAAGCTGTCGGTCAAGCAGAATGGAGTGACTGGATTATAGGTAGTCCTTTATTAGCAATCATTTATTTAATGAAGTTCAAAGTTACATTTTTGTTTGTCTTTTAATGACCCTGTAATACCTTGCATCGGGGTGGACTCGGGGCAACTGAATGGAGCTGACTGGTTACTGGCTGGATGCCCTTCGTGTCGCCAATGAGGAGTTTGATGAGTTTGATGCCAATGAGGAGTTTGCAGCCAATGTTTTCTCAATGTGCCCAGAGAGAGAAATATCTGCCTTTATCACAGCCTACTGATTGTGAGGCAAGAGCCCCACATCTAGGCCACCACATCACTTGGAAGTTCAAAGTTACAATTACATTGAAAAAAGTGACTTATGAGCATTTTTCACACTTACGACTGTTGCAACATCTCTGTAATTACATGATCAAAATTTGAACGCTTGGCAGCCAGCCTGTATTTATGAGAGTTGCAATGTCTGAATTCATGTGATCAACTTTTGTAACTTTCTAACTTTCTGACAAGCAATGGGGAAGCAGGTTCACTTAACAACTGGGATACCAAGTTAACAATTGTAGTGATTCACTTCAGTGTGGAAAGAAAGGTTGTAAAATGGGATAAACTCACTTAACAACTGTGTTGCTTAGCAACAGAAATGTTGTGGTTATAACTCAAGGACTTCCCATATTTAAAAAGAGTTCTGTTGGTCTCTCTGTATTGTGTTTCTCATAGTCACGCTTACTCTTTTTTTTTTCTCACTGGGAGAAATAAAATGCCTGGCTATATGACATTTCTGTGGGAATGTAATGGTTTTAATTAAGAAAGGAAGGAATATATAAATGAAGCTAAAATGGTTACAGGACAATTAAAGCTCCACATTTTGACTAAAACATGGATTATGTTGCAGCAAAGGGAAGTGAAAAAAGATATGAAAGTGAGTTTAAGATTATGAAGACAAGCAAGAGGTAAGAAAAAAATGTTCTAATGCAATAGTAGTTTTTCTCAACCTTGGCAAATTTAAGATGGGTGAACTTCAACTCCCAGAACTCCCTGGGGATATTTTAGTCAAAATATAGACTTAAAATGGCTGTTACCTGCCATTCCCCAGCTAGGCTGGCTGGGGAATTCTGGGAGTTGAAGTCCACCCATCTTAAACTTGCTAAGGTTGAGAAACATTGCAATAACACAAAGCATTATTTTGGAATTCATGATGATCCATCAATATATAATGATCCCCCATCAAGCCACACCTTCAAAATCAGATAAATCGTTATTTCTTCTTTATACCTTTTTTGTTTTTTCTCACTGAAAACAGAAGACAAACAGAAAGGAAACAAACAAACAAACAAACAAACAAACAATCATATAAAGAAAGAAGCCAAAAGAAAACTAAGAGAATAAAATTAATGAAATAAAAATAGAGGGCATATACTCATAGACATATGCATACATAAATGTTCTGCATAAGCATTTCAATAAAATAATTGATTATGTGCCATCATATCAATGTTGAGAATTAACAATCATATAGATTGACTTTTTCCAGGATGATCCGTCTCTTCAGATATATCATCCTTTTCTTTTTTTTTTCTACCATTCCCGGCATTATGGATTCTCAGTAAAGCTATATCTTCATGTAATATGTTCAAAGCCTGATAATTTGAATGCTTCAAGTGAGAACTCAGGATTATCCATTGGCTTGCTGTCTATGGTATCTTTGGGAGGTTTTTTCCCCCAACACTAACATTCATAAATTTTGACTGTGTGCAAAACCTCTGCAGTTTCTTCTCCAAGACCTTTGTTGTCTACTAAATGCTAGTCTGCAATGTGTTTCTTGACTGCTGATTTATTATTGTTGATGGCTGATCTCGTAAGGCTGAAATTATCCACCATTTCAGTATCTTCACTGCCTGGTTGCTATACTTGTCATTAGTTTGGTCTTATTTACATTTTATCTTCTACCCAGCTTTTTCACAGTGCTCCTTGATTTTCAGTATCAGAGCTTCCTGCTGATTAGCATCTTCAGTTACTGAATTCAGTGAATGAATACAAGTAATATGTTCATAAGTTACTCATAGTATCAACTTTTCAGGCTAATCAGAGGCATCTGCCACAGTTCACTAGGCTAAAAAAGTAAAATGTATGCAGCCAATTCAATAAGACACTCACCAATCCATCTGATCCCCTCTTCCTTTTAATTTCTCCTGTGGCAGGGCTGTCAAACTCCCGGACCATGGGCTGGGTGCATCACGCATTGGCCACACCCATGCCCAGTTTAGCAAAGGGGAAAAAAGTCCCAATACGTCACATGATTTTGCCATGACAAGTTTGGCACCCCTGTCCTATGGGATCCTACTTATGATTGTGACTACTTTTTTTGTTGATTTTTGCGTTATGTATTGTTTTATGTTACATTTTTTTCTTTTGATATCTTCTAAACCACTTTAATGATGCCATTCTTTGAGGAGAAAATCAGGGAATAAAAGCTCTTAATTACCACTATTAATGAATGGGTTATATTTCTTACTTTATATAATCTGCATTGTTTGTTTTTGGCTCCTGTTTTATGCTGGCTTGCTGTCAGCTGAGACAGCAAGAGACTTAGAAAGAACCTGTGAGAAAATATTCTTCAACCAAGCTGTTCCCAACAGGGTCACCGAAAGAGTGTCTTCCAGATAGAACTTAGAAATACAATATAAAGGCAAGTACTATAATATTAATTACATTTAGGGGTTTACTTCCACAATTTCAGAGCCACCTCAGGCTGTTACCTGCCATTCATTTCTTTCAAGAGATGAATAGTTGTTTAAAAGAAGATTAAGGGAAGTTATTCATGAAGGGCTGGAAAAATCTAAGCTAGTGTGACTTTCATCCAAGATCCTGCAAAGAAACAATTTTTTCTGGTTGAAATATTTAGGTTGTCCTATATTGATTTACTGTGTAATATGTTTGCTGACAAAGTAACATTTGAATGTGCTTGTGAATGAGCATTTTCTAATATGGAGGGTTTTGGTTTTTGTTTAGTTTATGAATGACAAAAACTTTATGCATTATATCTTCCTGCATATATTCTTATTTTTAAACATCCTATCCAGGTGTGTTGCACTTTAGGTCTCAACATTCGTGACCAATGTTGATTTTATCTGGAATTATAGATACTGATGTCCGATGTTTGGAGAGAACTATGTTGGAGAAGATTGAAATACACTTCCTGTGTAATGAGGTTACAGTAAGGAAGAAATAACTATTTACCTTTTGGATTTACTCTTACAGCTGTTTAGGAACATATCTGTTTATGGGGGAATTGTAATTGCAAATGCTTCAGCACAAACAAAACTAAGAACTACTATCTTGAATTGCTGCTTTGATTCCACATCAGGAATATCTTTCTAGCCTATTCTTTCAGAAGTCCATAGTCTGTCTCCTTTATTACTTTCTAGGTAGCCGCTTCCATACATAGAAAAGGCCTAATTGAAAAATTAAATTGCATCACCCTCTTTAGACATTCTTTGAGGCATCTTGTGTCATTGATGTTGAGGGGGGGGGGGGGAGAGACAAACTTACATTTGCCTCTGGATTTTTCTTATCTCTTTGTAATTTTATTTATTCATTTATTTTGATTTGTCAATCGCTTACAGGATAATAGGTATATACATAGTTATGAATACATGAAATAGGTACATATAATAAAAATAAAAATAAAAGAAACAATAGGAAAGGGGTGGTAGGCACATTGGTGCGCTTATGCATGCCCCCTACAGACCTCTTAGGAAAGGGGTGAGGTCAATAGTAGACAGTCTAAGGTTAAAGTTTTTGGAGTTTGGGGGAAGAAACCACAGAGTCAGGTAGAGTATTCCAGACATTGACCACTCTGTTGCTGAAGTTGTATTTCCTGCAATCAAGTTTGGTGCGGTTAACCTTCAGTTTGTATCTATTGTGTGCTCTTGTTTTGTTATGGTTGAAGCTGAAGTATTCATTGAGAGGTAAGTTGTTGCAATGTATGATTTTATATACCATACTTAATGTTTTTCCACAGAGAAAAGTAAGAAACGCAAAACATAAACACCTTTTTTTAAAACAGGGAAATTTGTAGCTCCAAGTGGTATTGGCCATGTATGCATTGTCACAGAAATAACCAACTGAAAAAGGAAATAGGAAAGGGAGAAGTTCCTACTAGGAGCAAACCAAGTGTGAACGAATCCTTAAAAATATGACTTTTGTTCCTAGAAGGAAGATTACCCTGATGTTATCACACAGCCTGATCTGATGTGCCTAATAGCACAGAATCTGAGTTATGATTACATAAATCTCCATTTCAAATTTATTGCCATAATTTATCAGCTCATGTTGCTGAATGGCCAAGTAGTTAATTTTAAAATGAAGTGGTGCTATTTTCATTAATAGCCCTACGCTAACTACCTATCAAAACACTCAGAGGCAATTAATACCATGTTGCCGAAGTATTGAACTAATAAATATCTTCCGGGCTGCCTTGTCTTTGGCAGATAAAAGGCATTAGACTAACCTACTCCCTTAATATTGCTTTCCCATTCCCTTTTGCCCCATATCACCAGAAACATTTATATTTTAAGGAAGATATTAAATAGCCCAATAATCTCATAACATGAATTTAAAATGCTGGTTTTTTTTAATGACATCCAAGGGATCCCTTCAGAATATCACCACAATTTAAATAAGCTGGAAATAAAACACACACACACACACACAAACATTAGGTTACTCAAAGATTCTCCCACCGAATTGCATAATAGCCCATTTAAATGCACCATTAGCTTGAAAATAAAATAAAATCTGGAAGGCATAGCTAAAAGTGAAAAATTGCCTTCATCCCAAGATACTATCTTCATATTCTCCATCCAAGCTCAACTTCTTTGGCTATGGATTTACTCATGAGGTCAGCCAGCAGGAAAGCAAGGTTAACTTCTGCCAGAATAGAATCATATCCTGAGAATTAGGGAATCTGTGCAGAAATTGCAACAGGGGTTTTGAACTGGGCCCAAGAAATACATCTCAGAATTTCTTGCAAGACTTAAGCTGTCACCATGCAGAGGGAACACAGTTGTTGCAACCAACATTGGAATCTCTAAACGTATTCCAGAGAAAGGTACCTGATACCAAGAGAATCCAAGTGGGGTGACACAACCTTCATTATACACTGAACATCTTGGCCAGGTGGTTCCCCTACTTGGGAGTAGAATATCCCTCCCCCGAGATTCATTTTGATGTAAATGTCAGAAGATCACAAACATGGAAAGAGAAATTGTCCATGAGGATGAGAATGGCCTGAAGGTAAATTAAAGACTGTTGAAAAGCAGCTATTCATGATTCACAGACAAAGTTACTTGACAATCCTGGGATGGGGTCACCATTCAGCAACCTGAGCTGATAAATTATGGTAATAAAGTTCTTTTGGATGACAGAAGTGACAGCTTTAGCTCTGGTAAGAAGATTCCAGGAAAGAGTCTGGAAGAAAACTCCTTAGCCCTCACAATTAAAATTATATGTAAAGACCCAAGAAAATAAACTCATAGTAGGAAGAACATAAGATGATTAAAAATGGCCAGAGTTCATCTGGGGTAGATTGCTTAATAACCAGGATTTCACTTTGCTTTGTGCAAAGTATATCAAACGTTGAACTTCGGTGCCATCATTTGGCTCCTGACGCATTCCCAAATGAGCATTTATCAAGGGACGGGTTCAGTTGCTTGCCGAGCTGAAGACACAACATGGCTGCTCTGCTTCTATTTTGTTGTTTTTACCTGGGTTAGATCTCCTGTTCCTGTTGACATCCCAACTGGGTATTTCATTCGAGGAGTAGGAAAGGATTTTCTCTTGCTTGATTTTTCAGAAAAAGAGAGTTGCTATTTTGCCTACTTAGCAAGTAGTCCCTGGAGAGGTTTTGTCATTTGTCACACTCCAGCCCTCCATTTGATAGAGGGAGAAGCTTCCCTAGAAGAGACGCTGCAATGCTTTCCCACAAAGAATATAACAGAAGATGCAATGCAGTCAGATTCTTGGCTTTTCCCTCCCATCCGCCACTAATTCTTTTATTTGCTTCCACAGAATAATCCTTCACTGAGAAAAGATGGGAGTAGATGCCTAGTGGTGTTTGGCTGACAGTTTATCCATGCTGCCTACTCTGATTGACTCGACAACTCTTTCTGGAAAGCAGAAATGGATATTGGCCCTTTACCCTTTTCTTTACCACCACAAATTTCATCTCCAGTGCATTTTCCTGATGTGGTCTGAAAAACACCTGTTTCTCTTTCTCTTCTGTTGCCTCAAATGCTCTTGTCCATGCACATTGAAATGGTATCCTTTAGTCCAGCAGTTGACTGGATACTTTCCAGGGGAAAAAGCAAATCTCAGATGAAATAATCATTATTAATAAAGAAGAATATTTGTAACTCAGGGTTGACATGAGGGTCCTTGGTGCTCTCTGAGCTTGCTTGTTTTCTTGCAGACGTTTCATTACCCAAACTAAGTAACAACATCAGTGCTAGACGGAAGTATATGGTGCGGAGAGGAAGAGGAGAAGGAAGGAGGATGAAGACTGGGGTCCTCAGTGTTCTCTTAGCTTGGTTGTTTTCTTACAGACATTGCACTGATGACGTTACCTAGTTTGGATAATGAAACATCTGCAAAAAAAACCCAAGCAGGTTCAGAAATAATCATTGCCTTCACCTCTCAAAGTCTTAGTTATATACCATCAGCAGTAAAGCTGGCTTAGTTTTCAGAAGGTTGTTGGGTGTGAAACAGCAGAATAATAATAAAAACAATTTTCTTTCTTTCACCTACCCAACTCCTTTTTGTCTAGCTATTTGGAGGTGTGTATAAGTCAGTTTGGAGGAGTGGTTAAGGTGGGAGAGTGTCAGATCTAGTCCAGCTGGGTGACCTTGAGCCAGTCACTTTACCTCAGCCCTAGGAAGAAGGCAATGGCAAACCACGTCTGAAAAATCTTGTCAAGAAAACTAACTAATCAAATAAAGCCAGCCACTCTTCAATTAGATATGTAAAAATAGCCAGGTAGCTAAAGGAAAGAAATTAGTACCGGGTACTAGAAAATTTCCGTTTTTGCTGTTTTCAAACTAGCATCCTTTTAGATAGAAGGATACATTTGAGTACCAATGTTAAAGATGAGATCTAGAAGTTATTATATCACCAATTGGCTCATAAGAAATACATTTTACAAGTGGTTGTTCTAATTGTTGATGTATGCCTTTTCATGCTTTAATTTTGTATAAATAAGTATACTTTGTGGATAATTTGTGTGTGTGTGTGTGTGTGTGTATGAAATAATAAAAAGCATATATTGAACAAATGTACAAGCCAATAAAGGGGACTATTTGTAGTTCAAGGTTGAAATGAGTCTTCTTGGTTTCTTTTTACGCAGATGGTTCATTACCCAAACTAGTTACCATCATCAGTGCTAGCACAGATGCCTTCTAGCACTGATGCCTTTTAGTTGGGTAATGAAACAACTGTAAGATAACAACCAAGTCCAGAGAGCACCAAAGCCCCCCGAAAAATAAAACACATACCGGTGATAATTTTGATCAGCAAACAAGATGAATGCTGTGGTGATAAGAAGTGTACAAAGTAAAATCACAGTATATAATTGTATGAAGTTATCCTGGTGCCAGAAATGTCCTGATTTTAATGTAAGCAGAGATGCCCTTTCTCTCCTTTTCCAATAACTGGTTGTTACTCTGACATTTATGTGAACTTTGCTCTACATCTACTGGAAAAGAAAAGAAAGGGGAAACATTGCTAATATTTGAGGCCTGGTGAAGTAGGACAGGAAGTTTTCTCTATTCTCTCTTTTTTTGTGAAATAAAATAAAAGCAAAGAATTGGTTCTTAATCTTGTTCGGAGGCACAACAGGATCAAAAGTGTGTCCCTGGACCTATATCTTCTGCTTTTATCATGTGTAGTTATTTCATATGAATATAAACAATCTATTGTATGCTTACTGAGAAATCTAATCTAATCAACCCTAGTCTACCATCTTCACTAAAAGAAAGAGTTCCTATTTGTAAACATTGCAGTTTTCTCTTCAAAACTATCCAAATCCGAAAATCTGGCTTGTTATACGTTAAAGTCTATAGCTATGCTGTGTAGTTCGAAAGGAAGGAAATCCAAGTGCATAGACAATCTGAAACATGAGTGACTGCGTTTGTTTTCAGATATGGAGTGTTGAATGAAATTATATCTAATGGGACAGAGGGGACATCACAGAGTTTCTTCCGATTCTTGGCTGGCCTCATTCATCACAGAGCAAACTGCTGAGTAAGTTCCCAATTTTAATCTTATCTTGCTGGGCCAGTACAATTGGTTCCAATATCTGTAGCCATGGTTATCTTTACAGTGTAGCAAATTGTGGGGATGATTTGTTCCTGATTGTAAATAGAAACTATAAAATGAAACTGCAAGGATGCAAAGGGGAGGGAAGAGAATAGTTCAATTATTATGATGACCAGTTAAGGAGTCATAAAATCACTGTGATGCCTGGAAGTGATGTTGAAGATAATCTAGCTAAGTATCCTGCCCAAAGCTAATAATACAGCATTAATACAGCATTATTACATTATTATGTTATTATTAATGCAGCCACTAATACAGTATTGCTGACAGATATACCTCTACTTCTATTCTGTCACTGGTGTATGGCTATATAGCAATAGCACTTGGACTTTTATACCACTTCACAGTGTTTTACAGCCCTCTCTAAGCAAAGTCAGCCTATTGCCCCCAACAATTTGGGTCTTCATTTTACTCACCTTGGAAGGATGGAAGGCTGAGTCAACCTTGAGCCTGGTGAGATTTGAACTGCCAAATTGCAGGCAGCCTGCAGTCAGTAGAAGTAGCCTGCAGTACTGCACTCTAACCACTGCGCCACCATGGCTCTAATTTTCTACAGTGTGCAGCTGAGAAATTCTGGGAATTGAAGTCCACTTTTATGGAAGCAGACTTAGTTTTAGAAACAGAATAACAGAGTTGGAAGGGACCTTGGAGGTCTTCTAGTCCAATCTTTTCTTAAAAACCTCCAGTGATGGGGCACCCACATATTTCTGAAGTTTACTTTAGTTTCAGATTCTATTATTCTGATATTTGACAGAATAAAACAATAATTAAACAGTGCTCACCCCTCCAAATAGGACATAGAGAATCTATGCCCACAGAGATGCCACCCTATGCTAGAATGACCTTCTGAGGTCAGAAATCTTAATTCTGGGAAGCTTCCTTGGAGAAGCATTGATGACACAGTAGGATGATTTATATTTCAAGATTGTTTCCCTTTAGTACCCATGAATTATAGCGACTAGTTCCTGATTCAGGATAAAAAGAAGTAGTAAATGGTAAACTTCCATTAGAGAAGCCTTTCTACATGTGGCAAAGAGAAATGCGAGTGATCATTTGTAAATAATGTCTATACAAATGCCAGGCCAGTGAAAGTGTTATGAATAAGATACCAAATTTGTATGGAATTAAGAGAGGGGAGGCAGATTGCAAATACTTTAACTGCCCTGATTCCAGATGGAAATGCATTAGTTAAGCTGAAGACTGGGGGGAAAAAATTCAAGGGGAGCATTTCCTTCAGTGGAAGAAAGCATGTTCCTATTGGCTGCCAAAGAACCAGCTGAGACAGCACAGAATTTCAATGCTTTTCATTATTCAGGCAAATGACAGCAGGGTTATTGACCAGAAATGGAAATAAAGATTTTTTTTTTAATCCAGAAAATCTTCACGAAGGACTGACAAGAATGCATCATTTTACAAAGAAAAACCACTGTTTACCATGTGAGTGCTAACATGATGCCTATCATGGGATATTATCCATGGTTTTGTAATCTGCAGTTTTGTGTATCTGTTCTTGGTAAATATAAATACATCATTCATGATGTAAATTTTTGTGCATCAGCAGGTTTTGGTATGTGTTTCTATTCTTCTTTTTGGTTTATATGCCGAAGCATGCATCTACCCTCACTCCCACATTTCCAAGTGATTATAGTAACACTCTCACCTTGTATTTTTTTCTACCCATTACTTCCTTTGCATACAAATACACAATGAAATACAGTGGGAGAGAATATCTAAGGTGGCCAAGGCACCAGATCCTTTTTTCTGTTTTTTCCCCATTTGTGTGAATTTGGATTGTTTTTCATTTTTCATTCTTCACAGCTCAGGTACCTAATTCCTCCACGCTTCCAGGTCTTACCCTACATTTCTGCTGTCCACTAGAATGTTCTATATTTTGGTGTATAGTAGAATGTATCTAAATCTACCGATATGCAAGTAACTTTTCAGAATCCAAGAATTTGCCTCAGTATTGTAGATTGTATCTTGAGATAAAATGTATCCAATTTTCTGAACTTGAATTAATTGTACCTAACAACATTTGGGAGGTGAATGTGTGTTTTTGCTTTTGAGACTTTCCTAGTTGCATTCTATTTAGGTAGTGAAGAGTTCTTAATGCTGTAAGGCAGATATTGTAGAGCCATGTTAGTCTATGGGGGCAAAAATCAGGAATCTGGTTGCATTTTTTGTGACCGACACATTTAATTAAAAGGCATATGCTTTTGAGAGCTGCAGTTTACTTCATTAGATATACTGAATGGTTAGGCTGATGTAGAATTTCCATCCTTCTGTACCCATTCTGTGTCACAAAAGGTGCTACCCTGATATTTTTGCTATATGGTAAAGTCCCTGGATCTGCCATTTTGCTACAGCCAGAATCAGATAAAAAGACTACGATATATTTGTCTGAAGTGACAATGATCTAACAATACTCTAATTGTTTTGTCTCATCACAATATCCTAAACTAGTTTTAGGCTACAGTATTATAAGCTCAGCTGGTCATAATTCTGCATATATAACAAATATAGTTGCATGCATATCATAAACTAAAGAACAACAAAGCCTGTTAGCATTAGCAATTTTTTATTTTCCTTTTTTGTTGCATAGGAAATGCAGTACTTGCTTCCAGTAATTGTATTGTAATGTGAGAGGGTGGTAGTACTAATGGTTGAATACAAGAGTTAAACTAAACCACACCAGCTCAAAAAAATTCTGCAGATTTAGTTGAAAAGAATGGATGCCCACAGTGATTCTCAACCAATTTCAAATTTTCACAGAACACAGTAAACCTAAAATGGTAACTATGAGGATCAATACAAAGATACTAGAGGCACAAGGGACCCGATTCATAAAAAAGTGGAAACACAGGGATATTAAAACAAGGATTAAGTGAATTTGCAGCAAATTTTCACGCGAGAATGCATTGTTACGTAAGATAAGAAAAATCAAATCGAATGTTTGATTGTTAGACCTGAGTAAGTGGACTTGTGAATGGCTAACTGTGCAAAAAAGCCAAGGGCAGGTATTATATCATAGATATTCTTATTTGCTGAATATTCCCACTACCATATTTTGTAAGCCTGGGGAAAAAAAACCTGCTTAAACCTTTTGGATGCCTTTTTCCAACAGAATGTGAAGGATTTGCCTTCTTAGATTCGTTACTCTGTTCCACATTTGTTCTCTCCAAGATCACATAGACCAGGGGTGTCAAACTTGATTTCATTGAGGGCTGCATCACGGTTGTGGGTGCTGAGTGGGTGTGGTCAGGATGGGCATGGCCAGGATGGGTATGGCCAGCTCAATGTCCTGCAGTCCTCTGCCAGCAAAAATGGAGTTCGGACTCTGTTTTCGCTGACAGAGGCACCACAGGCTGGTCTTTCGCTGTTTCAAGGGTGCCCTGTGGGCCAGATCTAAGCACCCCGTGGACTGGATCTGGCCCACAGGCCTTGACATAGACTCTTTCCTCAAACTTGAATGGCCATTCCCACCCTATTGCCAGCTCTCTTATCTATGCTAATCCCATTCCTTAGATCTGGACTCTTCCTGATTTCTTCCTTTCTTTTGGAAAGAAAAAAAAAGATTCATCCAAAGCATGAGTGAATCAAGATTGAGGACACCAACAATTTAGTTTGAGGGGTAGCTAACTTTGGGGGGGGGGAGGTGTCAGAGGATACTTTTGGTGTCTTCAAAATATACCCTGATTGCTCTGGCAGGATATCTCATTAAATGGTCTTGTGCATTCACAAAAGATCTGCAACACTAGCAAAGCCAGTTATTAAACTCTCATGAACCAACAAGAGGCCAACAACTGAGTTTGGACCTGTCATCCTTTTTCAAGCTACACTATTGAATCCTAGAAAAACTGGGTAGATCTGTCCTTATTTCCTCAACGTGTTATGGGTTCTGTCTGGGCCAAAGGAGCTTCCTTGTCAATTAATGTCATGCCAAGAGCAAAGGGCTTGGCTTTGCAGCATGCCTGCTTCCCATTAATGCTGATTCTTTTTTTACCCTAGGTTTAAAAAATATATTTTTTAAAAAAATAAATAAAATCAGGAAATTTAGGATGGGTGCAAAGAGAGAGGTTGCCTAGCATGGATCAAATGAAACACCTCTGACATTGCATTAGACGATGTTATGGGAAAAATAACAAACTCTCTACAAAATCTTGCCCTTTTTCTTTACCCAATGGAATGCTACTTTGCTCTGTGGAACAGTTCTCCTATCCAGTCTAGAGTGCTGTAAAAATGCTCTCCTTAAATCCTTATAATCTCATATTTTCCCTTGCCCATGTCCTACACCTTTAATATTTTCAACATAGGAGAATCAAGATTTGCTCTGCCTTTCTGCAATGCCCTGACAGCCTTCAAATAATAGCAGTATGCTGAATAAACATCTTGGAAAGAAAAAGAAAGCTATACCATTTGGAGTGGGAGAAAAAAACACCTCCCAACCTGAAAACCAAAATCCTATGTTAATTCCTGGAGACCACTCATGAATCAGGTCCAAAGTTTATACAGAATTTTGACAAAAAGAAAAAGAGAGAGAGGGAAAAAAACCAGCAGTGTACAGAAACTAAATAGCCATATGAGGTTTGGTTTTACAGTTCTTACACATTTCTGTTAAATGAGGAGGTCTGGTGTGAAACAGGGTCAAGCAGGGTACCTGGTTTAAACACTGTCCATTAGGAAAACATTTTCAATGTCAGTTCCAAGTTTGAGAATTGTCGCTTCCACTGAAGTCTTATGTCTGATTTTTTTCTTCTGAGATAAGCGTTTAGAGTTCTTAGGCTGCTTAAGCAAAGAAAAGATACCACCAGGCATGGATTTCAAACCCCATACCTGCCCTCAAGAGTGAAGAATGCCCCCCACAAATAATACTGAATTGAATTTTAAGTTAAATGTGTATTTCCAAAATACTGAAAACACCCAAAATCAAGAAAAAACAGAATTGTGTTCTCAGTGAAATATTTTTAACTTATCTGACAAGAACCAAATCAGAGGGGAAAAAAAAGACTAACATAACTTTGAGTAATATTCATACAGCTCACTAAGCATTATGGAATAGCATGCATTAATATTGTTTGGTTATTTTACATCACCTATATCAGAAGGTTCTGACAGACAGCGAAGGCTACTGGTGTAGAAAAATCTTACTTCAGAAGAGCAATATAATACAGATTTCACAGGCACTACATTTTTAATATATCAGGTATTATGCTGGTTTTCTTATATTTCTTTCTGTCCTAAAGCTGGCATTTATAATAATGACCAAAAAGGCAAGGATTGAAGTAAACGGAAAGTAGATACCAAGGTTGATATATTTCTTTTTTTTTTTCAGATTTATATTAGTGCATAGTTCTCATGCAGATAAACACTGCTATGCATTTACATTGTTGGAAAGCAGAGTGAATTGAGCCCAAGTTGTCACATTTTTGTAAATCATTTTGCCAGTCTGTAATAGCACCATGTAATGGATTTGCATTAAACTTTAAATTGATTTCAGAATTGGTGACACAGTATTCACTACAGTTAAGTGCTATGGAATAGCTTCAATGTTACCTGCTATATAGCAAAGCAATTTTCATCCCACTGGTTTTTTTTAATTGGAAAAAATAAAAGGGAAATGGTACTCAATACTAATTAGACTATTGCACAGCCTTGGACTTGATGATGGCATAGCCGGGTTTTACTGTCCAACAGTAATACATGCATTGACTTCAAGACAAAATTGGCTTTGTAAGCTTGAATTTAATGGAAACCTTGCCTGGTAGGCAGAGTTTATTTCATGAGATTCTCCCCAATAGGTTGTATGAAAGATGAGTTTCTTTTAGTGCCATTGAAGCTCTCCTTACATTTTCATCCCCATTGTGGTTTGCAATGTTTGTTCTATGGAGGCCTTCTACCAAAGTAAAACCATAAAAAGATATTTCCAGAGACACAATGCAAAGAATAATATTGACATTTGTTTTGTTTTTTAAAAAAAATCACAAGGGAAAAAAGGATCAGTCTTATGCCATGTATTTGGATGGTGTTTGTTTTTCACCTTTTCTCTCGTGTGTATGTGCACAGTAAATTTAATACTGTTACTACAAAACTGCAAACTATATGGAACAAAGAGAAGACATTGAAAAAAAGTAGGTAGAGAGATTTTTGCATATTCCTCTGGGCTGACTGAATTCTGTGGAGATGAAAAAAACAGTTCTATTCTTTACTTGTCAACTTGAAAGAGGAGGCTGGGGACCCTCTTACAGAAAAGGTACGCCCATGGCTAGTGCTCTTCTCAAATCAAGATTTTCCAGCCACATTTGTCTCTACATCTTATCTTCATGACCAAACATGGTCACTGACTATGCTATCCTGGGATAACAGGAACCATAGTCCTGCACTCTTGGAGAACATCAGGTTGGGAAAGATTGCATCTATATATATATATCACAATGAATAAATAATGCAATATCTCTGGGGTGTGCAGGATGACAATAAGCTAAGCCCTAGTTTGGAAAGGGATCAAGAGAATAAAACTTCTGATAGTCAAGTCAATTCAATGAAAGAACTGCTGTTTCTATTTGGGATAAGGAAGTAAAAGGGGTTGGTGTTGGACATCTGGTCATTTTGAAAGAATGACTTGGGCAGAAAAGCTGTTTGTGCAAAGAATAAAAAGCAGTTTTGAATTGGGCAATGGGTATGTTAATCTGATTCTGCAGTGTGTGATCCAGGATTACTTTTCTATTAAGGGCTGCACACCCCATGCAGTTGTCTCCCTTCAGATCTACATTCTCCACTCTGCTTTGAGGAATAAAACTCTGTTCTCCACACCTGAACAGATTCAAACTGCTATTATTGCATGACAATAAGATGAAACAAATGTTAATTTAGTGTGTTTAATACGTTACAGCTTCTGTTGGTAAACACCCTTGATCGCATACCTAATGTTAAAAGCCTTTAAAAACAATTTGTTTCGTGTGATTCCAATCAGAATTCCCTAACTTTACCACCTTCAAACTTAACATGATAAAACACCTTCAAAAATACAGCATATCTGTAATGTCCATTTACAATGGTTTTTCAGTAGCCTATACTTCTCAAGCATAGGAATATGCTATACTATTGAGAGAAGGAAAAAACTGTATTTAAATACATACAAAAAAGGAAACAGGAAAGTTTTTAACTTAAATCCAGTTCCCAAAGGGAAAAAAAAAAAGCAATTCTATGAATGCTGCCTTTATAACGAACAATCAGAATTTCACTAAGCTAATTTGACAGAAATTTTCCTTATTTAAACAACATTACAAAAGTCCTGCATTATAAAATAGGGTAGAATAAATCAGTGTAATCAATAAAACTATACAACATACATATTACATAGCTTCTGAGTGGGCAGCTTTGATTCTCTCTGTTTCTGGCCATGACTATCACATGCTTACTAAAAACAACTAACTGCCCAAACTATTGCTTAGTTTGCTTTGTTTCTTTTTTTTCTTTTTAAAAAAGGGTGCAATTTTGTTGTATATACAACCAATTTACTGGTAATACCTTGGCTTAGAGCAAGGTTCTGACAAAATGTTTGTCTAGGCTTTTTTTCCCCCTTCACTGTGAAGCACTGAAAGCTGCTAATTTTTTTTTATTTTTAGTGCACATATGTCTTAATAAGGTAATGCCCTGCTAAGTGCTATAGGGAAGGCAAAAGATGCTGGCTAGTGGATGTGATACCATAATAATACTAACAATCACACAATACAACAGAGCAAATGACTACTCAACCACTTATTTGACATATATGAAAATCCAAAACATTTTTTTCCTTAAATAGAGAATAACCAGTAAACAATTTTTCAGAACTTGGAAGTTTAAAAACGTGCATATAAAAATGGGCATTTCATACTTTTTATTGAATGTGATTTGATTGCAATCTGCTAATAAAAATGAGTGTGGGATTTGAAGAAAACAGTAGGTTTTTTTTTTTTTTAAGGCTTGCTTGTGAAAGGAAGAATTGAAAAACGAAAACTGCTTGAAGCAGGGTCCAGCTTAGTGCTTCACAGTTTGACTGCTTCTCTAAGAAGAGCCCTTCCTGCGTGTGCATTCAAAAATCACACACAAAAAAGTACAAAGACAAACACCTAAAACACGCTGCTTCAAGTGCAGCACCGACTTTGGTCAAATTAAAAAAAAAAAACGAAAGAAAAATTAAGAATTGCTAAGCTTTTCTTCTACACGATATAAGCAGGTATTGCATATTTTCATATATCTGGGAAAAAAAATAATAAAAATAAAAACGAACAAAAGGAAGACTCCAAGGAAAATGTAAAATGCAGCCACATCAAAAATACTGATATACTCTAGCATCTACAGATATCAGAATAGCACTGCCACTGACCGTACAGGACAAGAAAACACTACCCTTATCTGTGAAACAACTAACATTCTACTGTATTCTAAGATGCTGAAACTGACAATGGTGGACATAAAAGTCACATTTACAAAAAAGTGTCTCCAAATGCTTGACTAGGGGAAAAAAAATAACCCTTTCAATAGAGGAACATGTGCAACAATTCCACAAATAATCGCTATCCAGGGCAAGGCACATTGATATGGAATTATTATTATTATTATTATTTTGTTTCGTGCAAATCAAGAAAACAAAACAAAACAAAAAAATAGTTTTAGGGAAAAGATGAGGAGCAAAGTGTCTTCCCAAGAAATTCAGTTTACTTGATTGTATAGGACAGTAGTAGAAACCCTTCTGAAGGGCCGAACAAACATAGTTTAAAGGCAAGTGCCTGGATTAGGGATTACAATATTGTGTCTTAATGCACTCTACTTTACCCTACATTAACTATATAAAAATTAGTTACTAACACTAGAACATGCAGAGACTTTCTCTGATTAGCTAGATTTGCCAACCAGAACGTATATATATGTATAATATAGGAAACCTTCTTAAAGTTGCATGGAAAGCAAAGGGGTGCTCCGCTGTCTGAGAGAAAAAAAAAATCACTTGCATTTTTTTTGCTGTTTTTTTGCTGTTTTTTTTTTTTTCATTTTTTTTTTTTACATAAGATACAGGACATTTGGGGTCCAAACTTTTTTTTTTAAGCAAGTGCCCTCACTTTGAACTGGCATAAAATATAAATCCATATTTTGCTTTTCTACTGATGCCTTTGCAGTCCAGAAAGAAAAGAAAAGAAAAGAAAAGAAACAGCCAGTTCAGGGACACAAGAGGCATTTTAGTTTCTGGACAGCTGTCTCTCTTATTATATTAAGGACTGCAATCCAATGCAGGCTACAAAATGCTTAAAGCTACCTTTTAAGCATGTTTTCCTCTGCATTAAATTGTGGCCGCGATATTTTAAGAAGTGATATACCCTATATTGCCGGAAACATGTATGATTTGTCAGAATTGTCATACTCTATTATAATTGACTTTAGCTTATATAATGAATAGATATTATGATTTAATTTTAATTATGTGCTTTGATAACAGAAAATAATTAGCATTTAATGAAGATAACATATTGTGGTAAAAGCACCATTAAATTTTGTGTGTGAACGTTTTAAATTTCCTTCAGTTTTAAAGGGATACAAGTTTAACAATAAAAAACATAAAAAGCAAAAATAGCTCCCCCCCCTTTTTTTTTCTTGCAAGGCTGTTTTTTACCCCAATAATTTAGAGTCCTGGGGTGGAAGGACTTGGAAAACAAAAATAGAATTTTCAACAATCTCTATCTTACAAAGATATTTAGCTATCCAATGAAATTGCACTTTTCTCAATTCAAAATTCGATTGTTTTGATTGATTCCTGTCAGTTTCTATCAAAACAGACCAACTTCCCCATTTCCATATGAATTTTATGTCATTGTTGAAAATTGTCAAAAATGTTTCATGTTAAGTGCAGCATTTAATTTTTTTTTCTTTTTTGTTTGACCTGTAGTAGGTTGATGGTTTATATTTCTTTGCCACTTGTGTGGAAAACCAACCTGTCAATAACCATCTTATGATTCGTGTCATATATTGAATTGCTGATTGCAAAATTTAAAAAAGAAATATCCTGATATGTTACAGAAAAAATCATGCCCACGACTGTCTTGTAAGCTCCATACTGAAGAACTCAGCTATATGCTATATATATAGCTATACTATAAAGTTATTTTATGTGTAGCTCTTCGGATCTCTCAGTAAGTCTCACACTCGGATGGGAAATTAATCAGTAAAAAATACTGTAAAACAGTTAGGTGCTATATGGAAAGGGTTACAATAGCAAGTCAGTAAGTAGCCAGCAGGCTCGCTCTGCTACCCAATGTCCCTAATTCTTATACTACCACTTGAAACACTTCAAAAATATGAAGCTCAAACATTTCCAGCACCATATGAGAAATTACGTCGGTCACTAAGGTGTTCTTTTTAAAAAAACTCAAACCAAACCAAAACCCCAAGCCTCCAACTCCCTCCCCCCACCACAATATTACGGCCTTGGATGCTCAATCATAACGTTTGCCGTCTCCGAGTAAGAGCAGTTGTTTGCTGTCAATCTCTGTCTGCTCCCCTTCCATGGACGTGAAGTAACAACACTGTTTTGTGGCTGCTTCCATGTTACAGAGTTGGGATGGGGGTCAGGTGGTCTGTCTGCTGGATGGTGGGAAGCTGTGAGTTTTATCCCAGGTACCAGGACTGCAAAGAAGACAAAGGGAAGCAGAATTATTGGTCTGCGAGACAATTCTAACATAAATTCATTGACATAGATAGAAACTCTGCAAAAAAAAACAAAACCAAGAATCATTAATTTCACTATTTCCGTACTAGAATGTGAGACAGATCAAGTTAGATTAAAACAGTGCACCCTTATTCTCTTATTTATCTGTATAATTCACTGACAATTGGGAAATGAACAATATTGAATGGACATACCAATATGAATGTATGTAATATGACAGCACAGGGAATACTAAGTAACTGCATGCCCACAACTCATTAAAAAGGGCTAAAAGAAGAGATAAAGGGCCTTAAGTGGAGGGGATAAAGGAGCACAAGAATACCTAGTTTTTGCAGTGGTTTCCCATTGTTAGAAATTTGTCAAATTGTTAATATCATCACAAACTTGGTAATTATGGCTTGACATAATTGACTAATAGGAATATTTATATTCCTAAATATACATCCTTGACATTTTTCATCAGCGTCTAAACACAACTATATGTTCTTACAGCGGTAATCAAGGTTCACATTTATTTAGGATGCATTTTGACCAAAAATATTATTTAAGCAGGCATTGCATTTATTTTCGTATAATTATAATAAACATTGATTGCTAAAACAGTTCAAGACTAATATCCAGTTATAACCATGTTAAGGCACAGCCACTCTGCCTTGGCTAATGTCTATTCTAATCTATAGCCATCCAGAGTCACCTGGTAGGGAGATGGCAGCATAGAAATTTAATAAATAAATATAAAATAAATAAATGAAATATTGTAGAAAAAGAAAGTATTTTGCAATACAAATTTCTACGTTAATGATCTAGTTAATATATACTTTTTGCACTGAAAGCAGAGGTGGTATTCAGCAGGTTCTGACCAGTTCTGGAGAACTGGTAGTGGAAATTTTGAGTAGTTCAGGGAACTGGCAAATACTACCTCTGACTGGCCCCACCCTGCCTCCATCTATTCTCTGCCTCCTGAGTCCCAGCTGATCAGCTAGGTCTTCTTTTGTTTCCCTGCACAGGAAAAGGGAGCTGGAAAGCAGGTTAGTGGGATGGAGAGGAAATGGGATTTTGCAGTAACCTTTTCCCAAGAGTAGGGAAGGAATGGAGATTTTACATTATCCTTCCCCTGGAGTGGGTTGGGAATGGAGATTTTACAGTATCCTTCCCCTGCCACCTCCACCAAGCCACGCCCACCAAGCCATGTCACGCCCACCAAGCCATGCCCATGGAACTGGTAGTAAAAATTTTTGAGTCCTGCCACTGACTGAAAGTCTATGAAACAAAAGGTGCAGAATTGTGTAAAACATCTTAAACTCAAACTTCAATTTAAAACATGAAAGATAAGTCCAAATTAAGAAACAATTGTTGATCTATACTAAATCTATGATAGAAATAAAAAAGGTCTGATAAAATCAATTGTTCTATTACAGTAAACAAAAAGAATTATGCCATAATATAAAATATAATTCTTAAATTCAGAATAGGCTTTAGTCTCAATAGCTTCATTATAAGACATACAGGTTTATTTCAAATATGTACTGATGCTGTTAATGTTTATTCATGAATGAGAATCTAATGATCTTGTCATGAATTATGAAATTATACATTTTAAAATAACAAGGATATGGAAAGTTTTGAAAGGGATTTTATAATTTTGAGACTTCCATCACTTTGGAACCAGCTGATCTGGGATAGTTTCACATTCATTGAAGAATTTCTTTCAGAATAGAAAAAAATAGGTGATGAATGGTGGCTTACCAATAGCTAGAACTCTGTTGCATTTAAAAGTCTCTTGTTGGCTACAATAGTGATAAGGGTAACATGCCAGCAAATGTGCAAATAAATGCTTTCCCCAATAGCAATAATCATAACTGCCTGCTGTTGCAGTAAACAAAGTGAAGAAGGGCACCGTAAAATTTGTAAACAGTGTAAATATGGTTCCAAATAGGAACAGGATGTGAAAGAGAGTGATTTTGTCTTTAATCCAGGAGCTAGAAGGCATGATGAAAAAAAAAAAGAATTTTTACCAATGGGAATATAAACCATTGTTAACTTCTGTGGAACTTCATGGATTCAAAAAGGGAGCGGAGGGAACAGTTATACTCTGGTTTCAAATAAACTGGTGTATAATCAGAAATAAATTGAATCAGCTTCAAACATCAGCTGACATACAAATCCAGAGCTGATACTGAACTTCTTCAAAGTCCTGGTGAAGATATGTCCTTGAGAATTGCAGTGATTGATGGGAAAAATGAGTAAAAACCAAAGGACATTTTCTTCAGAGAGCGTTCTAGAAGTGGGACATTCCCAGAAATATTCTTTTCTTTCTGACCAAGATTGAGAAAACAGCTCACTTGTGGAGAAAAGCAATGTAACATGTAAACTATTAACATGCATATGTGACTATTAACATGCACATTTATAAGTTGGCACTGGTGTCAAGTTGTTAGCCAGTCTAATGTTGCAAGTTCACACAATGATAGCATCTCTCCATTTTCCATACATTTCATTGAAAGCATTTGTAACTGATGGCATCCAACTAGATCTATCGTACTAGACTGCCACCCAACACTGAAATGGATTCCTTATTTCTTAAAGCAGATTTGGAGTTGTAAATGGAGGAGAAAAAGGGAAAGTCTTATTGCTGGAACAGAGGTTTGGATGATTACAGTTTTCAATTGTTTTTTTCACCACATTAAGTCCCAAATAGCTGACATAGGATTTTATAAGATTCTACTCCAGTGGGTAAGACTGAACTAAATTATAGTCTAAGATCATCAACTGTACATAGATCTGTCTGTTCTTTAACTTTGCTTTTTTTCACATAATGACCATTTTACATTTCTTGAATTTCTGAACAATGATACATCACAAAGACAAAATACACTGTACTTGTACCACTTTTAAGAACAACAATAATTTATACTGATGTATTATTAATCATGTAAAACTCATGCTTCCTATGAAGGAGACAATACTCTCTAGAGATGAAAGCTGATTTTCAATTGTTACTGAGTCCACCTAATAACCAAGTACTTAGATTTAAATATATTACACGACAAAAATGGGAAAAGATGGCTGGTTTAAATATTACACGGTTTAAGTGTTGGCAGAAAGTCACGAAGATATGTTAAACAAGTATTATTTTATTTAAAATATTTAACTGTAAGAGAAACTGTGTCAATGTGTATACTTTTTCACTTTACTACCTAGTTTTCTGGACATTTCAAATTAATATATTTACATCTGCTATTGTTTCGCAGAATTCCTCATAAGTTAGATTGAAATTGGCTGAGAATAGAATAGAAATCTATTTGTTTTGGAACTTTTTGCACAAAAGTTTCCTTGGGTGATTAAGGAATCTGTATTCGTTATTTTGATGCAGATGTTACCTGCCAGATTAGTGTGAACATATTTTGAGAAAATTAATTCACTCAGTAAAACAGAGTAAATAAATGTCTAGTTTCATAAATATGCTTTGTGTGAATTATGGTTTATGCTGTTGTCATCAGGAAAGTATTACATTTAAATACTTTGGTACTAAATATATATTTAATTTAAATTACCTTCAACTTCAAATAAGGGTCTTTCCTAAATGAACCAAAGGTTTGTTTCAATACTTAAATGTTTCCATGGTATGTGTCTGTGCCACCTGCAAGAATTCCCTTATGCAGCAGAACAGGCATTTTTATCAACGCCCCATTTTAGAATCAAGATGCAAAAAGTTGGACAACTTTCTAACTGTTAGGCAAACTATACTCCAAACTTTCCTATCAAGAGGCTAAACCCTGCCATCCGGCTTGATTATGGATCTAATATAATGTTTACTTTAGAAGCTTTAAATAATTGATAGGGCTACTTAAATTTGGTCTGAGTACTTAGTTGCTGAAAAGTACTACAGTGATTTGATTCTGAATCTGGACATCAATATGCCTGGGATCACTTAGGAACATGCGGTAAAATACTTAAACTTAATTTACACTATTGCGGAAGGCAGCCTGTATACACAGCCCCCCCCCCTTTTTTTTTTAGTGACACACAATCCGCATTTTGGACAGCAGGAGGTGCCTTTTCCATGCCACATTTTTTTCTCCTCTGCTACTCACTGCATAACTTCTTCTTTTTTTTTTAAAAGAGTTCTGCAGTGCTTCTGCCCTCCTTAAAAAAAAAAAAAAGAAGGTAAAACTTTCTTTGCCCATCTTACTATTCAGTGTGTGCCTTGCAGACAAGGTTACTCCAGAGCAGCTCTGTAATCCTTCACTGAAATAGGCTTTATTGATTGCTCTGGTCTATTGTTCCCTTTTCAAGTCCCCAAGTTCAAGTTCATCCTGGTGTTACATCATGTCTGGTTGCTAGGAGCAACCAGACAGACCCAGACGTGACTATCATTAGCAAGAAACACACGGCTCTCCTCCCACCAACCTTCCAGGGGCTCTGACGTAGCAGGCCCACTGCAAACACATTGAAGTATTTATTCAGCCTAATTTATGACCTACCCAGAAAGCAAGACCCCCACTCCAAAACCCAATGCTGTTGTATATTTAATTAATCGGCCTCTCTCTGGCACTTGGGAAAGTTAGACAAAGGGCTAATTATTGTGTTGCACTCCCCACACTTTTCTTTGGCTGGGGGGGAGGGTTTGGGGGGAGGAGTTGACTATTTGCATGGGAAAGAAAACTTAGAAGGCTCATGTCAATCCAACCGATTCCCCATAAACACCTTTCTCCCTCTCTTTTGCCCCACTGACACTTCATGAAATACTTAGCTGCTTCAGGGAATTGGGGGAAGAGGAGGAGGAGGAGGAGGAAGAAGAGGAGGAGAAAAACCCTGATGTGAATGTAACTCCTTCAGAGTTGGTATTCAGTAACACAAATCAATTCATGACATGTTTAAATTTAAATGCTAACCACACACTCCGAGAGTTACTTTAAAGGTTAGTTTTTAATCAATAGAAGTTGCTGACTCGGGAGTTTTGAGCTGCGCACTGCAGCTCTTTGTGCCTTTGTCGAAGCCTGAAGGCTTTCAAACTTTTTCTTTCTTTTTTTTTTTAAAGATGATTTTTAGCGGAGATTTGCAGACAGAGTGCTATTGTGTTCTTGGCAAGCTACATGTCAATAAAGGCGCAGAGTCGCCCTGCACTGGAGGTGTCAATGTGACACCTGGCAGGCACCAATCACACCTGAGACACCAGGGGAACAACTTTAACTCTTTGTGGATCAAACCAGATGGCAGGACTGCTTGGCCACAACCCAGTTATTACAACCCAATTACATACAGGCTTCTGGAAATGTCACAGTGTCATATATGCTCATGTGCTTTTATTAGATTCAACCTATATATCTTTAACAACCTCTCTCAAGCTAATAGCAACAAATTAACTGGTAATTAATCAAAGTAGTATTTCTGCAGTGTTCTGTTATTCTTTGGGGAGTTTTCCCCCCCCTCACTTTCCTTTTGGACCAAAAGTTTACATGCGCATTTCAAAGGCAAACGATCCTTTTGATGAACTTTCATTGTTAGAGAAGCAAAGTTAACGGGCGGTTGTTTGTGGTGTGCCAAGAGAATCTACATTTATATTCCATGTAATTTCCAACTGTTTGGGTATATTATACAGCTGCGGTCAAAGTTATTTTTTTAAATGCCCCTATATTACTTTTAATCTGTTTTTATTGGCTATCTCAGGAACTTCCCAGATTTATACCTGCTCTTAGAATCCTTTTGTATCGGATACTCCCAGGATGCCTGAGCTGGCATGTAGACGTATTGTCTGCCTGCACCCGGATCTCTTGCAATTCTGTGCAGTCCATAAAATGGATTTCACCGCCCTTTCCCAAATGTTCAAGGTGAAACATCAAAAAGAATTCTGCAGCCCAGTACAAGATCTTAGCTTTCCTTTCTCCAGTCAAATGAAGAAGTAATCTCATCATGTTCAAAAGTGCTGACTAAGGATTTAATAAAGTGCCTGCAGATGTGTGTCATCTCTAAGGTATTCAACTCATGTAATGCAAAACAGTTCTTCACTGAATGCACTTATAAAATTCCATTTAACCATTGCTGAGCTCTGTTTTAATGTCCTCTAAGGAGTATTAGCATACTCCCCCCTTAATTTACAGCACAATGAAAGTTGAGACCCTATACAGTACTGCCAGTATCCTAAAATCGTCACAGTTGTAAGATTTTATGAACCATAAACAATATCTTTTGGACTGAATCCTAAGCAGAAAGCCTGAAATGGCAATGCCATTACTTGGAGAATGTCAGCTTATATCCAGTGCTGATGGGAAAGGAAACTTTTATAAAGAAAAGAAAAAACATTCAAATAAAGTTTAAGAATCATCACAACTTAAACTTAATGAAAATAGGTATTTTTCTTGCAGGTATTGGCTGTGCAATCAGTATAGAAAATATTTCAAAAGATAATTAAAATCTTATTTAATATCACCACCTTTTGCTGTTTGGCTAAAAATCCAACCAAGCTCTGGCAATATATATATATCAGTACATTTTTAAAAGGTGCTGTTAGGGGAAAAAATTGTAGGCAGAGGAATTTTTTTGGGTTGTTTTTCCAAACACAATTATTTAAAACATGTAACAGCAAAAATAAATATTGTGGAAGTATGAAATCCAGAACTGGGTGTGACAAGTTGATTTCCTTCTCAAAGCAAAATGAGTTATTTAAGGACATGGATTTTATTACTTTTTAAATACCATGTTTCTCATATAATAAGGCCGGGTCTTTTTTTTTTTTGAGCCCTGAAAAAATGGCTAGGCTGTCTTTTCGGGGGTGACTTAATTCCCCCCCCTTGCATCTTTGGATGGGCGGGTGGCGACAGCTTGGATGTTGACCTCGGTGTTGGTAGGGCACTTCATATCGGGGTCAACGCAGGCAGCACCATATCCGGGTGTGCAACAAAAGTACTTCCTAACGGCAAGTCCCCCCACCATTCCCCCCCATTTCGCATGTTTTAATATAGGCCTTAATTTGGGGGGAGGGGCTTAATTTCATTTCATGCCTATAAAACATGCTGGGACTTCCTATTGGGGGAGGCCGTATTGTTGGCGAAACAGGGTAGTTATAAAGAGACCTCTGGCAGTTTATTACACATATATTGCATTCTCTCTCCAAAATATTTTAGTGGTGTACTGGTTTTTCACCCTCTCACATATTTTACTCCATCAAACAATGCTGAAAAGCAGATTAGACTGAAAAATGGATGTTAACTATAGTTCACAGTCACAAAGATTTATACATGAACCCAAGTTTCTCCAGGCATTTCGTCCATTGCGCTGCAATATCAGAGTATTGATGTAGGCAGTCTGATTTAAGCTAAGTTGAAATGGATACATTTATGATGCTGAAATTGAAAGACATTCAATTAATAAAAGAAATCACAGTACAGTTCTGTGACTTTTGTTCTGGAAATCTTTCAACGATTGGA
The DNA here is from genome assembly GCF_049901735.1 of Notechis scutatus. Classification (NCBI taxonomy): domain Eukaryota; kingdom Metazoa; phylum Chordata; class Lepidosauria; order Squamata; family Elapidae; genus Notechis; species Notechis scutatus. Next base: position 68,385,506 of record NC_142011.1, on the reverse strand, counting down.
ATGCCCTAGTATCCACATGAATGGTGATTCTTTGGGGCTAAACAGATTTCAGAATTCAATAAATTGGTCCGCTAAGTGTAAACACATCTCTTCTTTAAATGCAACAACTACAACTGGCTTCAGTGACTCATACCCTGATTGCTAGTTGGCTGGACTACAGCAAAGTGTTATTCATGGGACTGCTTTTGGAGACAAGTTGGAAGCTGCAGCTATTACTAAAGAGACCAGTCACAAGTCCTTATGTGTAGAATTACACCTATATTAAATTTACTGCATAGATTCCAGGAAATGTCGTTCAGAAATGCATTTGCCTTCTGGACTGGTCACCCAGGGAGGGCTCCCTATAACAGACCCATTTGTGAGGGTCCCAAAATATGGATGAGATACCAGGGCTTCTCTGTAAGAGTCCCGGTCTTATGGAATGCCCTCCTCCCTAAAGTACATTCTGTATATTCTCCACCTTGCTGTAATTCCAAACATTAAATATATCCTATTTCAAATGAGCTTTCAAGAACTGATTTCGACTGATTTTAATACTAATTCTGAATCTAACCATTTGTTATTATGCTTTCCCCACTTTGACTTGATGTTGCATGTTGTTAGAACCCTATGGGGTGGGTTATTGATATCATAAATAAACAAAGAAATAAAATTATTGTGCATTTTTTTAGTGCAATTGATTCAGAAACTTTATGATGACAATGCTTCTGAAGTATATTGTTTTTATATCTATCTCTCATTAATATTATCCTTATATTGCTGTAGTAAGCTAAACTTGAGACATGCTAGTTAGTCAAAGGCCATTGGGTGAATTCATATCTGAGGTGACATTTTAATTTGTGATTTTTTGGGGGCACAGATGTTAAACTTGAATGGATACCATGTTCCAGAAGAGAGTCAAAAGGAATTCAGATGCAACAAATCAGGAAAGGTTGCTAAGAATGGAAACCAGTTAGGTAGGTTGTCACATATTTGTTTTTTATATTTGTTTTTTCTCCATAAATTTTCCTTTGACATTATATACCTACCGTCTCTGTCCTATTGTTTCTTTTATTTTTCTTATATGTATCCATGTATTCATAACTATGTTTATACTTATACCTATTATCTTGTAAGCAATTGACAAATCAAATAAATTATACATACATACATATATACATACATACATACATACATAGTATTCACTTTGTTCGGAGTATTTTCCCATCGTTACAGTTGTGCTTTTGTTAGGAGAGCTTGCAGAATCTCATCTGCCATCATCAGGCCTGATGATGGCAGATGAGATTCTGCCAAACGTTGCTAAAACTTTAAAAGCACAACCACAATGACGTGGGAAAATACCCGAACAAAGCTGAATACCATACATACATACATACATATAAATATAAATATAAATATAAACATAAATATAAATATATAATTTATTAATTGGCCATCTCAGGCACAGGGGGACTTGATACAGCTTACTTAATAGGGTTAAAGTAACAATTAAAAATAAACAAAAAAGAATCACTAAGAGTATGTGGATGCAATCAATCATGAAGAAGGATGAAAACACAAGCATACCTTGCCCACCAAACTATAACAGGAGAGCAGACTGCCCCATCCTATTGCAGGATGACGCATGCATGGTTTAAGATTACTTTATTGTATTATTTTGTTTTAAGTTCTTGTAAGAAAAAACGATAAACAGGTTGTCTAAAAATAAGAATGATATAATGCTTTAATTAAAATGATATAAAAACATAAAGAAACAAAATAGCCAGTTTATCAAATAATTTGCTTATAATAATTGAGTAATTCATTAGCATGTGTAAATGTTGCAAGTCTCTCTTGTAAAAGTTCACATTTCAGAGTTTCAATCTTGTTTTTTTAACTCCCCCCCCCCCTTTAAATTCTTATTTGAAAATTTTGACTTTGTGGATGAAAAGTCTTTAACTGAAAGACCATAGAGCTCCAATAAATGACTCTTTAAAAAAGAGAGCGTCTCAAGCAATTACATACAACTACACACACAGATACATCTTTGAACTGTACATGCTAAACATCTTTTTAATCACAGGATCGGGTTCTGCTTTATTGTAATTTTTATTGAGGTATTTGTAATGAGCTGCTGATACTTCTTAAAACATTATCATGTCAGAATTCAATGCAGGGTGTGTTTTTTTGGCAGATAAAGATCTCAAGATAATTCTTGCTGTAGCAAGCTGTATTTGTAGCCTGTACACTTTGTGTTCTGTTGACAGCAAAGCACACTAACCCCAAACACAGTTTTATTATGTATGCTATATTGTATTTTGTATTGTACATTTTATTTTCTTCTACATAATCTGAACCTTGGATGCATAATGGAGTTAAATAAAATGCTGAATAGCTAACAAAGATTTAAAAAGTAGAACAATTAAAACAAAATTCCAGCGGTATTACTGGGTTTTGTCCCAATACTTCCATTGGGATTGCATGGTGACATTATATAGCTAACAACTTCTGTCCTAGTAATACACCATTTTCTGTTAAGATGCATGGGGAAAAATTATAAAAAATATATTATAAAGAAAGGAGGATTTTATCAAACTGGGTAAAATAGGCTTTAAACACTCTGATCTGAACTGGCAAGGACTAAGAAGAAAAACTTGAAATTATGAAAAACAAGGTATAAAAATGTTAGAAAAAATGAGGAAAAGGCAGCTTACAGGTTTGAAAACTTGTAAACATTGTTCATGCTTTTAATAATTCTATTTAAAAATATACACTGGACTTGAAAAGGACATAAAACTGAGCAATTATAATAAAGAAAAACTATGGTGTTTCTCAGAAAATAAGACCAAGTCTTATTTTGTTTTACACTTGCAAATAAGTACTTGGGCTTATTCTCGAGGCGGTCTTACTTTTTTTTGAGGTGCAGCAGGCCAGACTCGGTGAGCTGGATGTGCCATGGACGCACCATCACCTCCATTCTGAACCTTCGGTGTTCAGAATGGAGGCTTTTTAAACAGGAGGAAAATGGAGAGCGGGATTTTCTTGCCTGACCATCTTTCCTTCAGTCTGTGATGAGCTTGAGGAATGGATGACAGGCAGAAACATCCCCTTCCCCATTTTCCTCCCGCTCGCCAGAAAGCCTTCCGCAAGCCTCTCCAAAAGGGAAACAGCAAAGCAGCTGGCCGCAGAGCTACCAACTTCGGGGAAGTTGCCCAACAAGCAGAAGTGCTGCACCCAGAAAGAGAAGGGCAAAAGCAGTATTTGCAGTACCCCAAGGGGCCAGCGGGTTACAGCTGCAGCTGGACAGTTGCCCCCTCCACACTCGCGCTGCCACTCGCGCTGCCCAAGTCCATTCCCCCCGGGGTTATTTTTGAGTAGGGGTAATATTAGGCCTACCCTCTAAAATTAGGGTTCGGCTTATTATTGGGGTGGGTCGTGTTTTCAGAAAAACACAGTAGAGCTGGTTCTGCATGAAGAAAAACTTATGAGGTGGGATAAAAAAATCCAAGAGAGGAAAAAAGAAGCTGTATATAAAATTTTGTAAAGTTTTCATCTTAGGATATTAGCATTCAGGATCATTAATTGATTCAGAACAACACAATATTTACTTTACTGATTTATTTTACCAATTTAAATTAAATTTGTGGCACTCACATACGGTCACCAATTTGGATGTTTTTCAAGGGGACAATAATGATGGCGAATGAAGCTACCGTTACCTATCACCTCTGATAGCTATATATTATTTTCAGACTCAAGAGAGCATTGTCTTAAGTACAACTTGCTATAGGGCAACTGTGAAAAAAAGCAACTTTATCTTCCTCACATCCTAGTTGCGAGCTTTGTGGGTATATCTGATTGGCCAGCAGCACAGTCAATATTTTCCCCTTTCTTCTCTTCTTGTATAAGTAAAACAAAATATGCCAATGCTGATTATTTGAGATGGAAGCATACAGCTTCTTCCTGTCCTAGGTACCTATAAATAGGATATTTTGTTTTCAATCCAGAAAAAAGAGGGAAAAGAACATCAGCAATAATGGGACAACTAAGCGTATGGAAAGGAATGGCATCGACATATAAACATTTATTCAATGTTACACTAAAACAAGCATGCAAGCAAACAGACAAAAGAACCACTTTAGGTCATAGTACTTTCAATAAATTAGTATTGAACTGTATTCTTCTGTGAATTAAGAAACCTTTTCCAGTTACAGCTAGTTTAGGTTGAACTGTAGAATTTTTTAAAAAGTTTTCTTTTGCTTTTCTTTCTCTTAGACACATAGAAACTCTTTGGTAAAACTTCTTCTCTAGAAATTATTTCTGTGGAATCTAGGCTTCTGAACATTAAGCAGAACTCGCAACCAATCCAGAAAGTTTTCCATGTACAAAATATAGTTCAAAATAGTGAATTCCTTATTCCTGAAAACAGAAGACTTAGTTCAGAGGGTGGTTTAAACAGTAATATAGCCACAAGTAGCATGAGAGTAATATAATACAAAAAAATCAGTGAAAAAAACCTTCAAATGTAATCCAAGCAAGCAAAACACATTGCCAGTTTGAGTATGAAACATTATGGATAAGAATACAAGAATGATCAAATTAGATCTATTGAAAAAAATAAGTTTCACTTTCTTCTGCTTCCAAGAGAAAAAAATTGGCGGTGTACTTCATTTTTTAAAGAAGTAGATTAATGTTCTAATTTTGGTAACATTTTTTGAAGGGAAAAACAAATCATCTTTCTGAATAGGGCAATTAAAAGTTTTATTTATTATCCCATTTGTTTCAAATTAACATCCTCAACTTTCAAGGTCACCCACATTCAAAGCCAGACACAAATTTAGACTTTGCTAATGGAGAGGAAGGAAGTATAAAAAGAAAAGGGAAAGTAGTGAAGCAAACAAGAGAAAGAAACAATCCCATTCTCATGTTATTATAAGAGGGTAGCATAGTACATAGATCAGAGGGTTTAAAAAAAGTACAAACCCCCACTGTACACAAAGCACAGGAAAATGTGAAGAAGAAAAAAAGAGAGAAAAACTAAAAGCAGCTTAGGGATGTGTTAACTCTGCCATTCTGTCGGCTTAAAGAGTATTTTATGCTTGATCAACAGCTCCCTTTTATTATGCTTTTCTTTCATTCATTCAAGACATCAAAGCAGTGAACCACCAGTGTACCTGATCTACTCGAAGAACTAGTAAGGGTGTTCTAAAGAAATGGAAAGATTGGAAGCCAGACACCCCTGCAGACAAGCCAGTTCAAAGAGAGTATCTCAACAATGATTACATTTTGTAAATCTTTTTTTCCCAGGAAAGGCAGCTTATTTCCTGCTTTTTCATGAAAAAAAAAAAAAAATAGATTGTACCCATTAAAGTAAGCCTGTGAAATGAAAGTTGCTTGAGAACTGAAGTACAGCAAGAAGATTAAGTGGGGAAAAAAGATTCAGTCTTTTAGACTGAATTCCAAAGTGTTGCATCCTATATTTTACTATTAGGCATAAAATTCCCTTACAGTAATTTAATTCCTTCACCATTCTAAAAACACACATATAAATGGATTGTTTCCTGCTCGAATTATATTAGACATTAGCATTAAAAAAAAGCAGACTAGTATCCTTAATTTAAATTACAGTCTATCCATCACACGTTTTAAATATCTGTATTGGTTTCTCCATTGGAAAGTTTACATGGATTTGATGCATGGTAAATTAACCAGAATTTCCATTAAATTGGAAAGGAGTGCTAGCTTAGTACTGAGTGGTTTTGTGGATCCATTCTCCTGTTTGATGAAAAGCTACATAGGTAGTCTTCTTCTGAATGAAACAAAGAAGATCCACAAAAATAGAGGACAACTATTAAATATGTATTTTGATCAACCACTCATAATGTACAGAGGGAAAAGGAAGATATAAAACTAACACTCTTTGAAATGTCAGTACCTGCTATAAGCCTGCATTTATGAATCTTGGACTTGAAAAGAATCCTAGGCAAAAATGCTCATTTAAAATATTGTAATCAAAAATTGATAAAATGCAGCATACTAGTGATAAATAACACATAGCACTTCATTCTAAAATTTTGGTTTCATTTTAAGTTGTAGTTTGTATTGACATCTATATATTTACACAGGAACGAAGGGGGAAAAATCCCTACCTGTGTGCTTTTCTGAACATGAACTCTTTTTTTCTTTATCCGGTTAACACCATTTTTGCAACAGGACTGTATTTTGAGTAAAAGAGTTTTCTGCTGAATCCAGAAATACTTTGTATCCCAGTTCCACTGGAACATATTCATAAGTTAAGATATGAATTGCATACAATTCTCCCTGGGAGCCCACAGCTATTCTTCATTTACATGTGATTCCCCCCAAACGCCTCTTGTGCTAGCTTGCACTGTTTCCAGGGCTCACAAAAGGAATGCTCTGCAGTTAGAGCCTACAGTCCTTTCTCAGCCATCTGAGACCCAAAGGCACAAGTTTGAAGCTGGAGCATTCAGTTTTCTCATAACTGAAGAAGAGAGAAAAGGAGACTGTAGGCTAGACCATGTTCTCCCTCTCTTTTTATACAGGGCATTACATTTAATGCATTGTTGTTTTAATGGAACATAACCAATCTAACTGCCAGCATATATTTTTTTATCCTTTTTGTACATTTGACTTTCCACTTTTTTTGCAAATTCCTTAATAGAACCATTCTCAAGACTGTACTTGTAGTTTTATTCAAGGTGAATCATAGTCAGGTTCCAGAAACAAATAAATAATAAGAAAAAAAAATCAAGGAAACAGTCGGTCCACTAAAGACAGAAGATGGCAAGGAAGTAATAGGCAACAGAGAGAAAGCAGAACTGCTTAATTCATTCTTTGCATTGGTCTTCACACAAAAAGAAACTATAGCTCAACCTACCAAAAACATAACTTGTAAAAGACAGACCAGAAATAAAAGTTAAAATAAGCAAAAATATAGTAAGCGAACACCTGTCTGATCTTGATGAACACAAATCACTGGGGCCTGATGGATTATATCCCAGAGTTTTAAAGGAGCTGACAGAGGTCATCTCAGAACCACTGCACCATATCTTTCAAAAATCCTGGAGCACCGGGGAACTACCAGAGGACTGGAAAAGAGCTGATGTGGTTCCCATCTTCAAAAAAGGAAGAAAAAAAAAACAGACCCAGGAAACTATAGCCTAAAATCAATACCCAGGAAGATACAGCTAACATCAATACCCAGGAAGATACTGGAAAAGATAATAAAAAAACAGATCTTCCAACATCTAGAAACAAGTAAAGTAATAACTAGCAGTCAGCATGGTTTGTTAAAAACAGATCATGCCAAACCAATCTTATTTCATTCTTCAACATAGTGACTAAATTAATAGACCAGTGAAATACTGTGGACATAATATATTTAAATTTCAGCAAGGCATTCGACAAAGTAGACCACAACCTACTTCTTGGTAAGCTAGAAAAAAGTGGAATAGATAGATGGACTCACAACTGGCTGACAAACTGTACTCAATGAGTAGTCCTTAATGGGTCTAAGTCTACATGGAGGGAAGTAAGCAGTGGGGTGCCACAAGATTCTGTCTTAGGCCCAGTACTCTTCAATATCTTCATTAAGGACTTAGATGAGGGAATAGAAGGGGAACTTACCAAATTTGCAGATGATACTAAGCTGGCAGGAATAGCTAATACCCAAGAAGATAGGCTCAAGATCCAGATGGATCTTGACAGACTAGAACACTGGACCATATCTAACAAAATGAAATTCAATGTAGAGAAAAGTAAAGTTCTACACTTAAGCAAGAAAAACCAAAAGTACCCATATAGACTGGGTGAAACCTGGCTCAATAGCAGTAACTGTGAGAGGGATCTTGGAGTCTTAGTGGACAACCAGATAAATATGAGCCAGCAGTGTGCAGCAGCAGTCAAAAAAGTTAATGCAATCCTAAGTTGCATTAACAGAGGGATACAATTGAGATCAAGTGAGGTACTAATACCACTCTATAAAGCCTTAGTAAGACCACACATAGAGTACTGTATCCAGTTTTGGTCACCTAATTACAAAAAAGATGTTGAGACTCTAGAAAAAGTACAGTGAAGAGCAACCAGAATGATTAGGGGACTGGAGACTAAAACATATGAAGAATGGTTACAGGAACTGGGCATGGCTAGTCTAGTGAAGAGAAGGCCCAGGGGAGACATGATAGCGATCTTCCAATATTTGAGGAGCTGCCACAGAGAGGAAGGAGTCAATCTATTTTCTAAAGCACCTGTAGGCCAACAAGGAATAATAGATGGAAACTGAACAAGGGGAGATTTAACCTGGAAATAAGGAGAAACTTTCTGACAGTGAGAACAATCAACCAATGGAACAGCTTGCCCTCGGAAGTTGTGGGAGCATCATCACTTGAGACTTTCAAGAAGAGATTGGACTGCCATTTGTCAGAAATGGTGTAGGTCTCCCGCTTGGGCGGGGGGTTGGATTAGATGATCTATAAGGTCCCTTCCAACTCTGATTATCTGTTATCTGTTAAATTGAAACAGATATCTTAATATATATAAGCACAAGCACGAAGCAGAAAGCACCAGCCTGAAGATGGCGAGTGGGACCTCATTGAAATGTCACCAAGATACTCTTAATCTTACATGGGAAAAGACCTGAACACGCCAAGACTCAAGACCTGCATATATATATATATATATATATATATATATATATATATATATATATATATATAATATATATATATATTCTGTACCACCAATATATATATATATATATATATATATATATATATATATATATATATATATATGTGTGTGTGTGTGTGTGTGTGTGTGTGTGTGTGTGTGTGTGTGTGTGTGTGTGTGTGTTTTCTTAAGTTTTCGTGGGTATCTATATGCATGGTATTCAGTTTGTTCGGGTACTTTCCCACAACATTGTAGTTGTGCTTTTAAAGTTGTAGCGACATTGAGATATATATATATCAATCTCAACCAACAAATGCTCTCTCCTACACATTCGTAAAAAAAATCAGTACACCAAATACAAACTAGGCGAATATGATCTCATTGATAACACTCACTCTGTCAAGGACCTGGGAGTACTCATATTTAATGACCTAAGTGCAAGAGCTCACTGTAACAACATTGCCAAAAAGGCATTAAGAGTTGTAAATCTAATTTTACAAAACTTCTCCTCTGGAAATGTTGAATTGCTAACTAGGGCATACAAAACCTTTGCTAGACCAATACTCGAATACAGCTCATCTGTGTGGAATCCACACTGTATATCAGACATTAATACAATTGAGAGAGTCCAGAAGTATTTCACGAGAAGAGTACTACACTCCTCTGCTCGCAACAGCCTATATCACCAGACTTGAAATTTTAGGCTTGGACAATCTTGAACTATGCCACCTATGGTTGGACTTAAGTGTAGTATACAAAATTATCTGCTATAATGTCCTACCAGTCAATGACTACTTCAGCTTCAATCGCAACAATACAAGAGCACTCAACAGATACAAACTCAATGTTAACCGCTCCAAACTTGATTGCAGAAAGTACGACTTCAGCAACAGAGTGGTCAATGCCTGGAATGCATTACCTGACTCTGTAGTTACATCCTCAAACCCCCACTCCTTTAACCTCAAACTATCCACTATTGACCTCACCCCATTCCTAAGAGGTCTGTAAGGGGCATGCATAAGTGCACCATTGTGCCTCCCGTCCCTCTCCTATTGTCCCCATTTAATTGTACCTATTTTCTGTATCCTTACTCATGTTTATACTTATACCTATTATTTTGTAAGTGATTGATAAATCAAATAAATAAATAAATAAATATTGGGAATAACAGATATAATAATGTATTCTATTGTTCTTTTCTAAATGACTGCTAAATATAATTAAATACTTTCAAATATATTGTCTCCAGATGGGTTTTTTTTTTGGTTAGTTCCTTCTCTCCACCTGATTTGTCACCCACTTGTTGGACTTGGGCAGAGTTGAATATATTAGCCAAGAAACAGAAAGCAATTCTCAAAGTATGCATCGCTGCAGAAAGCTAGCATTTTGTTACAATCAGCAGTTTTGAAAGTGGCAGAATAAGAGTATCACCTTCAAAGAAGGAAGGGGATGGCATTATTCCCATGACAATATTGATGCAAAGCAATGTACATTTAATTGGAAGTGATAGTAAATATATCTCTTCAAGTTAAAGTAAATAAATACTGCCATATACTTGGGCCTGTGTCCCTTAGACTGAAAGATTTCCTACAATGCCCCTGCTAAATATTATCTGGTGAGGATGGTAGGATTACGGAAAAGCAGAAACAGAAACTAACCAGATGCAACTACAAGTTCCATTGGACATTTCATGTTTAGAGTACAGCTAAGGAATATTTTAGATGTCAGCCACAAAGCCATTTTTGTGGCCCTGAACTGCATGGACAAAAACAATGTTACACTGAAGCCAAGACAGTGTGAAAGAGTTGTCTACTCCTGCTACAAAAGTGTGAACATATTTGGGAATATCTGGAGGTTAAGACTATGCAAATCCTTCAAAATACATTCTAAAAAATACTGCAAACCACATAAAAACCTCTTGAATCATTAAAGCAACTGCATCTTTTTTATAGGTTTCAATATGCAGCAATATGTATGTAACAAACTTGTGCATGCTATATAAATGGCTTCACAATTCTCTTTTCCTATTACCATTGTCACTTCATGAACAAGTGATTTCAAGTGAATCTCTTTTAATGAATAGATTTTGCAAAGATACAGTATTCAGGCCTCACAGTTGTTTTACAAAATGAAAAGAGTATGTTGTACTAAAAGAGCGTGAGAACAAAGATGATGTGACAGCCTTAAGGGGAACAAAATAGGTTTGTTTGATAAAATGTTTTCTTTATAAACAAGCAACACTAGACGAAAAATCAATGGAAAAATAATGTCACAGTCCCAAATTGTGAAACATTCTTCATGCAACGTATTTCCAAAATCTTCTTTTAAATTAACAATCCTAAATGGTTCTATGAATAAATTCACACACCAATAAGGAATTCAAATCACAATAGTTGGATTTATGGATATTCTATATTGTCCACTTGTTTTATCTCGTTTTTATCTTTTTTGCTTTAACATCTTGATTTATGAAAATGTGGAATATAAAAAAATAACCAAGAGAGTTCAGCAAATAGTGTTACACTGCTAAATACATGAATGACACCGTTTTAACACTTCTTGCATTTGTAATCCTGCCAAGTCTTGCTTGCCCCCAATAGCTATGTACTCCCAGAAAGTCTTTGAAATATGTCAACGCAGCAAAAGTTATCATGAAAGCCAAGTATCAGCTGGAAGAAAAATAACACCACAAAAGTGTTAATGCAGTTGCCATCCATGTACAATTATGGCAATCTGGATTGTCATGGCTGATACTTCTAAAATGAATTTAAACAAACAATGATAACATAAAAATCAAATCTCATAATTATATAAAAATACTTTTTATGACTCAGGGCTATTTTGAATGTACAAGGAACTTGGAAAAAAGTGCTCCATTTATTGTTCTTATATAACAAAACCATATGTGCAGTGGTACTTGAAAGTTTGTGAACCAGAGGTGGTATTCAGCAGGTTCTGATCAGTTCTGCAGAACTGGTAGCGGAAATTTTGAGTAGTTCGGAGAACCAGCAAATACCACCTCTGACTGGAGATTTTACAGAATCCTTCCCCTGCCACACCTACCAAGTCATGCCCACAGAACCGGTAGTAAATTTTTTTGAATCCCACCACTGCTGTGAACCCATTTGAAGTTTCAATATTTCTGCATAAATATGACCGATCATTTTCTTTAATAAATAAATGAACAAGTCTAACTTTTTGACTTATTTGAGTTTCTTCATTTAATTTTAAAATGTGTTGGAAAACAATTATATTTTTAGGTCATAGTTATGCAGAAACCTGAAAATTTAAAGAAGTTCACAAATGTGTAACTACCATTGTATTTTGTGAAGGCTTTTTGATAGGTGATATTTGTGACCTCTGGGGTTTTGTGGTTGTTGTATAATAAATGCTTCTGATGCTTTTTATAAATAATGAGCACATGAGAATGTTTCCATTTTCAGTTTGGGATTAAGTTAAATACGATTTATCATATTTCTTACTTTGAACAAAAACCTTTACATCATGTTTAGATTATTTTTGTAAATAACTGAAAGATGGGAGTGGGAGGTTCCCTTTACGCATAAACTTACCTTTTGCTTTATTTACAATATAATTCTGTTTGAGCATAAAATTAACTTGTAGTTTATTTCACTGCTTCTAACTGGATGAAGACCGTGTGATTAGTCCAAACATTTATGATTTCTGGGTCCAACATTCCCAACCTATTTAATTTTGTCTAGACAGCAGTAATATGAAAAGTTTTCAGTTATCTATATTTATATTTATGTATACATGTCTTACACTAAAATGCAGTGAGTTTTTGACCTGAATAGAAAATCAACCCACTGTCTCTTGTTTCAAATGGGTATTCTAGCTGGAATTTCTTTGGAAAAGATGAAAAGAGTTTTGTTCTAGAGTAGAATGAAAATTATTTTAATTTATAATTGACTTAGCATTGTAATACAAGTTGTTAATAACTATCAACTGTCCTAAAACACAATATATTTATTTACATTACACTATATCTTCAACATTTTATTAAAAATCAGATTCTAATTATGTGCTTTGTTCTAATTTGTTCTAATATGTAGCATATTAATCAAGAGTCTAATAATTTTATGACTGAGATCTATTCTTATAAATATGTGGATCTTTGAAAATCAACAAATGGAATATTAATTCAGCATTTATTGTACTTTACAGTATTGAAATAAAATGCTGTATTTTATAGTTTTGTAACTGAAATTTGAAATATGAGATTTTGTGATCCTCCAGCTCACTACACACACCAGCTGTTATGAAGTGACCTAAACCTGATCGAGTGGGACTTATCACAGTCCCATTAATTGGTCACCTCCACATATTTCAGTTTTATTTAATAATTAAGACTTGAGCACAAGAAAGTGATTTCAAGTTAGAAGGCACAGAGTACTAATCAAAGAAATTAATTAATTTGAGCCCCATTAAGATTATGCAATGTAAGTACTTAACTGTATAGTTAAATGGAATTTAGACACACACAATTTCTTTTGGATTCTGCTGTCTTTATCTCTTGCAATCAAGTGGCATACTATTCTTCCAAATTTACTTTTGGCCCTAGACAATTGCCTGAGTAATGCGACTCCTTATTTAGTGAAGATAAATGCTTTGGAATAGTTCAAAAATAATAAATATGGCTGCCACAAAAGTTTTTTCACAAGATTAGTTGTTAGGCTATAACTACACTTGTGGTTTCTACTTGCCAGGAAAATGGGTTTTTGACTTCTGTCCTTATGATGAAACATGAAAAGTTACACAGTTTGCTTTGCAATTTATTCTGAAGCAGACTAAAAGAGCTGATTTCTTTATCCTTCTAAAAAGAATTCATTGTAAGAATGAACTTTATGCACAGAACTTAACAGTATGAATTAACAGCAGAATCTCAATTGTATAGCATTTTTCATTTCATAATACATAGTTCTAGGGCGTCATGTTTGATCGGGTTTATTTTCTTTACATCCAAGGCTAATCACACGAATGGGCTGTCTCAGACAAGGAAATGTAACTTAATGATACCATTTAACAACCATCAAAAAAGGGCAGGGCTTCTCAAATTATGCCAAAGCAAGCCACTATGATGTAATTGGGACTTTCCAGTACCGTAATAGGTATGTCGTATGCCCTCTTAACTGTTGCAATTAATAATGCAGGAGGAGCTTATAAACAAAAGTAAAGCACTCTTTGTTGTGTAGACAAAACAAAAGATGTGGAATAAGAAAAAGGAAGATGAAGGGAAAAAACAATACTTTCTTATTTTTTTTTTAAAGTGGACATGTTCTTGGTTTCCATTCTGCTGTTGTAACAATTATTGTACTAGCTTCTCTGACAGAGTCAATAAATCGATTGGGATCTAATGCAACTGCAAGGGAGGTTAATCCAATACGCCATCATCTGCTGTGAAGGTTGTTGGGGGAGGTGAAAGCAGAGAGCAGGAAATCAGTAAGGAAAAATCAACGTGAAAGAATACCTAAGAGCATTTTAGAATCTGCTCTACATGGAAACAATGCCTGCAAAGGGACAGGTTTGAGGAAAGTTGCTTCTGTACCGGAGAAATGTATAAACATTTTTTTACTTTCTGCAGATTTCTAAGATCTGCATAATTTCTAAGATTCAACCTTTACTAGATTAATTCTTCATATCATTGGGCATCACAGTATATTCCATCCCTGTCTCTAATCCTCCATCAGCCAATAAGAAATATAGTATTCTACATGTAGAAAAACACATTTCTGACTATTTGATTACTACCTGATTTTCCTATGTTGCTGTGGTTGTGAGATGGGACTATGTGGAAGGAAGGGGCAGGAGATTAAAGTTGTCAAGGCATTATTTTATTTATTGTGAAATCTACATTAATACATTCCTGCCATTAAATGCAAACCCAAGGGTAAATTAAATAATTCAGCTGTGAATAGGGAACCAAGTGCTTCTTAATTAAATCAAATGCTTAACTATTTGCAATTGTTTTGCATAAAAAGTTGAGTGCAATAATGCAGAATTTTCTTGTTAAGTATCTGTTTATTTAAAGGAAATTTGTGTAGTCTGCAGAAAGAATTACTTAGCAAAACAGAAATCTCTTATAGCGCATTTATCGTATTTACTAATTTGCTAACTTTCACAAATCAAATGCATGTTTGGTGCACCAATCTTGAAAAAGAAGCTCATGTCTGTAAAAACTAAACAAATTAACGGCAGCTCATAAGCAGGGGTGGGATTCAGTTTTTTTTAACAACTGGTTTTGTGGGCATGGCTTGGTTGGTGGGTGTGACTTGGTAGTCATGTGACTGGGTGGGCGTGGCCAACTCAACATCACTCATGTCAAGGGGCGCTTCTACTCGCCTGGCCTCTCATGACAGTGGGGATGCTGCAACGGTCATAAGTGTGAAAAATGGTCATAAGTCACTTTTTTCAGTGCCATTGTAACTTTGAATGGTCACTAAATAAACTGTTGTAAGTCAAGGATTACCTGTACAAAAATACAAAAAGCTTATTTGCTTGCAAAAAGCTGCCCTAAATACTAATCATGAGATAAAAAATACCTGCAAGCCAGAGTTACAAATCAGGCAGGGTGCCAGAGCACCTTGAGGAATGAAAATAGTTAAAATGCAGTGATAATTATCAAGCAGCCAACTTTTGTTCATAAAGTAAAACCCTTTAGCAGAGAGATCATCTAAACTCTCCAGAAAAAGCACACCCAGGAAAAGCAATCCTTAGATCCATTTGCACCACTTAAAGATACCAGCTGGTCTCACTCATCTCACAAGATATCCTAAGGATTTATCCAGATTTAAGGAAAAGTCACATGCCCCCCAGAAAGGCAGTAAAATAAATCAGTGCCAAGCTTGCATCCTACCTCTTGGAAGTATACCCCAAAAGGACAGTGCCAGATAGTACTACAGTAGTGAAGGAAGACCCCCTCCCCAGATAGAAAAAGAAATCACGAGGCAGGAAAAAATTCAAACACAATACAAATAATTAAATCACAATAGTAGCTGTTGCTT
This sequence comes from Notechis scutatus, assembly GCF_049901735.1. NCBI lineage: Eukaryota > Metazoa > Chordata > Lepidosauria > Squamata > Elapidae > Notechis > Notechis scutatus. The sequence goes on along the minus strand of NC_142011.1, from coordinate 68,369,817 downwards.
GTTGAAGCTGAACAGGGAAAATTATCCCTTCAATTAACACGGGATTAAACGTCACCAAGCACAGAATTAACCTTCACCAAAAACCAGTTTTAGACCAAAACTCAGAAAGGGTATGTAAACTCATGTTTGAATGTCAATCTTTCTAGCTTGCCAAGAAGCCTTGCTGAATGTCACCCATCTTGGCTCACTAAAAGCTTTGCTTCATTATTCAATTATTTCTTCAAAGTACTGATTGTCCAGGGAAGCTTTTCCTCCTACAGCAGTGTAAAAATCTTAAAACAACCCTTTCCCTTTAAGAAAGTCAAGCCTCAGAAGCTCCAGAAACAGGAAGTCTAGGCATATGCCAAGAATGTAATAAGAAAAAAACAAAAGGAGATTGCTTCTAACTACCAGTTCTCTGAACTGCTTAGAAAGTTAACAAGGGCTTCTATAGAACCGGACAAAAATGGTAGAATCCCACCCCTGCTTATAAGTAAGTTATCGACTTTTTAAATTAATAGATTAAAAATATGAGATTGATTTTAGACAGCTATACTGTATATATGTGTTACAAACAAGATGAAATTGGAAGTGCTCACCAATTGATGCTTCAGTGAGGGAAATTCCCAGCCAAGGTTATAGGAGGAGGTTGAAATTTACTTGATATGTCAATGAAGATTCAATCATCCAGACCAAAAGTATCAAAAAGGTGGCAATTGGAACAAAATGTGTTAATTTGAGACATTTTGTTGCTCATTGAAGCAACTTCATCAGTCAAAAAAAGAAAAGAAAAGAAATAGATAGGCAGAGAGTCAGAGAATCTTTGGAATATGCCAACTTTTGCCATACCAACTTCAGGATATTCTTCAGAACTGTATTGCAATATGTCAATGAAGACTCAATTTAGGTACAGTTGCCACGATTTAACTTTTTAGATACTTTTGCGTGGATGATTGAATCTTCACTGGCACATTGCAATACAGTTTGAGGAGAAAGCCCTGAAGTTGGTACATTCCAACGACTCTCTGACTTTCTGCCTATCTATTTTTTTTTATTTTGACTCATGAAGTTGCTTGGATGAGCAACAGAATGTCTCAGATTAACAAATTTTGGTCCAGTTGCCATGATTTAATCTTTTATAGACTTCCTTGATTCTCTATCAATAGTGTGGTTCACAGCTACTTTGAAATAAGGCCAATAATGGTTATTTTCTAGCTCCTCTTCTTCCTAAGTACAGTCTGTTTATCTGAAGCTTTTTCTTCTAGACCAGTGTTTCTTGACCTCAGCAACAGCAACTTTAACATGTCTGGGCTTCCAACTCCAAGGATCCCACCCATTATCAAGTAGCTGTGAATGAGAAACACTGTTGTAGACTGATCATTAGAGAGTTTTTCTCCTTTATCAAGCAAAGCTTTACTCCCTGTGTTAAAGGGAAAAAAACTCCAGTGTGGGTGTAAAGATTGATTCTATAGGAGTTGAAGACAGATGAATAGAATCAATTTCTGAATAAAGTTTTATTATCAGAATCTTAAAAAATAATGAAGTTGAACAGCAGCAAGTTGGCTGACATGGTTTAAATGCTGGTTTATTACTTTCTCTTTTGCTCTGGCCTTGAAGGATAGAACTGCTTTCCTCCCAAAAGCACCCCTTCATGGGTCCTGCTTATTTTTCTTTTAATTAGTAAAACTGAAGGCAGGGATTATATCCCTCTTTCTCTTTTTAATTTTATTAGCTATGTTCTCTGAAAAATAGAATAAAAGAGGCAATTTCTAACAAGCAGGTCGAGACTACAAGTGTATGTGTAAATGTAATCAAGAAATGGACAATTTGCACAACTGATCTAGCAACAGTTAAATTAACCCCAGTCTATCTGAAATGAAACAAATCAAAATTTGAAAAATACTATACTAAAAAATAAAACTGAATCTTTTAGCTCATCTCCAGAAGTTAAAGATTTTCTGTCAAAGATTTTCTGGAAGGAGCCATATTTCTAAAGATATTCATGACTAGTAACTTCTTCCTACACACAATTTTCTTCAAATTTCAAAGAAGTCATTTCTAAATTAGAAAGTAATATCACACTAAGAAAGCAAGGGAAGGGAACACCCGCAGTTGAAAGGACTTCATATAACTCTTGCTTATTTTCATTTTAGATCTTAAAAAGAGCAGGAAATAGCAATAAGATTGTATGCTCTCCCCATGGGGCCTTAAGAATACTAGCATAATAGCAAGCAAAGCATCTATGCTGTCCCATCTTTAAGCATCACTACTCTAAATGAAAGCTGGCAAGGAAAGTGAAGCAAGTTTTAGCTTTCACTTTACAGAGTGGCATGGATTAGTAGTTCATAGAACTAATAATCTGAAAGTCTGCCATATCCGCCAGAGTTACCATAAAGGAATTACAGCATTATCTAATATCACTTGAGCCCCTAATATTAGATATCAAGGAAAGAGAATGGATTATTTTCAGCAGATGTCTACTGCTACAGGATATAAACAGGATGGTATTTGTACATTTTTACAAATGAACAAATCTTTTGTCAAAAAAGGACTATTATCTTGAAAGAAAATAGAAAAGTTCAATTAAATATTAAAATTTTTAATTCATCCAGCCAAATAACATATTTACATTCTCTACATAGGAAGGCTACAATGTAAACCTTCCCGAAATATTTCAGCAGTTGCACTGGAATATCACTCCCACCAGCCAATAAACATTGATTTTATAGGCAGAGAATTGTAGATGTTGTAGATAAGCACATCTGTAAAGGGCCAAGACTGGGGACGATCATTGTAATCATGTATTGCACCAAGTATGAGCTAAGAAGGAAAATAAACTTAAATGTCCAAATTTTAACAAAATGTCATTTTCAATTGTTTTAACAATTTATAAACATGATTTTGTTTTCAAGAATATTAAACCTGAACATAAATGTCACCTACTATTTTTGTGTTTAAATGCTATGATTTTTTTTTAAAAAAGATAAATTAATCCAAAGAATGAACTGTTATCCAATCGTGCTTATTCTCATGATTACATTTTTGTTGCTCTCTGTAACAAAAAATGTACTTCTAGTGGATTTATAGTGAAACTGTTATGATTAGGACAAAGCAGGTAAAGATTCTTTGATTGCTACTCAAAGAAATAATAAAATAAAATAAAATAAAATAAAAACACTTGAAACTCTGTCGTGGGAATTAACACCATGAAATTATTAACAATATTTACTTGTCCAGAAGCTGAACTGAGTTGACTGAGATGTACTTTTGCATAAATGTACATAGGGTTTATAAACTATAGTATAACTGGCTTCAGAACTGTAGCTTTAAATAGCTTGCTTTAAAACTCCTCCCAATATTAATATAATGCCTTAGACTGAAAAAGAAATAGCATGGTTTCAATGTAAAAGTAAGTGAATTCTCTTCTTGTTACATCCTTTGAATTAGAGGGTCTTCAAGGGAGCTGGAACTATAGAAGTACAGAAACGAAGGCTGCTTTCTGTTACTTACCCAATGGAAATAGGCCTCAAAGAGTTAAAATATTTCCCTGAATTACTGGTGTACTTTCTGTGACCTTGTTCGGTGCAGAGGCTTGAAATCCAACACAGTTTAACCACTTCCATCTATGCAGCTATAAAGAGCCCTTACTGAAGACTGCAAATGGAGAAATCACTTCAAAAGCCAACAGTGCTCTCATTCTGAGTTGTGAAAAGTTTTGACTTCATCACTGAAGGCATCCTCACAGGATTTGTGAATATATGACATTGCCTCTTTCTATATTCTAGCTAATTGCTGCTGTTGGATGGCTACTGATACTCTCATTGCTCAAATTGACTATTCTTATTTATTATGTCAAACTAATTTTTTTAAATTTCATCTATAGTAGGTGACTAACAGTATCTTTGTAAAAATATATTGTACCGATAACAGGCTCAGAAATGCAATGATTGTTTTGTGGAACACACTGAAAGGTACTCAATTAAGCCCAGTTTATATAGTCAAACTGTGGCAATTAACCACATGACATATGATTGCAACGTATTGATTCTTGTTGCCCTTTGGTCAGGTGGGGCAGCCTCTATTTGAGATCTTGTGATATTCCCTAAACTAGGAGAGAGATTATTCAGTATATTATCCAGTAGCTGATGACAAGATCCACAACTTAGTTGTGAGCTATTATACATAAGCAACTATCCACTGGACTGAGCATCTGTTCAGTGTGGGCATCACAACAATGAATATTGAATGATCAATTCAATATTCAACATTGTTGCTCTACAATAAGAGATGACCTGGCTGAGCCCAAGGGTGGGGTCAAATGCATCATTAGTTTGGAGATTCTACACCCCCATAACAGCCCCAAGTCCAATCCCCTTGAAGTCCATTGACTTATGTAAATCTGCTTGAAAAGTTTTTCTCTTCAGAACATCTCCCAATATACAGATGACATGGGAGAACGACATATTAGGGGATATGAAGGAACTACTCCAGCTCATCTATTGAGAAATAAATGTTTCAAGAATGTTAGTTTTCCTATTGGAATTTGCAATAGGAAAAGAATGCTGCAGCCCAATGCTTAATTATTATTTAAAAATTATAATTGCCAAATAAAACCAGCACTACCTTGTTCTTAACTTTGAAAACATTGCACAGAAATTTTTTATTAAAAAAAGCAACTAATTCTTTTCTTTCTTCACAATTATGGCATATTAAGACATCAATCTGGCGACCATAAGGACAAACCTGAAAAGGGATGATCTGAAAGAAAATTATACGTAAAAACAAATGTGACTGTTTACAACTTTGTTTTACAAAGGAAAATTCAAGGGCCAAACCAGAAAGACTAACAAAATGTGTATTTTAATAAAAACATCTAAAATTATACAGTGTATGTAAATTTATTTTTAAAAGTTCATTTCAATGTTTGTATTTTTCACATGAATGTGAAAGATTGTGCATTAATCTTTGTGGTATCATTTACTCAATAAAAGTTAAATGAGTTAATCATGAGGTTAAATTAATATTGGTCAAACTCAGGATGACGTCCAGGGATTTTTAAAAAAAAAAATGTGGTCCATTTGATGCTATAAAACAAGTCTTTGAAAGCAGTTTTTAATCTTATCTTTTCTGAAGGAACTGTGTTCTGTAAGCTACAAAGGATTTTATTCATATTTTAGGGATTTCTTTTTTTCTCCATTTGTAGAACTTAAGTGCCTATCCCAATAATCCCTGTGATTTGGTTTCAATAGCATGCTGAATATTATTAAAAAATATAGCTGAAACACTTTTTGAGAGATGGCAAATAAAGCAAGTTTAACTTTGGCTCCATATTATTAGGTTCTGAATAAGAGTAAAAAAAAATAGGAGCAGTGTTTGTCTTGCAGTTATTGCTTAGAATAAGACCTTAGAATGTGAGGTCATGCAGAAAAGTTTTAACTTTGCCCCTTGCTTTGATTGAATTTAATAGTATCCATTTTATTTATATGTATATACTTCCTGTTGGTTCTTAAAGCAGGTCAAGGGTTGTGGTTATTCTAGAACAGGGGTGTCCAACCTTGGCAATTTTAAGACTTGTGGACTTCAACTCCCAGAGTTCCTCAGCCAGCAAAGCTGGCTGAGGAACTCTGGGAGTTGAAGTCCACAAGTCTTAAAGTTGCCAAGGTTGGACACCCCTGTTCTAGAACAAAATCACTCCAGCCAAATACATACAACCTTTTTACAGCTGAAAGCTGAACTTAGCATTTGAGTGATATGCCAAAGGCTGTGCATTCCAAAACATGTGAGCAAAGAATTTAGTAGGATCAGGGCAACAAACATTTCATGAACAAATTGCTTACGTATTGGACAGACTTGGCCACTTTCAGTTATGCATTTCTTAACTAGACTTATAGTGCAAGGCTAAAGGTATCTGCTCAAAAGTAGCTTCAACAAGAACTACTTTATCAGTCATTATGAACTCACAAAATAAACGGATAATGGAATCAGGATAATCAAGGCATTCCCTGCATCAGCTGCATGGACCAAAGAAAGATTGTTTCAGTCAGTTGAGAAGCATTTGCTTTCTATGAGATTTTTTACTCCCCTCATGAGATAAATATCACGTTGAGCTGCAATGCAGGCTAACAGCATTCCACATTTAATTAGGTATCATTCTTACTGAAGATACTAATCTCATTTAAGCAGAGGCAATTCACAATAAACTTAAATCTTTTACAATTCCTTAGAGTGGTCAAATATTACTCTTGTTACAGGTATATTAGAAAATATCAGATGCCACCCTTCAGGATGGATGTATTTAGAAGAGCTATTGGTGGGTTTGCTTGGTTTTTTTTAAATATTGAACAAGCATAGCAAGGTGGATGGTTGGTTTGAAATTGCATGCTTTTCTCTGCAATGGAGAAATCACGTCTCAAGCACGCAGTATAATATGATTACCAATTCTATTCTGGATCTTTTGCTCTGTGTCATTCAATGTATTCCTGATCGACGCAGCAATTAAAGCCTTTAGCCACTGCCTTGGATATTATCAATCCTGATTGCAAATTGAATGGGCAAACTTACACTCTGATTTTAAACATATGAGAAAAAGTATGTTCCACATATTTGGACTGTTTCCAGAGTATCTATGTCTGACGTTGGCTAAAGTCAAAGCAAATAAAGCAGGATCAGATCTTGTTAATATCTGGACGACCAGTAGAAAATCCAAGGGCTGTTGTTTTTTACAAGGTATCAAAGCTGATTCAAAGCAGATGTTGGGTTTTTTTTTCAGCTTATCAAATGGAAAATATAGTTTTAAATTTGAATGTAAATATAGTTGCTTATTGCCAAAATAGGACTGGGCTTTCTACTTGCAGTTACATGAAATTCATATAAGTCATAGCATTTCTTATAATGTTTGTCTTGTGATGTCAGTGCCTAGAATGAAACATTAAAAAATATTCTGAACTGAAAGTAGCAATTTGACTATCTTTACCGCAGAAGATTGTTGGGGTAAAAAAATGAAGAGGAAATAAATATTTGTGGAAACACCCCCCCCCCCCACTATTGCTGTGATAATTTCTCAAAACAAAAACAAACAACTACCAGAAGTGATGTTTCACTAATATTCAGACTGTGAAGATGAACTGATGGAAAGACACAAATCACTTGCCAAAGCAACACTAAAGAACAACAAAGTTGTTAACAAACAGCATGGCAAACAGAAGTTGAAAGTGTCCCACCTGTGTCTGTTGAGGGATATTTACAAAGCTTGGATCCCGTGGTCCAACACTGACGAATCGGTTTGCAGGGGAGGTGCTGGGTGTTGAATAGGCTGTGAAGGGAAGGGACACATGCGTTCAGGAAGCAGCACTAGATCACAGACAAACAACAACAACACTGATCTCAGAGCCACCCAAACAAATGTTGAACATGAAAATGAAGTCACATTATAAGGATCAAGAATCTGACTTAGGACAACTGGACTTCAAATGATGGAGAAATAAATATGGACATCAGTAGGGAATAGAAGAGTATCTTGCTTTTTAAACATCAACTAACACTGCATATATGGAGTTAAGCATGGAAAGTTAATTCAAATGGCTTTTCTGGTACAAGGCAAGAAGTCTTAGGGACTGCAATATTATGTTTGAGTGACTAGTGCTTTAAATTGGTCTAAGATCAGAACAAATTGTGAATTGCTTCTATTACACAGTGATATGATGAGTGATACACATAATGTAATAAACTGCAAGCATAGTTTATAAATAGGCATGCAGAAAATGACATTTATGCAAACCTATCATCCTTCATACAATGAATTTTGGCTCCATTATTGGCAATTTTTAAAATGTAAAAAGTTACAAATATTCCTGGATCTCTAGTTGCTATAGCACATGACTTGGGGCTATGACTATACCACCTCTATCATCAACTAGTTTATGATCGAATCTGATTCACTGCTATGGGTACAGCAATTCTATATATGGTATATGGAACAAGATTGTTTCGGATTTATAAAACTCTCCTGAGCGTATCAAGGATTCTTTTTTAAACTGTACCCAAATAGACTGACCCAGATTCAGAAGAAGCACTGAATCCTGCACAGGTTGTTGCTTTTTATATATCCCTATAAGTAATGGGGAGATACCTTAGTTTGGAAAAAAAATACCCAAAATATACAAGTGAAATATGAATGCTTTCGATTGTCATCATCCTATTTTATATTCTATTGCTATTACTTCTATATCATTATGCAAATTACTATTATTATAAAAAATTACTATACTATTATTTAATTTCTATTAAATATTCCTTCTATATCTTATTTTATTGTATGACTATTCTATTACAACATTGCCTCTTTACTATTACTATGTGACACCTTACAATATTAATTGTTAGCTCATGAGTTAATTAGGGCCATTGCTGGAATCCTGACATTAACATTATATAGCAAAGTCTTAGTCTTACAAATCCTCTTCTGCTTTCTGCCTTAATTATTTTCTCTGAGATTTCTAATTTTTTTTCCCTTCTCTATTATTGGTCAGTATAGAGTACAGGTAGTCCTCGATTTACAATGGTTTATTTAGTGACCATTCAAAGTTATGACTGCACTGAAAAGTGACATTACTGTTTTTCATACTTACAACCATTGTAATAATGCTTTATGTGTTATTTCAATATTCTAATAACATAATTAATGGTATAAATTAGATAATCTCTGCCCTTTTCAAAGTAATGGTCCATCATAAAACTATTGTGTAACCCAACAAAATAGAATATTTAGCTAGGGAACAGTTATGACTTTAAGTGAGCTTCTCATGAAACTAACATTAGAAAAAATAATTAGAAATACACAATACTTTTCAGAAAATACCATCATAAAACACATGAACATAAGAATTATGTAATAATCTATATATATCCAAATATATATGTCTCTGTCTCTCTCTGTCTCTCTCTTTCATAAATATTCTTATATCTTATGTCATGTCATGCAAAGTCTTCTACTCAAGATTTGGAGACAAAAAACCAGTCATACTGGTTAAATGAACAAATAATATGACCTGTGCAGACAATCTCCTATGTTCTTACAACTTTGTGTTAAAAGGATCCCGTGTGTATATCAGTGGTGGGATTCAATTTTTTTTTACTACTGGTTCTGTGGGCGTGGCTTGGTGGGTGGCGCAGGGGAAGGATACTGTAAAATCTCCAGTCAGAGATGGTATTTGCCAGTTCTCTGAATTACTCAAATTTTCTGCTACCAGTTCTTCAGAACTGGTCAGAACCTGCTGAATACCACCTCTGATGTATATCTAACATTATCAAAGGAACTTGTTACACGTAGAAGGGATATGAATGAAACACAATTCTTATGTGCTAATAAATTAGCTATTTACTAATTATCTACAAACCAAGCCAGCTGAAGCTCATCACATCAAATCTAAAATTTCTTTTTGCTATAATGTAATATAATAATGGTTACTTCTTATTTATGCATCATCAACATAAATTCCTATTTATATGTGTTTCCAAATATTTAAATCCAATTTTATACACTGTCAGTCTTGAAGTTCATATTTGTAAATCTTTTTCCTAATTCGGCTAGCAGTCTGTCCCACTTTGAAGTAAATGCAGACTGAATGGTTCCAAAACATCTCTAATACAATTATTTATGTAGTAGCAACTTTGACTCTTCTAAATCAGTGTTTTTCAAATTTGGCAACTTTAAGTTGAGTGGACCTCAACCACAGAATTCTAGTAATGCTGGGTGGGGAATTCTGGGCGTTGAAGTCGATACATATTAAAGTAGCCAAGTTTGAAAAAAAAACTGATCTAAATGATGCTTATCTATTATGTTTCAAATTCTATTTAGAGAGCAAAACCACAGATTCTACATGCATGAGGTCATGGTGCAGAAGAGTACATTGTTTATAATGAATGAACGACAAAAATATAGACAGAGAACAAAAAGAAAGTAAGATACTTCACAATCTCTTAGCATCCCCTGAATGCCACAATCATTCATTGCCATTTGGCAGTATTTTAATCATCAAATAATCATTTACTTTAGAGAAGCCCTTAAGAAATGAAAAATGCTGATCTGAAATAATAATTGTTCTTGTTGCTATTATTCTTATATATTTGCCCTTCCAAACTGGGTTTCATATGTATCACACAGGATGAAACAGCCTTTGTTCTGCCCAAATAATATCTGAAATGTAACAGACATTATCTCCAGTTGCTTGGTCCCAGATAATGTATCAGGGGAGGATTAATGTTTTAGAGATGTTATGCATTAGAGCTGACAACACTGAACCAGAAGTTCTAATTCAATATTCCAAAACATGTAACTTGCGACTTGTTTTTCATTTTCTTGGCACAGAGGGTAGTCTTAAAATTCCTTCTTTTTCTGAAATAATTATTACCCTCAAAGAAATATAGTCAACAAAGCAAAATCCCAGGCAGTGTTAATCTAATACAGCATGCGTTTTCATCTTTCCAAAGAGGATGATATATATGGTTAAAGCAGGTCTGCTATTCTTATATGATTGGTGATAATATTTGATCTTCTACAGATGCTGTACTAAGAGGCGGACAAGAACCTGACAGAAGAAATATGAAAAGTAATCCTCCAAAGCCAGTCAGTTCAACTGCTCACCTTGTTTTAATGTAGCCCTCCCATAAGATTCATCTACTATGGCATACCATTCATTTTTCCATATAATAATTTATCACCTATTTGTGATTGTGGGAAGCTCCCATCAGGAGCTTTCAGGAGGCTAACTGTGAAACTGCCTATACTCATGTTTCAGATTCCATAGCTATATAAGTTATAAATCCCTGGGAGGATTAACAAATCCAGCAATCAGGAAATTTCAGTTTTATTTAATCTAGTTTAAACCAAAGTTTCAGGCACATAGCAGCTGTGACCCATCTTTTGAAATGCATTTGATAAAATCTTTAAAAAAGATCACAAAGGAGACAATTAAGAATACAAGTTGTTACCTTTCAACAACCCTTTGTCTTGCAAAGAAGCAGAAATAAAAGGTGTGAAAATTCAGGTCATAGAATATGTTTTCTTCATGCAATGCCTTGATTAGTAATTTTATTTTATTTTTACTTGTCAGGATGAATACCAATATTCTTTTTTTTTTTTTAAATACAGCATTTGGAACTCACAAAGCATGTTATAACATTATCTTACTTTAGCCAAATAGTCTGTCATGAGTGAGTATGACAAAGTGGATGTGCTGAATCTACAAATTATCAACATTAGTGGTAGTGATAGTAAAGGCTAAAAGGCCTTTAAATCTAGTTATCATGTTATTAATAGCCTTGTATAAAGTGACTGTTACCTTCTTAATTACTAAGATGGGTACTTAACTTAATTCAATCAGTACTCTTTAAGTCTTCTTTTTATTAGCATGTTTTACCTCTTTTAGAGAAGAAAAAGTGGTTGTCTAAGTATTTTTATGCTTACATATGCATTTAAACAGATTAGAGCATCAGTGTGTGATACGGTGTGTCAAAATCTTAAGCTTTGAAACACAAGACTGCAGGTTATGTTTTTGCTCGTTCATTTATTCATTTGTTGGCTTCACACTGCTAAAAATGGCTTTTTTGCAATGAGTTCAAACAAAGAATATTATTGGAGACCCAAACAGTTAAATCACCATAGCAGCTTGCCTGTATAGTTGTTACATTCCTTCTCTACAGTAAGGAAAAAGAGGACAGCCTCAAAATGAGATTTTAAGACTTTTTGCTCAGACATCTTTGCTTGTTGGTGGTACCTTTAAAGATGCTTCCAAACCAGTTTTAAATTAAAGAAAATTCATCTCGATATTTTCCCTTCTTTTGGCAATACAGATGCAACGAGTTATTACTAATGTAATCTCTTCTTACAGTCTGATAATACACATTCAGTGTCAATAGAATTTTCGTGCTTCTGCTGTTTTCAGAGTTAAAGTAAAGACCACATATCACCAAGAAATTTCTTCTCTCCTTTTGGAAGCTGTAAAGCATTATCTTAGGATGATCATTAAACCAGAAATGCATTCTGGTGAATAGTATAAAATAGTAGAAAAAATGGGCATAAGATGTTTCTGCATTGTTGAAAACTGTAAAACATTGACAAATTTTGACAAGGAAAAAAAATATACACTTTTAATTGAAGGCATGTGATATTAATAAGACTCAGACATACTGCTCATATCAAATTGCTTGCAACTCTTCTCCCCTCAAAAAAAGATGCTATTTTGCAGAAATCTTCCATTGCTTATTTGCACAGTCATTTTTTTTTCTCATTAAATCATTAGTTGATGTACTTATTGACAGGAATGTTTAAATTTAACTTAGGTTTCATTTTACAGAACAATGAAAGCATAAATCTCTTTCAAACCCATGTCAACCCTCTTGTTTCCTCCTTCTGGCTGTACTTACTCGGTGATGTTGGAGAGGTGGCACCCCCTTCTGTCGACGTGGTTGGAGGCTTTGTGTCTGGCACTGGAAGAGGCACAGGCCTAGCCATTGGGGGAGGAGGTGGTGGCGGCAACATTGGGGTTGGAAGGAATGGATTGTGCACCTTGCCTTGGCTGCTACCATTGGGCTGTCAGATACAGAAGAAAAATGAACCATTAATTGTCTCTGGAATCAAATGGCTGGGATAAATACACATGGCATAAACTTAATATGGCTAAAGGTTTAAATGGACAAGGAAAACTCAATCAAAAAGCTGGTTGTCCACCACTTTATTAAAGAACAATTAATACATCCAGTTTATATTAAAGAATACCTGAGAGAACATTTTATGAATGAAGGTAAATATACATGTCCCAGGATAATGATTCGAAATTGAATTTGGGTTGGGTCACTGGGACCAGAGATTTACTTTTATTTATAAGAACATGTTATATTGTTCAAAGTCTGTAGAGATTCTCAGTCATCCAGGTCATGGTTGTCCCAAAGATGCTTTTTCAGGAGGCAACTGGACTTTCTTGACTTTTCTTTGAAGATGTTTCAGAGCTGAAGAAGCTGAAGAAGCTTCTTGGATGAGAAACGAAGCATTTTCAAAGAAAAAGCAAGAAAGTCCAGTTGCCTCTTGAAAAAGCACCTTTGGGACATCTTACATTGTTTGTCATGTAGTTTATACTGCAGGGACAATAGACAGACATCAAAATAGCTAAAACAATGTGTAAACAAAGCTCTATAAATAAAAGATAACACAGGGTGATTCTCTGATGTAACTTCCATACTGTTAATAACTTAAGAAATTATGCAATACAGCTGGTAGCTATTTTTTTTCCTACACTTTGTGGATCCAACTCTGAGGTGTGGATCTAAAACATTAACATCCATGTATTTTTTTATTATATGTAGAATACAAATTGAGTGCTAAAAGCAAGAAAAATTCTGCTATCAGAAATGTAATGAGTAAAAATAACCATGGCCTTCATTATTCTTCACTTCTACTCTACTGTGAGACAAGGAAATATTATTTTAGATAAGGCTATATACCGAGGTAGTCATTTGTCCATATAAATGGAATGTTATTCCAGTAACCTGAAAATAATTGTTAAATTTAACAACAACCTAAGATAATTTAACCAAAATTTTGGAACACTGTTTAATTTTTCAGAGATAAGGAAAAAAGATAATAGTTCCTAGGAATAACAGACCATAAAAAACTCTACTTTTATCTTCCTGAGTTCAAGTATTGGTCAAGTAAATCTCAAATGCTACAAGAAAGCCATTTTTAAAAAAATAAGTACATGTGGCTGATTTAAAACAGCTGTTTTTGATTCATTTTTCTACAGAAATAATTAATAAAAATTACCATTGTTCTATAGTTTGGATTAACCTTGGAAATCTGGGGATCAGATCATAAGAAACTAAATAATTCTCTTTTGAGGTCATGTTAATTGACACTCTTTCTGAACATGAATGTGAAGTTCAAATCATATATACAATATTGTATGGAATGCAAAATTAAGACCATTAAATTACTGATGAAGTCAATTTACCCATTGCTAACTATTATTTGGCACTGATCAGACACTCTATAAAGCATAATTTTTTGTGTGAATAAGCAATGATTGGAACATGGGGCATAATAATAGTACAAATATAAGCAACCGAATACTGTTTGATGTCAATGAATTAGAGAGAAAGAGAGTATGCAAATACAGGGGTGTCCATGGGGAGAGCAAAAAGTCAAGATGATCATCCTAATTGTGTGAATGAAGCCCTATTCTTTCAGTATTTATGATAATGTTGCACGAATGCACAAAGGGTGGAGGTCTTGACTACTTTAGCACCTTCCAGCCCCCACCTATGGAAGCCATTGTATGCATACACATCAATCAGTGTTAGTCAACCTCAACAGCTTTGAGATATGTGAAGTTCAATGTACAGAAATTTTGGCTGGAAATTTCTGGGAATTGAAGTCCACACCTCTTAAAAGTTACTGAGACTGAGAAACACTGATATGCATGTACCTCCCAACCCCCAGTACTTCAGACAGCAGAGAAACAAGAAACATATATAGCATAATAATAAATATAATAATATAATAAATATAATATAATATAATATAATATAATATAATATAATATAATATAATATAATATAATATAATATAATAAATATAATAATATAATATAATATAATATAATATAATATAATATAATATAATATAATATAATATAATATAATATAATAATATAATATAATATAATATAATATAATATAATATAATATAATATAATATAATATAATATAATATAATATAATATAATATAATAAATACAGATAGTCCTCATCTTACAACAGTTCATTTAATGACCATTCAAAGTTACAATGGCATTGAAAAATATGACAGTACAGTTTTTCACAGTTACGACCAGTGGTGGGATTCAAATTTTTTACTAACCGTTCTGTGGGCGTGGCTTGGTGGGCATGGCAGGGGGAGGTTACTGCAAAATCCCATTCCCTCCCCACTCTTGGGGAAAGGTTACTGCAAAATCTCATCCCTTCCCACCCCACTAACCCAGCTTCATTCTCCTGTGCAGGGCAACAAAAGAAGACCCAGCCGATCAGCTAGGACTCGGGAGGCAGAGAATAAATGGGGCGGGGCCAGTCAGAGGTGGTATTTGCCGGTTCTCCGAACTACTCAAAATTTCTGCTACCGGTTTTCCAAAACTGGTCAGAACCTGCTGAATACCACCTCTGGTTATGACCTTTGCAGTAACGCCATGATCACGTGATCAAAATTCAGATGCTTGGCAATTGGCTCATATTCGTGACCATTGCTGTGTCCCAAGGTCAGGGGATCCCCTTCTGACAAGCAAAGTCAATGGGGAAGCCAGATTTGCTTAACAAGCGGGTTACTAACCTACCAACTGTAGTGATTCAGTTAACAACTTGGCAAGAAAGGTGGTAAAATGGGGCAAAACTCACTTAACAAATGTCTCCCTTAGCAACAGAAATTTTGGGCTCAATTGTGATCGTAAGTTGAGGACTACCTCTGGCATGTTGTGCTAAATCACTTACATCAAAATTTAGTAGTTTTCATTACTGGCAAAAATTAATTAAATTCTAGCATGTAGAAGGGCACAAGGTAGCCGAATAAAGACAACTTAAATGATATTAACTCCCACCATAATCAACATGAATGAAACACATTTAACTCGGGCTGGTTTATGCCCCCTAACGAGAGAATGATTTTCTCTTGTGTACAAATCTGTTCATATCATTCCATGGTTATAGAAACAAAACTTCTGGGGGAAAAAAAAGTAGAAACAGCTTCCTTACATTTAGGAACCCCACCTGTCCAGCCTGCTGACCAGCGTCCGGGCAGACAAGTTGGACAAACTCTTTCAGAGTCTCCTGAGGATGATAGCGAATTGCTGGGTGTGAGAAGTATGGCCCAGGCTGTTGAATAATGGGTGATGTTGGAAAATGAAGAGTCGATGGTGTTGCGTGTGGACTTGCTATAAGAAAAAAAAAGCAAAATACATTATAAAGAATAGATTTTTCGAATTTGATAAAAAAAACAAATTATCTGATTTTGTGCTTTTTTTAATACTGCTTTATTATGCAACCTTAAAACAAGTTTTCTGAAATGCAAGTGTCCTAAAGTACAGAGCTGATGTCTGGTAGTGATTTTTATAATATGTCAGGTCATACTAAATTCTACTTTACTTCAAGTATAAAGGCAGAGTGTAAATATAGCCAGATTTTAAAATGTCTCTTCTGCATTTTTAGTGGTCATCATTTATAAAGGAATCAGCAGTCCTTGGTAAAAGTGACGACTATTCATTACCTTAAGAGCCTTTCTAATGAATCCAGCAATAAAAAATGTATCTGGGAGATTACAGTTGATTTAATTGACATTCTGCATAATTCTGGTTTGCACACGGGGAGCAGTTTTACTTTGAGCTATAAAGCAGCTTTATTTATGTCACTTTTCAGGTCAGCAGCAGAATATTATTTTTATATAATTTCCATTCTTGTACCCCAAACATTTGGATTTTATCTCTTATGAGTGAAAAACGAATAAACGTGTCCCTAAATAACTTTTAGGAATACTGCTTCAAGGAGGATAAAGTGCATTCATATATTGAGAAATCTGTGATTGCAACACAGAAAGCAACCCAGGAGCTGTTTTGAATTACCCCAAGGCAAAAAACAAAAAACAAAAACAGGACAGCAAAGGTGTTTGATGTCAATTATGAATTTTGAAAGGAAAACTTAAATACTCTTAAAGTCCCAGCAGTGCCACTGAATGGCCTAATACCGGACCTAACACTGGGCCATATGTAATAAGAAAAGTGTCTTCGGGTCCAAATCAATCTCTCCCTTTGAAGTACTTCAATTCTGATGTGATCCATGCTTGAGAATGAATAGCATCGAATTAGGTCCCTTCTGTAACCATCCTTGTACTATAAATCAATTTCTCTCTTCCCATCTGATCTCATCATGAGAGGATCGAAAGTGTCTGCAGAAAAGGAAAGGAACCCCAAACAGAAACTTGATGAGCCTGTAGCTCAGCCAAACAAACTAAGACAGTTGCTACAAGGCAACTTCTCATTTCCAAGTTTAAACATTCGTTAGAAAGACAAGGATTTAACAAAAATCAACTTTTGCCAAAAGAACCTAAGGTTCCATATAGACAACACACAGTTAAAAAGAGATAAATACAAAGCAAAACCATAACGCAGTTCTAACTCTAGCCAAGCAACTCGATTTTCAAACAAGTTAGCTAAATCGTTATCCAAAAAAAAACAAAAAAAAACTCCCCACCTCTCTCTAAGTGTCAATAGCTGTTCTGTCCACAACAAGGCTACTTTTTGTTAGCATCAATAATGTTGTGCCTTGAATAATTTGGAAATGTAATTTATTCAAAATGAAAACAATACCTTAATAAAGGTGATACAATACTTTTTCATTTGTTGCATTCTTAAGCTGAGGTCTTTGGATTTTGCTGCTGCATTTCATTTTAGCACACTGCCATCGTACAAGCCTATTACATTTATACAAAATGATTTAGTTCCATTTATTTCCAAAATATACAGTCATCCTCTCTCAGCCAGCTTGATTAAACTTTTATGGCTATCTATGTCCATGCACTGCATTTGTAAACCAGAGAGAACAATAAAAGTTGTGAAAGAAATGTATTGAATTAGGTTCAAAGTGTGCTGAATATTCAGGAGGAGATACTAAGACAACCTAGTGGTGAACAGCAAAGGTTGAATGAACAAAATTAGGAGATATAAATACTGTACATTGTCTTTCACTGATATTATAAGAGAAGTTTAATGAAATTTCTGTAAAGACCAAATTTCTTGCACTGAATTCTACACTACCTGGTATAAGTGATAGTGGGTGGGGCACTGATGGAAAGTAGGATGAGTTATACACTTGGGTGGAGCCCTACATAGTTAATACAGATGGGTGGAGCAAAGGTTTTCTATTTTTGTTTAGATGCAAACATTTTCAAATGTATATTAAGCCTCTCATTATAATTATATGTTTGCATCTTTAAAATTATTCTTGAGAAAATCTATCTGTATGGTCAACATGATGGCACATAATCAGTCATTATCAGGAAGGAAGCCCTTCCAATTCAATTAACAGATTCTATTTTGAACAAATGACATCTGATGCTCAGATCTATTTTGCATTAATCTTATGTCTTCTAATTTTGAACTAAATAATTGTTTCATTCCCATGATTGATGACAACTGATTATATGCTGTCAAGTGACCATACAGATAGATTTTCTCAAGAATGATTTGTCCCCAACTTGTTCCTTTAGGTCAGAGTTGTGAAACTCACGGCCTGTGGGACAAATGCATCACGTGCTGGCCATGCCCCCACCCAGTTTAGTGAAGGGGGGAAGTCCCAATGCGTCACATGATGCCGCTATGATGCTGTGAGTTTGACACCTCTGCTTTAGGTCTTCCAACAATCCATCCATTGCCACTGTAACTGAATCCATTCACCTTGCTGCAGCTGCTTTGATTTGAAGTAGGATAATTTGAGCCTGGTTGTTTGTACCTGGTTGGTTGTTTTCTTGGCTATTCATGATATTCTCAGGAGTCTTCTCCAACATCAGAGTTCAAAAGTAGCAATACTCTCTTTCTATCCCATTTCTTTAAAGTCCACTATATGCAAATACCGTGTTTCTCATATAATAAGGCCGGGTCTTATTTTTTTTTTGAGCCCTGAAAAAATAGCTAGGCCGTCTTTTAGGGTGACTTAATTCCCCCTTGCATCTTTGGGTGGGTGGGAGGCGACGGTTTGGATGTTGACCTCGGTGTTGGTGGGGCACTTCGTATCGGGGTCAACGCAGGGCAGCACCATATCCAGGTGTGCAACAAAAGTACTTCCTAACGGCAAGCCCCCCGCCATTTCCCCTCCATTTCGCATGTTTTAATATAGGCCTTAATTTGGGGGAGGGGCTTAATTTCATTTCATGCCTATCAAACATGCTGGGACTTCCTATTGGGGGAGGCCGTATTGTTGGAGAAACAGGGTAGTCTTCATCATAAACTACCACTAATTACCAGTTTATTACTTAAAGGGATGGTTAAGTTGTAAGTCATGTTCTGGGAACATCCTTTCCCCCTTTCTGAGGCTGGGATATTTATTGTTTAGTTTCCAGCCTTGGAAGCTGGGGAAGGTAATAAAAAAATCTCAGGCAAAGGTAGAGAAATGCACACATTCCTCTTTCACCATTCTCCCGTCAGGCTGCAGAATTACAAGAATTGAAGTATGTGGACATGTGTTTTGGAGTGTTTTGACTAGAGCATCACTTAGCAAAACTTGAAACTTTTATAAAGGAAGGTGATTATCAAAGAATAAAAATATATGTTAGAATGAATCCAAAATTAATGTATACAAAATAAGCTTCAAGTTGCTCTAGCTCAAACTCAATTTCATTCAGGATTGTTTGACTTTGGGGGGCTGGGGTTGGCTTGGCCAGCTTGATGTCACTTATGTCAGGGACGCCTGTAGTGGCCTGAGCAAAAACTGGCTCCCGAGCTCTGTTTCAGCTGTGATGGCTTCCTGCAACCCACTGCCAGCGAAAATGGAGCTCAAGAGGGCGGCATGCAGATCTCCCGAGCTCCATTTTCCTTGGCAGAGGCACTGCAGGCTGGTCCTTTGCTATTTCCAGAGTGGCTCTGCAGGCCAGACGTAAGCACCCCATGGGCCGGATCCAACCCCCAGGCCTTGAGTTTGACATCCCTGCTCTATCCCTATTTAATTCTTACCAGCCTGAACATAAAATAGAGAACTTGAAGCAAGTATACTGTTTTCTTTTTCTTCTTTCCAATGTTCTTCTCATGTTATGTTCTGCATAACATAATTTCTTGAGTTAGCACAATCTGTCTATGTTTCTGTGGCAGATTTGATACCATATTTTATTTGGTAATAATTATAAAAGGTTTAAATACTTTGAAGAGCTATTAAGGATAGTGAATTAATCCTTCCTTCCTTCCTCCCTCCTCCCTCCCTGCCTGTCTGCCTGCCTTCCCCTCTCTGTAACTATGGGATCTACAAACCATTTGCCAAAATAAAAAATAAGACAATGTAGATTTTTCACAAATGTTGATACAGTAACAACTTCTCAGACTAAAATAACTAAGTATTTCTGCTAATTAATAGTGATCTTTGCTTGTCCCCAGAAATAAAGCCTATCATAAGTCCAAACATTTATAAAACTTCCTCCCCTGTTCTAGATGTTTAGATGACCACTGTCTCAATCGGAGTTGGGGAAAAATGAGTAAGATTAATGTTTTAATGTATATTTACTGAGATCATCAAAACACATATTGAGACCTTCCAAGTGTGTATCATAGAGTTTCCAAGAAGCAATGGGCCAATGACTATGTTAGGTAGGATATGTCACAATTTTGATCCCTATATATTTAGAAGGCAGCAAGTTAGGAAAGGATGCTTATTTCCCAACTGATTGCCGTTAAGCACTTTAGATATTTAAACCTTTTTTTTGCCGAGTTTGACAATTACAATGCTGATGTGTCTATTGTAATATGTTACTGCACAATAGAAAGTAGGAAGATTAAAGTTAGCATGCTGGAAGGTAAAATCCCCAGCACTAGTATCCAAGGAATCACACCCAAAATTTTGAATAAGGTATTGTTAATTTTAATGAGAACTAATAAATGGTTCAGTTGTTCTGCTCCAAG
Source organism: Notechis scutatus (assembly GCF_049901735.1). NCBI lineage: Eukaryota > Metazoa > Chordata > Lepidosauria > Squamata > Elapidae > Notechis > Notechis scutatus. The sequence continues at coordinate 68,349,145 of NC_142011.1, read as the reverse complement.
GTTTATAACTTCCTTCCTGAAATTTATTCACTGAAACCAACTGTGGCTCCACTATCATCAGGACTTCAACCAATTTAATTCTCTTTTCTTTGTTTGTCCAGCAAACCTTCACACAGATAAAGGGAGTGCTTTACTAGCCTCTCAGTCCATGCCATGATTTCCTCCCTTCAGGCTGTGAGCTTTATAATAATTTCAGCAGCATGCTGAAGGCAGATTGGAAAAGATGCAGACGGTGAAGTCAAGTCAAAAACAAATCTCTTTTCAGACTATCACACCTTAGTGAATAGTGTTTAAGTGAAACAGACACTTGCTGCCATAATTTGGTGACAAATATTACTGCCCAATTTTAGTTGTAGTGCAAGTGATCACCCCAAGAGTTGCCAGAATATCATGGAGCCAGTGAGTAGCCTACTCCTGATTCTTTAACTTTTCTCCCCATTGTTTACAAACAACTACCTGTCCACATGTTTCTTCCATCTCTTCAACTGTGTTGCTTATTTAAATAATTAGGGGAAAAAACTATGAAGTCATTGTTAAGTCAGCTATGTTGGCTTTCTAGAAGCATAATTTCTCAGTCTGCAAAATTATTTAGTAATCCAATGACAATTGAGGTATACTGGAAAAGGATTTTAGGGTTCAAAGGAAGTTTAAAACAACCTAAGATGTTCTCTGTAATGCTAGAACAGGAATAAGATAAGCCCTTGTTATTATGGTCATCCTAGCACAGTTGATGGCTAAAATAAACCTACTCACCTCAAAGCCTAATGGGAAAGTATATGACACATGGATTCATCTACTTACAAAGAATACTAGTTTAAAGCAAGATCTCTTTCGATTTGAGCTTGGCTCCTGGTAAGTTCATGCATATTTCATGCAGTTATCATGGCAACCTGAAGACTTCCTGGTGCCTTTTTTCCAGGATGAATTTCAGTCCCCCAGTCTCACCTACAGTCTTGCTATTCCCAGGAGGGTCCCATTCACAGGTGGGATTCTACTGGTTCGGACCGGTTCAGGCGAACCAGTAGTTCCGGTGATCATTTCCTGTGCTTTATTTCCTGCTTTGGAGCACAGCTGATTCACGTGGTAGAGCGGTTTTGCCACGCCTCAGCTGTTTTACACACTGGGGCTACAGTAGAAGGTAAGTATTACAGCTGAAAATGGGCTTTTTAAAATGGTGCGTGCACACGCAAAGCGCATGATCACCAAACCGGTTGTTACACTGGTTGAATCTCACCACTGGTCCCATTCATGTCCTAATCGTGTGCTAGCCCTGGTTAGCTTCTAAATCTAGGCAAGATTAGGCAGGTGCTGCCACTGTTGAGACCAGAACATTTTTTTAGGAGTCAAAACAATCCTCTATTGGTATTTAAAGAATCAATTACAATTAAGAAATCTGGTGTTAAAAAGGACTGAAAGAACATTGAAATTAATTCCTTTTCATAATTCTGTCTCATTTTTAGAGATGCTTCAGCCCACTGTGATCCAAAATGTCACTTCTACCATTGTGACAATGCAAAAGCCGATTCAAATTATGCAAGATATATCCCACTCTTTATTCTGCCAAAGCATTTGTTTTCAGAAATGATTGTATTGGAGTATTAATTGACTAAGCCGCCATGCTGGCTGAAGTCAAATGCTTTTACATCTAGGCAACAGCTGTGTTGATCAGGAACAAGAAGAGAGATTTTTAAATAAGGAATGCTGGCAAAAGGTTAAAGTTTTTTTGAAAGAAATTTGAACTATATATGATACAATTGAAGAGATAGGGACCAGAAGTCTGAATAAATAGCTTTAAAAATTTGGTGGCAGTCCAGTACTATTAAAATCAATGGGAAATATTAGCTCAACTTGAAACTACAATCAACTAACAATAAAATCTATGAACAAAAAGTTGTAAAAACTGTTCTTTAATCTTAGTGAAATGGAACTGTTTAAATAAAACATTCACATCTGTTTTAGCAATTCCAAAAAGCCAACCTTAGAATTTCCGTTTATTGAATGCTATTTCTCATACATTGAATTCAGAAGAGATAATGTAAATAAAAGATTTAGAATTTATCTCACAGGAAGGCTGCTTTTCCTTCCTGTGTATGTTTTCATATACACACATGCACATACAAATGTGTCACATACAGACATTTAAGGGAGGGGGAAAGGAAATACTAGAATTGATTTCAGCTGAATATGACCCTAAGTTGACAAGCTGAGAAAACTCGACACTGCACAAAATGTTTGTTTTGGTTTTCTCTATTCTTGTTTTCCTTTGAGAAGCTTATATTGGTGGGAACACTGCAAGGAAAGTAAAAATGACAACTCGCTGCAAAGCAGTTGAAGTTGATTACCCTGATAATGGATTGGAAGACCTGAAGAATTGGTTTGGGAAGATATCATACAGGATATAACAGAACAGGGGTATCAAAATCGATTTTATTGAGGGCCACATCAGGGTTGTGTTTTAACTTGGGGGGGGGGGGCTGGCCAGGTGGCCCAAGCATTCTGCCAGCAAAAATGGGTGGCACAGTTCCAAACCAAGCCAGCAAAAGAATAGGTCACACTGTGAACAGAATGGGCCTCTTTACTGGAATCTCAGCTTAGCATGTGGTGAACAATACAAGTAAAAGGATTTCTAGCCAGCATTACTGGCTTCTGCTAGCCAGCTGGCTGTACAGACTCAGCACACCCAACCCTCCTGTTCCTGGTTGGTCCCTGCTGGCTCCCGCAAGTACTCTTGCTGCAGCCCGGTTGCTCCCTGGCCCCTGCGCATGTGTGGCAATTCCAAAATGGCGCATTGTAGCTGCTTTGAATGGCGCGCTGTCTCAGACATTGACAATGGGCTCCCGAGCTCCATTTTCACCTGCAATGGCTTCCTGTAATCCTTTGCCTGTGGAAACAGAGCTCGAGAGGGCCATCCATGGCTCTTGCAAACTCAGTTTTCAGCTGAGACAGTCTTCTGCAATCGTCTACCAGCAAAAACAGAGCTTGAGAAAGCTGCATGTGGCCCTCATGAGCTCCATTTTTTTCTGGCAGAGGCACCATAGGCCGGTCCATCACTATTTCCAGGGTGACCCCGTGGGCCAGATCTAAGCACCCCGTGGGCCGGATCCAGCCCCTGGGCCTTGAGTTTAACACCCCTGTAATAGAAGATGTCCAAATCAAGTCCATTTTAATTCTCTATTCCTAGATCTCAGTGTGTAGTAGATCATTTAATCTTTCACTGCATCGAGTTGTTTCATATTCATGTTTCTTGCATTCCACTTTTCAACTATGATCTATCTTTGCATCTTGAAAGTTACTTGCTCGTAAAAGTAACATCAGAAACTAGATATCTCAAAGGCCATCTAGCCACACCATAAACATCTCCCTTGAAAGATCCTCAACTCATCCTCAATAGCATATTAAGCACTATCCAATCTGAGGAGCTGATCATCCACACTATATTGCCAATCATCTTATATTTTCTATTCATGTAGTTTTCCAGTATCATTTCTCATGATCATCTCCTGTAGAGTATGAAAGGATGCCCTTGCTGTTGCTATTAAAGTGACACTTCTGCTTTGGGTATCTTCCTATGTCAGTTCTGCTCAATGTAGGTGTCTGCCTATTTTAATGGGGTAGCTAAGATGACCTTTGCATCTTGGGTGACTCTTTAGGGAGTGTATGCTCTTGGCATACAGTCATAACATTCTTCACTCATCCTTTTCAAAAACAATTCAATTGTAATGACACAGCAAAGCAGGATTTCTAGGATTATAAATAGATTAAACTAATAATTAATTATACACACTTCCTTAAATTGAGGGTCAAATCCTTTTGGTATGGTGCAATAACTATACAGAATAAAATGTACAATATTAGACTGGCTAGCTGACAGACCACCAGGGAATTAGCTATGTATTACTTGAGTTACATGATACCGTGTTTCTCACAAAATAAGGCCAGGCCTTATTTTTTTTTGACCCCCGAAAAAACGGCTAGGCTGTCTTTTCGGGAGTGACTTAATTCTCCCTCCTTGCATCCTCGGGCAGGCGGGCGGGCGGCGACGGCTTGGATGTTGACCTCAGCGCTGGTGGGGCACTTCGTATCGGGAGACCTTCACCTACCGTTGCTTTCCTTTCTCCCCGTGCTGCTGTGGTGTTCAGAGCAACGCTGCGGCGTTTGGCACAGCCACATGCAGCCAGCCAGGGCTCTTCCCTGCAACCAGAACCTGGCAGAGACACTCAGCTTCAGGCGCTCCTGTCGCCGCCTTCCCTTCACCTTCAAAGGCAAAGCCAATTCTTTTAAAAACGATGCCCTACTACCGGTACGACAAAGCCTCCCCTGCCCGAGAGGGCAGCCCAACCCCACGTGAGGAGGCAAATCTCGCAGGGCCACAGTGCAGGATTGGCCCACCCCAGGAGAAGTGCCCAGCCGCCATCCCTGCTTGGCGCAGGGCAGAGCGTGAAGAGCTTCACCTGGGGTGCCCAGCGCAGCTGACAGGCGGGCCCTCTTGCCCAGCGGTGGAGCTTTCACCAAGGCAGTGAGTGCCTCCCCGCTGGGCCCTTCGCTCATCCTGCCAGGGCTGCTCCAGAGCCGTGCGGGCTGGGCAGAGCCGGGAAAGCGAGCTGCGGTTGCGCGCCTGCCTGCCAAGTGAAAGAGCCGGGCCGACCCGAGCTTGGCTTCCTTCCCAAGTCCCTCCAGCCCGAACCCAAAGGGGCCACCGGGAGAGGTCGCCCGAGGCAGTGATAGCGCATACCCATCCGTGGACAGGGAGGCAAGGCAATGGCCTGCGCCGCGTCCTCCTCTGAGCTGAGCCCCGCCGAGTGAGCGCCTCTGCCCAATGGCCGTGCCGCTGCAGTGTTTGGAGCTGCTGGTGCATTTGGAGATGCGTGGGGACGGGGACGGCCTGGACGAGGGGTGGAAAGGATGGGCAGCTTTGGGCTCTCTCTGCCGGACCCACCGGCCAGGGAAGCAATGCTGCCGTCAACTCGCCTCCCTGTCCGCGGATGGGTAGGGCGCTATCATTGCCTCAGGCGACCTCTCCCGGTGGCTCCTTCGGGTTCAGGCTGGAGGGACTTGGGAAGGAAGCCAAGCTCGGGTCGGCCCAGCTCTTTCGCTTGGCAGACAGGTGCGCACCCACGGCTCGCTTTCCCGGCTCTGCCCAGCCCACATGGCTCTGACGCGGCCCTGGCAGGATGAGTGGAGGGCCCGGTGGGGAGACGCTCGCTGCCTTGGTGAGAGCTCCGCCGCCGGGCAGGAGGACCCGCCTGTCAGCTGCGCTGGGTGCCCCAGGTGAAGCTCTTCGCGCTCTGCCCTGCACCAGGTAGGAATGGTGGCTGGGCACTTCTCCTGGGGTGGGCCGATCCTGCGCTGTGGCCCCGGGAGATTTGCCTCCCCACATGGGGTTGGGCTGCCCTCTCGGGCAGGGGAGGCTTTGTCGTACCAGTAATAGGGCATCATTTTTAAAATAATTGCCTTTGCCTTCGAAGGCGAAGGGAAGGCAGCGACATAAGCGCCTGAAGCCGAGTGTCTCCAATGGGCTCCGGTTGCAGGGAGGAGCCCTGGCTGGCCGTGCATGGCTGTGCCAAACGCCAGCAGCACGGGGAGAAGGGAAAGCAACGATGGCGGAAGGTCTCCCGATACGAAGTGCCCCACCAACACCGAAGTCAACGCAGGCAGCAGCATATCCGGGTACACAACAAAAGTACTTCCTAACGGCAAGCCCCCCTGCCATTCCCCCCCATTTCGCATGTTTAATATAGGCCTTAATTTGGGGGGAGGGGCTTAATTTGATTTTATGACTATAAAACATGCTGGGACTTCCTTTTGGGGAAGGCCGTATTGTTGGAGTAACACGGTAGAAGAAAGGAAGGAAATAAATGGAAAAAAGAAGTATGAATCAGGATTAAACTAGGAACATAGAGATTCAGATTTAACTTCCTTGTCAGTCAGATAAACTCCCTGAATAATGTGAATTCAGTCATCACTACCGAAGCCTCCTTTACAGAATTGTTGAGTGGGTAAAATGATAAAGGAATGAAATCATACAGTCTAGTCTATGTAGTGCCAAAATGTTCTAATACTCAGGCAAAATCAGTAGATACTTAGATGACAAGTCATTTTTAGAATTGTTACAATAGATTAAATGATTTGATTTGTAAATACACTTTTTTTGCTTGCATTTTGTAATGTTAGGCCTTGCATTCATATTTTAAAAAGGAATTAAGAATTTCATTTTGACTTATGAGCCAAGTTGTGTACATAATTTGATAAAAAGTAAGGTTACTCCCATAATTAAATGCAGATGGTAACATCTGAAGTACAAATAGGAAATCCTGGCAGGGGAATGGGGGTTGTAGGCAAATTTGCCTTGATACTAAAAATGGCATCTTAATGGAATTGATGAATCTGAATGATATATTGCTATTACATTATTAGAGGTCTACTTCCCAATTCAAATATCAGTGTTTCTCTTCCTTCCGATGCTGGAGATGGTAAGATGACACTACATAAACACTGTTAAAGCTATAGATGCATGGTATAGTAATTCACTTAATTTAATGTGATTTATGGTTCTGTCAATATGAGAAGTTGGAAATCCTGAGCCTCATGATGCTTTAAACATGAGTTCTGTATTTAAACATTATGATGTGTCTTGGTGGGTGAGCTCTGAAGAGGATGGAGACATTAGTATAAAAAGAAATTGAGTATAAAGCACTAGAGCTTATTACCCTGTTTGATGTTGATGGGCATATCAAACAAAAGATACAAAAGTAAATATGCCATTATAGAACAAGCTAAAATACTGTAGTCAAGGAGGGATAATTTTTGTTATTATTTCAGAAATACATCAAATCTTTTGAATGTGTTCAAATGCCTCTCCTGCTCTGATTCAGCCTTTTTTTTAAACAACAAGTTTACAAATGAAGGGAAAAACTAACACAAACTAAAAAGATTAAAAAATGAACACTGCTGAAAAAAAGAAAAATATATGCAATAAGAAAGATATAAAAAAATATCACTCCCTCCAAACCAAACCAAAAGAAATAACCAGTAACTTAACAGTTCTCTGATAATTCAGTAAAAGATCTTCATATATCACATCTCTTTATCAATAGGCAAATTAAAACAAAATTCATTATTCAGTCCTAATAAGCAAATGTTTAAGAGCTACCAGGAATAGTAACACATATATTTCAATCATAATCAGATAAATGTTTTATATCCTTTTCTTTCTGTTATCTATAAACAAGTCTTTAAAGCTTTGTCATTCAGTCCTAGTTTTAAAAAAAGTCATTTAAGAGCTACCAGAAACACATATTTATTTTCTTTCAATTTATTTTTAAAAACTTGATTTTGACTTTTTTAAATATTGTCCCACAACTTGATTACTTATCATTTTCTCTTTGTCTCCTCTCAGAAATTCTTTACTAGTTTAACATGATTCATTTGTAAATCTAAGATAAGAAAGCTATTCAAGTCCCTCTTCTGATTTAGTATTTGTATTTTCCCTTTGATTGTTAAGACATCAGCAAGTTTCGTTTATAACTCACTTTTGTGGTTTACACTTTTTTACCATATAATTCTTTTAACATGACATTTTTAAAACCACTTTCAAATTGCCCCCAATCTCTCTTTTGTACAATAAAATCCATTCCTTTTCTGTCATCTAGTTTAAATCTATTTTTATAGTAGCAATCTTAAGAATAATTTCACAGTGCATTATTCTCAAATACCCTTCTACACTGAAATAATACTGTTCCATTGTATTAATATCTTCTTCAGTTGTAATCTTTAGTTCTCTCTGGTTCCCTCTCGTCAACTTTCAAAATTCCTCTTACCATATTTTTTTCCTAATCAAAACATTTTCCCGCAGGAGGATTTCTTAGTTAGTTTCAAAATCTTTATTTGAAAATTTGAAATAATCCACTGCTGTTAAATTATGACAAGTTCCTCTAGCCTCTTCATCTATTTATAACTTTCCAAATCAACATCCTAGTCACCCTTTTACTGTTTAAACACACACACACACACACACACACACACACACACACAGAGAGAGAGAGAGAGAGAGAGAGAGAGAGAGAGAGAGAGTTTGTAAAGTCCTTAAACATGCATACAACTTCTTTCATCAAGGATAGAAGGAAATTCACTACTGTAGTAAAACTTTCCCTTCTGAAGGAAGGTTAACACCCTAAAAAGCCATTAACAAGCAATTTTCTAAGCTGGTTAAGAAAGGAAGTATACAAACTTAAATGAGAGTACTTCCCCCTAGTTTCCATAGTTTTAAAATCCCCTGGAAACTGCTGTCTTATATAGACTCCTTGCAGGGAACCTATGTATGGAGTACTTGTGGGTGATCCTGCCCCCCTCCTTGCTCTAGAAAGGAATTATGAGGAGGTGATCCATTCATACCTACTCTGCAGAGCGATTTTTAGCCCACCACTGTTTCCCCAGAGACCAATCCTGATTGGGCCTTATTTTTATAATACGCAGAATCAAACTTTAATTCTAGGTTCCCTTTGTTAATCACACTCATGCCTCTCTCTGATACTTTTCCCTCTGGGCATTTTTCATCTCTTAAAGGGATTAAACGGCTACATCATCTTGTTGCTCTATCATGTCCTCAGTGGAATAGCATATTAACATAATTTCTCATAGGAGAGTCTAGTCTAGAAATTGTTAGCAGAATAATAAATTAACTCAGCATGGTGCCCCCCCCCACACACATCTATCTATCCTTGTGCAAATTATTAGCATAATAGAGCTTTTAGTTATGCATTTATCTAGAATTATTGAATGGTTGCACATAATGAACCTGAAACACTGAGAATCCTTTACGAGATAATCTCAGTGGGTGGGCTTCATAGTTAATTTAGACTAGTGGTTTTTTAAACTGTTCACTTACATATAGATTAACTAAATAAGCTACTCCTTTAAATATTTCCTGTGTCATAGGGCAACTCCTTAAAATCCAATAAAGGTAGTACTTTAATTACACGCTTCTTGAATTTTGTTTAGTTCCAGTTTTAATTATCTGCAAGCTTCTTGCTAACATGAGTGGCATTCAGAAGCAAGAATGTGCCACTTTAAATAGAAACCCTAAATAGCTAGTCAGGTTTGTTTAATGAATGAACCGTCCAACAGCTTTCAGAGAATCAACATGTCTTTCATTGTTAATGCCTGAAATCCAGTGGAGAATGAAGCATCTATTTATTTATTTATTAATTGTATTCCACCTGTATGAATTCAAAGGTAACCCAGGCTGGCAAATAATATATACTATTCCTTCTTCCTCCTGTTTTCCCCACCACAACAATTCTGCGAGTGGGTTGGGCTAAGAGAAAGTGATTGGCCAAAGCCATGTAGCTGGCTTTCATGTCTAAGGCAGGACTAGAACTCACAATGACAAACATAAAAAAGAAAGACCCTTTTCATTCAGTTGACTCCAATTGAAAGCTTGAAAAGCTTGAAAGCTAGAATAAGTTTACACAAGTCTTTATTTGAAAACATAATGAAATATTTGCACCACGTACCAACTACTATGAGCAAGTTATTTCTAAACGACATAAGCACTTTTGATGTTTGGATCTAACCAAATATATAGTCTTTCACCGAAAATACCTTGAGGTGAAAATTGGGAGCAGCAGGAGGTTAAATGTCTCAACGAAGCTCTATGTAGAACAAGTGTTGGCTGCACCCTTTGCAGTGGTGGGATTCAAATTTTTTACTACTGGTTCCATGGGCATGGCTTGGTGGGCATGGTGGGGCTTGGTGGGCATGGCTTGGTGGGCATGGCAGGGGAAGAATATTGTAAAATCCCATTCCCTCCAACCTGCTTTCCAGCTCTGTTCACCTGAGCAGAGCAATAAAAGAAGACCCAGCCAATCATCTGGGACTCGGGAGGCAGAGAATAGATGCGGGCGGGGCCAGTCAGAGGTGGTATTTGCCGGTTCTCAAAACGACTCAAAATTTCCACTACCGGTTATCCAGAACTGGTCAGAACCTGCTGAATACCACCTCTGACCCTTTACCTTAGTACTTTCTTTAAGAGCCACAGCTTTCTAACAGTTTAATTCACACCTCTTGGTGCAGCAAAATCCTTTTATAAATGTTTCTCTATCTCATGTTTTCCAAAGGAGATTGTTTTAGAAATGAAGAATAGGTAAAAATATTAGAGCACTTCCTCAAAGCTTAGGTTCATACAAAGTTCCTGTTAAATTAAATCCTGTTCTAATTTACAAAATTATTGGATTTATGCAAGTTGTAGTTTTTATTACTTGATTATACACTGTATTATAATTACCTACTGTTAATTACTGTTTTGCATCAGTATATGAAATATGGTATGAAAAAAAGAGATCCCTGCCCCAGTGAATATCAATACTTGGGTGGGGAATACAGCTAGTCTTCGACTTACAACAGTTCATTTACTGACCGTTCGAAGTTACAACAGTACTGAAAAAAGTGACATGACCATTTTTCACACTTATGGCCGTTGTAGCATCCCCGTGTTCATGTGATTTACATTCAAATGCTTGACAACTGACTCACATTTATGACAGTTGCAGTATCCCAGGGTCATGTGATGATGCCCTTCTGACAAGCAAAGTCAATGGGGAAAGATTCGCTTAACAACCATGTTACTAACCTAACAACTGCACTTAACAAATGTGGCAAAAAAGTCATAAAATGAGGGCCAAACTCACTTAACGGGTTTATCACTTAACAATTGTGGTTGTAGGTTGAGGACTACCTGTAAAAGACTAGAAGAAAAGAGAAGATATAAACAAGAGTAATAAGGATTAAAAAAGAATACCGGTGAGTTGAATTACAGATGTTTTATTTCACTCTCTTAAAAAGAGATATGTATAAATAAGATTGAGTAAGACCAGAGATGGGCAACAAAAATGGTCCAAGGTCTAAGAGGGATAAACTTATCAGGAGAGATTGAGGAACTGAATATGTACAGCCTAGAGAAGGGGTCTCCAACCTTGGCAACTTTAAGCCTGGCGGACTTCAACTCCCAGAATTTCCCAGCCAGCGAGTTGAAGTTCACCAGGCTTAAAGTTATCGAAGTTGGAGACCCCTGGCCTAGAGGACAGAAGAGAAAGGGGAGGACATTGTAACCTTTAAATATATTAAGGGTGTGACTAAGGTTCCAGAAGGCAGTATTTTCAATATTAAGCAAAAATCAAGAGCATAGGGGCATAACCTCAAACTTGACAGGAGTGAAGTTCAAGAGTAATGCTAGAAAGAGGTAGTAGAAGCTTGGAACCAACTTTTAGCAGAGACAATAGGTCAGTAACTAAGTTTAAACATGCTTAGGATAACATCTTTAATGGTATATGATAGCCCTTGTCCAACATCTGACAAAATAAATAAAAAAATTAAAATAAAAAAATGAAATAATAATAATAATAATAATAATAATAATAATAATAATAATAATAATAATAATAATCCGCCAATACATCATGCAGTCCTAAATACTTGGAAAGTGTTCGTCTAGTGATTTGTGATACGAAACCTAGCATAGTTATCTCGTTTGCTGTGTACACTGTTGTTTTTGTGTATAACAACAACAACAACAACAACCAACAACAATAATAATAATAATAATAATAATAATAATAATAATAATAATAATAATAATAATAATAATAATAATAATAATAATAATATAAATACATAAATTAAAAAGAAAAAAAACCCCTCAGAACGCAGACTTGATGGACCACTAGATACTGCCTGCCAAGTAGCTGGTGACATGGGACTGTTCAGGATGAGAGGGTTCATTTGACGTTTATAGGATTTTTTTAACAATCAGTGGAAGTTTGTCTATTCAACAATGAATACAATGGTGGCAATCACAAAAAATAGCCATTTTATAAAAAGTGAATGAATACCATTCAGAACTATAGATGAAGGTACAAATGAACACATGACCAGGCAAATGCATCCCTCTAACATGTCATGGACATGAAGAACATACTATAGCAAAAACTCACAAGACAAAAACTGTAAATGTAGTTCTTGCAAAATAACCTCTTTATGTATTAATTATCCCTTTTTGGCTCCCATAGTTTTCCCTTTTCATTCTTAGATTCTTTTGTCTTTTTATTGATACAATATATATTCAATACCTTTTTATTTCTTAGGGGAGATTTATGGGTCAAATGAATACGGTGCCAGAGGCATTATTAGAAATACCGTTGATGTTGGACTTGCTATTTTCTTTGCAGCACACTCTATTTTCACATTTAGATTACAAGGATTTTTTTTAAAAAAATTAAGACGTCATATGGAGCAGGATGAGGAACATATGATAGGTTCCAAGGAAAGCAACCATGGTCGGCATAACATGGGGAATCTCAATACTATAATTTTCAGGAGAATATCTAAAATGTAGTATTTACTAAGCAATATAGAATTGGAAATTTCAAGATTTTTCTTTATGATAAATACAGTATTGGTATGCTACTGGTGGTGGTATGCTACCGGTTCGGACCAGTTCAGTTGAACCAGTAGTTAAACAAAAAAGGTCTCTGATCAGCTGAGAGGATAAAAGACCGAAAAGCGCATAGGAAAGTGGGAGGGTCGTTCCTAGCTTTTCATTTCTTCATCTGCTCAGTTGATTGGCTTGTTAGGGGTGTGAGCGTTAGGGGTGCGTGAGTGCACATGATCACCCACCAAACCAGTAGCAACTAACCAGTAGCAACTAAGGTAGGATCCCACTATTGATATGTTCTCTATGACACAACAAAGATTCTAAAGATTTTGGATTGCATTCAGCTTTCATCCCTACTTGCTTTACTTCCTAGATGATTAAAAAAAAAATGACAGCAATGATATTCAAGATCCATGGCTTCTTAATTTTATTGCCATATATAGGAGCCAGTTTGGTCTAGTTAAGTGGTTCAAGCATCAGGCTAGAAAGCAGGAGGACCCCGAGTTCAAGTGTCACCTTACTCATTGAAAGCTAGCTGAATGACCTTGAGTGAGTCACACACAGTCTCAGCTCAACCCACCTCACAGAGCTGTTGTGGAAAAAAATAGGAGGAGGAGGATATCTTGCATATGTTTGCCACCTTGCGTTTTTCGTAAAAATAATAAAGGTGGGATATAAACGATTAAATAAATAAATAAATAAATAAATAAATAAAACACCTTGCATTCAAAATGGACTAACTGAATGTGACCTCCAAATGTGCAGCATAAAAATATTACATGGACTAATTTATTTATTAGTAAAGAGTATTCCTGAAGAAACTTGCTATCCATCTATCCACCCAGTAGGACACTTCCTCTTTGTCTCCAAGTGATGCTTTTATGTTTTTCTTTCAGCTCTCCAGCTGCTTCCTATTTGATCACAAGTTATATAATCGGGCTGTATATACCGTCAGCTTGCACATGTCACATATATACCTTTCCATAAATTCGCTCTGCACAAAAAGTAGATGTTTAGACTAGAATAGTCTATGTTTTGTCCATTGCTTCCGTATTATCCATATAACTATCTTTTCTCTGTCCTTAGTTCTTTATCTGTTCGTATTGAATAGTAATCATGGGGCTCTTCATAATTTAAGTCAACTGTCACTCCAAATCTAATTTATGGGCAAAATATAAATGCTGAGGTGGAATTCATGATGGTTGAAACCTCAACTTGAATTTAAGGAATTCAATTTACCTGACAACATATTAACAGAGCAACTAATGTTAGCAGCTTAAATATGTCGGGCAGTAGTGAGTGTGTGTGGAAAAAATATTACCACCCCCCCCCCCCAGGATTCTAATGGATCCACCTAAAGTTTAATTAGAAGAGTCAAAGATGCAAAAACATAAATCCTACCTTGCTAAAATTTCTGGTCAAGGTTTCACCTTATTCTTGTTTAGCAATGACCTATGTCTAGATTTGCTGAATAAAGAGAAGCAGTGCAGACTAAATTCAGCTTTTCTTAATTGAATTGGTGGCCAAGAAATGCAACTTAGGCAATAAAGGCTTGAGATGAGTTTGCTCAATGCAGCTGTCTTTTGAAGTAAAAGGTGCTTTTTCACATCAGTGCTCTATGGAAAAGTACAACAAAATTTTCCATTGGATGCTTTTTTAAAAAAAAAATTAAGATTTTTCTTAAAGAGAAAAATAATCAAGAGCACTAATTCAAGAAATCTGGCCAGAGACAGATCCCTAATAAGCCCATGAAAGCTGAATGAAACTTTAGTGCACTCACATACTTGCAAAAATCTATTTGCCATAGCAACAATTATCACAATTTATTTATTAAATTTTTATGCCACCTATCACTAATACAATGATTCTGGGTGGTTTACAATATGATAGGAATGCTGGAAAGATTTTAGCAACCAAGTCATATGGCACCTTTAAGTCCAACAGATTTCAAGGGCTAAAGCTTACTCAATCCAAACAGGTGATTTCAAGCTTACCCAATCCAAACAAGTGATTTCTTGTCTGTGAAAGCTTATGATATGCATTTATTAGTATTTGAATTGCCATGGGACTGCCGTTTTTCCCCCCTCAAAATATACTCTTTCTTTTAAAAAAAAATGTCATCTTTTTCAAGATCAAGTTGAGCTCCATATCTGGTTTGCATGCAATGTCATATTAGCAATGGCAATCTTATGGAAGCAATTCCTGTTAAGAGTCTAACTTGTTCAAATTTCAGGATGAGACACTGCAATCAGCTGGTGTACAGCTGAATATACTGCTAATGTAACTTTGATACTATGAATACCTTGCTATTATCACCAATTATCAAGGTTGTTTTTAAAGTGTACGTGGACTTCCCAGCAACTGGCTACATGATTAACAACCAATTAAGCCCATCTAGCTCTCCAGCAGAATGTTATTTTGTTTTGAAAGCTATGAGAATTACACAGCCAACTTCTCATGTGAGCTTAAGGTTTATAATATAATCATTTACAACAAGTTTTTAAGAATGAAGCCTATACCTAATTACCCGAAAGAATTTCCTATAATAATAAATCTGGGTAGACAAATACAACCAGCTTTAAGGAAAACAATATCTCAACTTTTCTTTATTTTAAATGTGAATCCTAGTAATTGATGTATATACAATTTATATATTTGAAAAAAAAAACAAACAATACTGCAATAGGAGGAAAATTATGTCACAAGTATCTATTTTACTTTCTCATTTTTAATGAGAATGTTTATCAAGAGGAAAAGATGTGTTATATATGCCCCTGCCTTAAGCAAGGAATAAATAGATTTTCAAAGTGAAAAACCCTGCCTAACCCTTTAAGCAAAAGGAAATCAAATGCACCTCATTTTTCTACTACAGCATGTGCGTGTGGACAGTGCAACTTTTATAAATTAAACTTTTGAAAAGCTACATCTAATTATTCAGCCCCAGGAAATCAAGAGTCAGTTGCTTTATTTTAAGTCACAAAATATTCTAACAAACAACAATAACCAGAATACTATAAACCAGGGGTCCCCAGCCACCGGTCCGTGGACCGGTACCGGTCCGTGGAACAAGTCCTACCGGGCCGCTGGTTGGCTGGGCGCCGCCATCTTTTTTTGATGAAAAAGTGCTTCCAGTGAGGTCACCGGAAGCACTTTTTCATCAAAAAAAGATGGCGGCGCCCAGCTGATGCCAGTACCGGGCCGCGGCGCCCAGCTGATGCCGGTACCGGGCCGCGGCATAAAAAAGGTTGGGGATCACTGCTATAAACCATTTAAAAAGACCCATAGGAATGAGGTTAAAGACTTAGAGTAGACACTACTTATTAAAAATAAAATCACATCTAATGGACTGCTAAGGACTTAAAGCAATAGAACAGAATGATTTTACTGAACTAGATACAAATACCTGTGTGCAAATATACTGTATATCTACAAATACATGTCTATCTTTCCAAGTCATAAAACTTCATTGATTAGCTAGAACCCCCTCCATCTGTCTTCCTGAGATTGCCATGAAGCAACCTAAGCTAGGTTCAAATGAGGGAACAAAATTAACAAGCCTTTGTCTACTTTTGGTTCAAAAAAACCACCTGTGATGACCCGGGGTGTGGCACAAAGGCAACACAGTCAGATAATCAACAAGAGTCCCTTCGTTAGCTCCAACGTTGCCCCCAATGTCCAGGTTACCTTCTGGCTGGAGAAAAACTCTCCCAGGAACAGCCTTTGAATGGTTGGGAACACAGGAACACAGATAAGCAACGGCAACACAAGATAAAGTCACGTTTGTTCCCAGCAGCTGCTGCACGCAGCCTAACTTTCTTATAAATTGTCTTCCTAGCTGTGGCTAATGAAAGGAATCCACCCGTAAGCCATGCAACCCACGTTGTCTTCTTCTCCATTCCTCCCTGTGTGCCCTAGGATGAAGAGGGTGTGGGCCTGGGTCTTCCTCTGAGTTCCCTCTCCCTTGTTCTACCTCTTCCCTGCTCTGCCCAACTGGACTTTGCACTTCCCCAGTTTCCTCCACAGTCAACGGAGCCACACTACTCCCACTCCCTGTCAGCTGTTCGGCTTCCTCCTCGGATTCAGACTCCGACAGGGGCATGACACCACCACACCGGTGCCCAACAGATGAATGTTCTCATATATCCCAACCTGAGGACAAAGGTGCCATGGAACAAGAGCTCATGGACACTTTGGTAAGGCCTCACCTCTGGGTCCTGTAATGACAGGTCGATGATGCTGGGTGAATGCCGTTCCAAGGGAGGAGGTCTGTGAAGGCGAGGGACTGCTGAAACCAGACTTCTCTGACTTCTTTAATGTAGTTGGCGATGGCAATCCTGGTAAGAATGATTGATACGTGCAATTTAATAATGCTAGCTCACAGAAAAAAATGCCTATGCATTTGGAAACTGGGTGCGAAAGCAAATAGATAAACTTAAAGGACAAATTAAACTGCATACAACAGCAAGCTTACTTTTATTTATGACTGTCTATGGGAACAATGGGCGGCTACCGCCGAGGTAAAGAAAGGCACATTAAAATGCAGCCGTATTTTTCTTTTTAAATCTCCAAGGGCAGGAATTGGCACCTCATTCATTATCACTCTTATCAAGTTCCATCAATAAAGGCTACTCTGAGATGTGTTTGTGTTTCTAAGGGATTGTTCTATCGTTCATTCTCTCTAGTTTATGAACAGGTATTAAAAATGTCACAGGGAAGTCAACAGAGTTCAGTGGTTTGGAACCTCAGGGATTGGAAGTTCCTGCTTGTTTCATAGTCTCTGAGAATTTGGAGTAGTTTACAATAAAAAATAAAAAATCAGGCAACAGAATGAAGGCTGCAAAAAGTTCTGTAAAAAGCATTTCTGTGGCTGGAAACATTTTGTTGGAATAACAGTATTTTTGAATTTTTCTTTTAGCTGCTCCCAACTTTTTTTATTCAGTACACATCTAGTATCATTCCTGGCAACTATGTTTAACTAAGCTTCATTCCACCACATCTGAGGGTATTGGGTTAGGAAAAGCTGTTCTGGATAGCAGGTTAAAAGGTCGTTTCCCAAGTCAATTTAGCATGCTGTAATTTGAATGTTGGTATATGTGAGTGTGTGTGTTTATAATCTGCTTTGTTTTCCTACTTAGTGTTGACTTCTGAAGAAAAAAAGTCCTGATTGGAAAAACAAACTTTTTAAGATACTGAACTTTTTAACATCACTTGAAACAAATCAGCTTTAGTGTTATCAGAACCACAGGAAGATTGCCTTGTACCAAGCCTGTTTGTCCATCTGCTCCAATATTTTCTGCATGGACTTACAAGGTGACTTTACCAGAACAGTGTGAGAAATCACTGGAGGGAAAGGAGAACCAGTAAGACTGCCTCCCCCACTCTCCTCCTTGCACATGGAACAACTGCTGGATCACTATGCCTTCTTTGTATGGAACAAATCTGTTCAGGAAATAATCAGCATGGAAAAGTAACTTATTAATCTTGTATTTTGAACTGTTGTATATAGTAACTTTACCACATAATAGACACACACGAAGGGTTAAGATGCAGGTCTAAAATTGAATGAAACACAGGATAGGAAGGATCAGTTAGGTCAGAATAAAGCACAGGTCCTTAGTCTTTCCTGTCTGTCCATCCGTCCATCCATCCATCCATCCATCCATCCATCCATATATCTATCTTCCTTCCTACCTACCATCTATCTACCCATCTATGTATCTCCAATTTCTAGACTTTCCAAGTCCAAAAATAATTCTAGGTGGCTTTTCAAACAGACAATAGAGAAAAGCACACATCCTGGTCCAATCATTCCAAGGGAAGAATGGAGAAAAAAACAACAACC